>NW_020270600.1:257854-646958 GCF_002803265.2 Melanaphis sacchari
GTATGTGCATGTGCGCAAGCGGCATCACGCAAAACCCTGACGCGCTTGTTGTCTTCGTTGTGATTTGTTGAAGGTAAGGAGTGGACTGTATGTGTTGTGTATCAACAGGGCGCGTTGAATAAAGGCACCCAACCAAAATAAAGGACAATGGATTTGACGATTAACAAAATATATATAAATTATTGCATCGTGTATACAACAAAGTCTACTAAACTAAGGTCAGTAGATGATAATAACAATACGCGACCAAAATACGATCGGAAGATCAATACATCGAAGAATAATAATATATTTCAATACTGGAGACGAAATAAAGGAATAATTATAATAATAAATAATAATGTCGAAGTGACGAGTATCAAACAAACAAAGATACAATAAAATCTGTGTGTACGACCTGGTAACGGATGGGTCGATGATAACACGACGATGCCGCTGGGCTTCTGCAGCAGCTAATCTGGCACGACGGATGAGACCTGGCGGTGATAACGTCACTCGCACTACTGTGAATGTCTGAAACGTCGAATACTGCCACGTACGTATTCGCGACAAGGACGGCTGACGGAACGACGTGGGCGCGGAACGAGCGGGGCTCGGTTCGCACGGTAAAGATTGAGCGGACGGCGGACGCAATAAAACTCTTAACTCTGACACGGGCGGCCGTGACTGAATCGCAGGAACAACCTGGTCCCGAGGGCGATGAGTCGGTGAACACGAGGGTTCACGGTAAAGGTCAACACGGTTGACAACGACAGCACGGTGATATGCCGAGAGGCTAACAAACAACGTTACGTACAAGGCGCAAGTTCACCGGATATAACAACAATTGCCAAAACTTTATAATATTTTTAATTGTTATTTTGGATTAAATGATATATACACGTATACCAAAATTACTTTTATTTTGCAATTATGGAATTTAAAAATGTTGGATATCATAAATGGATGTATAAAGTTTTCATATCGTGGAGAAAAAGTTTCAATTACTTTAATTTGTATACATCATGAATAGTTTATCACCTCGATCCGTTATTTTTAGTCACCATCAAAATATATTTTTATACGATAGGTATGGCTGAACTGGTTATAATAATATTATGAACTTACATTTGTGTTCTAGATATTACCGTTTTATCCTCCCAGGGTTATAATAATAATAGTAAAATAATAATAATAATAAAATATAATGCCTAGTGTCGTGCAAGGCGTTTAGAGAGTGAAGTGAAATTATAAGCAGTTTATACACATATATATGTATACGTAAATTAATTGTCGTCAGAACGTTAAATCGTTAAAACATTGTTACCAATTATCTCGGTAAAAGAATCAAACGTACGACCAGAAAATTCGCTCATCCGTAACAACTGTTAGAATAAGCATAATATATATGGCATCAATTCCTGCCAATATATTCAACAAATACAGACATATTATTATATTATATCTATCGCCACAGACTTAATTCGTGTTTATTCTTTACCTGACAACAATATACGCATACTATAAATAAGCATTCAGCGGTCAAAAGATGAGGCGTGGTAAATTGTATAATGGAAACAGAAAAACACACACAATCGATATATATATTCCATATCGTCAGTACATTATTGTAATGTGCGCGGTGAACAGGAGACGGACGGACGAGATCTGACAACAGAATATACACACAAAACAGTTAAGGTGTGACAAAACAACAGCGGCGGCGATGTTATTAAAACGCGTATACACAACAAGCTGAGTAATAAAAATTCATCATAAAGCGTGACCGTCCCCATCGACGTGCCATGGATGGATTCTCGGTTCATTCATGCCGAGTACGCACCTACAGTCCACGCCGATAATGCCGATATTAATACTTGCCGCCCAACTACAGATATTGTTATTATTGTTATATATTATTATCTTTCTTGCTCAGGCCATGGCACATCCAAGCGCCGCGCCGTGCTGTCGACTGGCGCATCGAAAATCGTGAAAGTTTGCATCAGTTTACCGTTAGGAATGTTATCATGTCATAACACAATAATATTATATTATTGTCGACCGCACGTTCTTCTTATTGTGGCTATATTACTTTATAGATGGTGCCATCGATTACCGATCGAATTGTCACGCTGCGAGTTCTGATATTATTATTATTATTGTTGCTATAATTTATTACGCGACAGCAATAATGCACCGAACGAAGTACCGTACCTACACACGTCGCCCGGTCTAGTGTGCAGCCGTATCTCGCACAACAGTTATACCTACTATACTTATACAATACTTCATAATATAAATTATTATTGTGTCATAATAAAATATTATTCCAGCATGTAGGTATTTTTTCGGTTTTTTTTGTTTTGTTGGTGTGATAGGATAATAACACGATATAATATACATTATTGACATAATATTGTTAATTATAGATATTATTCTGTTATCATTTAATGTCAGATATTGATAAAATTAATTATGGAAGTATATTTCAGAATGTATGATTTAAAAAAAAAAAAAAAATGTTGAGAATTTTATAACTTATAGTATGAGTAATAGTTTTGGATACTATATAAAGCATTATGTTATTACATATAGTGATCAGTGAACTGTTGTGACTGTGGATAATTTGTCAATTATTATAAAGATATTTTATATAGGTATCATAATAATAAAATTATATGAACATCAATTTTAACGATTAATATGGTTATTAAAAAATATATCTTATTTTCTTAGTAAGTATAGTTTTAAATACATTCAATTTTATTATTATTCAAATAATTTTGCTTACATTTTTATCTGAGCTTAATAATTCACTTATAACTTAATTATTGTGAAAAAAGAGTGTAAACTGAATGGATACGATCCTTCTTAAATTTAGCATAAGATAAATCCCATTTGATTCTGTGAGTATACGGGGTAATTTATTTAAATTTTAAGATGTACTATTTAATGACATCGAAGACGTCTTAACGTATTGTAGAGTTTTACCTTGTAATAAGCATTTGATATATTAAGTCATATAATACCAGCTAATAAGTATTTACTAATTAACTTTAAAACTAAAATATAATACATTACATACTAAAAATGTTTGTAATATTACATTATGTAAGGAAATAACATACTTTACAATATTGCAAGTTGGTATCTTAAAAACGTTCCCCTGAACAATTACAAAAATAACATTAGAACTTTTTCATTCTGATATTACGAATTTGGTAAATATAATATATACATGTATTTATTATTTAAGAGGATAATTATTACTACTAAATACTAATATAGTATTAGTGAACTCAGGTAAATCTTCTGAACATCGATTCATGATGAAAACTTTAGTATTGTATAATACCATTTTAAATAAACCATTGCAAGAATTCAGTAGATATTATATAATATATACTATTATACTATATAAAATACTTATAGGCTATAGCTTGCTAATTCCGAGATAAATTATCATTAAGTTTATGAACTGGTAAAAAAATGAAATATTTTAAGCTAACTTTAAAACATATCATTTTTAACGAAAAATTTAAAATGAGATTTTATAGTTAGAAAAAAATTAGATAAGAACTAATGAATTCAATTTCAAAACTTTTATTGTGCTCTTTTTAGATCATTTTTTCTATTTATTTCGATATTTATAATAATTTCCGTCGATCAAAATTTTTTATGAACTATTTTTTAATACATTTTCAATCTTTAAACATACTTAACATGTTCTGTGCACAAGTCACACGTAGGTGATTAATAATTTTAAATTACAATATTTTATACTTGATAGATTTTTATATTTTCTAAATTATGATTTTTATAGTATACATACTTTGAAATTTTAAATACTTAAAATGCCCTTTATACTAATTTGTTTAAGATTCAATTGTATTTATAAGCTTAATAAGCGCATTATATATTATGTATTTCGACTATTTTTCAAAATTACCTGTTTTTATTTTCACCAATATTTAATTTACAATTCCTAAATTCGCTGTTATTTTTTCATTATTTTGGATAACACCAAAACTTTATCGCAGTAAAAACCTCGCTCAAAACCACGGTAATACAATTATATATAAGTGGTGATTTCTATTAAGAAAGTCAATATAATGTATTCGTATCTAAATAGCGTAAATTATTATCAGAGGGACTTATTAGGAATAATATTGTAATTATTGGGTGAAAATAATTATTTTTTAAATACGTTTAGCGTAAATACTATGTTCCCATCAAGACCATCGATATTTTCGCTATTATTTTAACACACGTATGTTGTATAGGTATTGTACAAATTAAAGTATACGTATATGTATGGACAAGCGCTGGTAAATTACGCGATACAATTTATGGTAGGCGAATTTTATAATATAGGCTGTTTTATAAAACACGAATTGTGTATATCCGGCCATTTTATCGCTTATAAGACAAAATACGTCGTATACTCATTTATGTATTATAATATTACTTTATAATAAGTTAATAACGCTTTACACGTCAATAACATATACGTACAGGTATATATTATTTATATTATAATCTATACCTATTATACATATTATATAGGTACCTATGTATAATAATTTTTATAAAATAAGTGAAACACCAAAGTCATGATTATCAAATTTGCCTATCAGATTTAATTGATGTTCTATTCTAGTGTTTTATTATATACGTTAAACTTACAATGTGCACGTATGTATATATATATTATAGTGTGTACCTACATACATTATTATTATTTGCTACGAAAAACGGATGTTCTATGACTGGAAATAATACGTATATTATAGGTAACGTATCCAGTCACGGATTGAGCTACAAGTAAAAAAGTGTTAAATATTGTACATATATTTTTACGCATGTTTTCAAACACATAATTTATATAGCTTAAAAGTTAAAGCTCTTAAGCTCAGTACATAAAGTAATTGTTGCTTATGTATATAAATAAATTGGATACGATTTGTAACGTAATTATAAACCCTAACTCTTTTACTAGAATATATGATAAATTTTAGTTTCTTCAATCACAGAAACACAGAAACTACAGTATCTATTAATTTTAATATTATTGATGTTCAGAGACATTGCTATATTATAAATATTAGTTTATATAATAACAATAAAAAAATAAACTAAAATATACGCGGTACGGTAGGCAGTGGTATACTGATGGGGGGAGGGAGAGGATTTAACCCCCCCATAATAAATTTCTGTAATTACTTTTACTGTAGAAAAATATTTAACATATGAAATATAAAACAGATCAATTTTGTTAATCGTCAATATTTCACACGTAGTATTTGTTTTAATATAAATTCTTATTTTACAGACACCGCCGTATCACATGTTATAGCTATACTGTATCTATATGGCTATTTAAATTTTGATTTTATCGCTATAATGTTAAACTCATATTATGTACATATCCAATAATATACTAAACTACGATAAACGATTTCATTTTGAAATCCCATTTGAACCTGAAGGCGATGTATTAAACACCCAGCTGTTATGTATATCTAATATCTATATATTAAAACCAAAGCTCTACCTAAAAATAAGTTTTAATTGATAAATTATAAAAATTGTTTACGCTAACGTGTCATCAAAGCACTTGCAAAAATATTATCTTGTGTGTAAATTAATTTTCACCATTTAAATATGAGGCATTCCTAATTTAAGAATCACTGTTGGAAATAATAAAAAAAAATCGACATGACAAATTAAATCCAAAAAATTTTATTTACAGACACGATGTCTATAATATAAAAAATATTTAATTTACATAATGATTTATGACATATAGATTGTTTAATATTATGTAAAATTAAATATTATTAATGTTAATAGATATATAGATAGTTAATACTAAATAATACAACACTTTGGTATAGATAATATTATAACACAGCTTCAGTTTCAGAAATATCAAAAATTCTAATAACTCCTATTAGGTATTATGTATCTTTACGATTAAAGAAATGAATTGGCGAATTAAAAATATTTTAAATTCTACAGCATAGCCTGCTACAACAATACAATTATAAAATAAAACAATTGCAAAATAATGACAAAAAACTGAAAACGATATTAAATTTAATAGATAGTATAAAATTGAAGAATTAAGTGTTAAAAGAAATTAATATAAATTATACCGTAAAATTGATAATTGATATTCAATGTAAATTATTTATAATATTATAATGAAAGATAAGTGTATAATATACTACTGTTACAATATTATTATATGTTTAATATATATATAAATAAATATTTTTTGATTTATTGAAATTGCAAGCAAACATTAAACTATTATAATTAAAATATGCAAATAAGACTTAATACACCTTTTTTAAACAGCTATTTATATTAAAAATATTGTATTCTTAAACATTAAATACACAAACGATGAAATAATGTGAATATTGAATAATGGTACCTATACTACAATATTAATATAACTTCATAAAAAAAAAACTAAATTTAAATGCACAAGTATATAATAAATACCAATTATAATAAAATTAAACCTAAGATGGAGAGTGATGCAATCAAACAAAATATCTATCCATTGATTTTTTTTTAAATAAGTATAAGATGTAACAACAAAGCAGTGATTAAAATATCGCAAATATGTAACTTTAAGTTTATTGAAGTTAATTATAACTGTTATAATTTACATTTATTGCAATCAATTTTTACACAGAATTTTCATGCAATTTACAAAAATTTTACATCTAAAATATTTAACATAATATTTGTCATTTGATGAAATATTATATTTATATAGTTTTCTCGGATTTAGTGTTGTAATATTATATAATTTCATGCATACATATTTTTATTTGAATTAATTAGCATATTAATATTTATAATCTTATAATACAAATCAAATTTCTATAATATAATATTATATTTTGCGTATAATATAATACCGCAAATACTTAGTTGCATGTATTATGTATTATATATTTATATGTTAATTGACATGTTATCTTTGTACAATAATAGATAATATAATTTCCTGATGGGATATTAAACGTTTTGCGGCTATGGGTTGTCACAAGTCAGGTTACCAGTCGATACTATTACAATAATAATAATAAAAATATTATCATATAGTTTATATTATTTTAATAGATACCTGTTTAATACGACTATCTATCAACGTCCGTTGCGGGACGCCGCAAAGCTGGCACGATACACTATACAATGTATACGTCCGTGAGTGCGTTACATACGCCGCGCCGCATCCGTCTTGTGAGTGTAATCAATAATATTATAGTTTTTGCAGTGTTGAGAAGTAACGTAACGAAAATAAAACATTACTGTAACGACTTTACTTTATTTTATCTTATAATATATGTTGTTATTTAATAATTTATCAATACAATAATTAATAACGACTATTGAAAAAATTTTAAAATAGTATTTAGTAATATTTTTGAACAGTTATAACTGTATAAGTTAATAATATTTTATTTTATCAAACAGTACAAGACGAACTTAATATAGTGAGATAAATTACAGTACCTTGATATAAATAATACAATAGATTATAGGCTTAATTAATATTGTTATGTATACCTATAAATTGTTTTTTTTTGTGTGTGTGTGTGTGTGTGTAACGAGAAGTTACGTTGTTATTTTTTGGATTGAAAAGTGAAGTAATTTCATCACCATTTTATTTGAGTAACGAGAAAAGTAACTTAATTAATTTCTAAAACTAACTTCTTCAACACTGGTTTTTTGTTAAATGTGTTTTTTTTTTAATAGTTCACACTACTTATAACATAGTTTTTAAACAAGTTCTACGTTAAGTTACCTATGAACAATTCAACACTAAAGTTCGGAATAATAAAAATAATACAAAATTGAAACTCACACGTTTTACTATAATGATGTATGTGATGTTTTCGGCATGTACAATTTAAATTATAATTTGTATAATTTCATATATTTTATTTATTCTAATTTTGTATTACTTATAATAAATAATAATTTTACTTGGTTTTAACAAACAAAACATTAAGTCAATCGGAGCAGTCCATTTGGCAGTTGTCTCTAAACAATTTCACAATATAAAAATAAATAAAAACTGTTATAAATTATCAAAAAAATATATATATCAATAATAACAGCTATAATAAGTTAAAATAATTCAAAAACCCAATTCACATATACAGGAATTAAACTCATGAATACTGTTAGTGTGCTTAAAATTAATTTATTATTATTTCAAGGTATTGAAAAAAGTCACATCTAATCTACCAATTCTAGCTATCTGACTTGCCTAATATTACTAGCTCTCAATTGATTTATTTAAAAACAAATATTTTTGTGTTATATAACGTCTGAATGAGCTATTCGGGCGTTGTATAAGTAAAAAATACAATTTTTTTATTATTTAAGTAATAATTATTAATATTCCATAAAAGTAGTAGTTCGAGTTCGAGGACTGCATTTACGCTATAGTAATTACAAAAATAAATTTGAAAGATTTTTTATGATAATAAAATAAATAATAATACGTATTTAATAATTTAAATTGTTTAAACTAAATGTTAGAATAAATAAAGTATTATGAGTAAAGTACTTTTTGATACAGTACGGCGAAGGATCACATAAATATACTTATATACATAATTAAATAATTTTTATTATAATTTTATGATTATTAGCATCCGTACACAATTTAATATAAGCCTTAATAATTAAAACTTATATCAAATGTGACAATATTTATAATTTTCATCTTAAGTTTATACCAAGAAAAAATGTATTAATTGCTTCTGTTTTGTATTCGTTGAGTGTATTTCACTGTATGACTGGGTTATTAAACAATATATTATGATGACATCATACATTGTATGAAATTGTAGGAAGACATAAAAATAATTCTGCACAACAATTTTGTTTATTAGCATAAATAATAATATACATATAAAAATAATAATTAAAAAATTTGATACAATATAAATTACATTACAATACTTGTATTATTATTATCAGTTTATTAACGCCTAAATGGGTAATTTTCACTTATTCTCATTAGTAGAAAATTATGTGCGTTGAAATGTGTAAAAAAACGATAATTTAAATAAATCTACCATTAAGTTAGACACTAGGAACTAATTTAAACATTTTTAATTCGTAAAATTAGTGTGGAATAGCATTCTATATTTCAGTGTATGACAATTATGGCTATAGTTGTGAAAGAGAATGTTAAAAAAAGAATTATTTTATCGGATATTATCCAGGAACATATATATTGTATATATATGCAAGACGGAACATCGGGAACATCTAATGAGCTATTGCAGAGTTAAGAGGAAATACAACTTAGGTCAGTGTCCAAGTATTGAAAAATAAGAGTGGACATTTTCAAGATATTTCATAAAGGGAGAAATTATGAGGAAGGTATTCAATCTTAGTGATATAAGCAATGTAAATGAGAAATTTGTGTTGAATACGTTCTATAAACAGCTAGTTTTTAGCCAAGTTAGGGTTCATTCGGCTTAGCTCGAATATCATTCAAATAAAATGTAATCAAATAAATTAAAAACAATAAATAATCATATTCTTTGCAGACTCTAACTGCACGTTCTCCAAATACTTATATCATACATTAGTATGTAGGTACCATTGGTACCATGATATTATATTAATGATAATATTTTTTCAGATTATTTACTATTTAGACAATATAAAATTGTGTACGTGTGTATTAATATACCTATATTAATTGTTCATGTACATTTAACACCACTAATATTTTAAAAACTTACCGACGTTAAATTTTATTCCGTCAAAGTCCATTCGTTTCAGCAATTAATATATCAACTATACTTACAGTATTAATAACGCTATGTCTTAATAATAATTATCAATCAGTCATTTCGTCTTTTTAACAAATTTTAAACTGTAAAATGTAAATATTCTAATTCCCCCGGTGGAATGCATGAATAAACATTTCAAAATATATATTATACATTATATATTATGTGGATATAAATATGAATAGAGACTAGAGAGCTCGATTTGTTTCATTATACGCGTGCGCGTTGTCTGATGTTTTATATTACCTATATACAAATATTCAAACACTTTATATCTTACAATATAGCTTAATAAATATTTAGAGTCGTAAAATACGATAAAAAAAACATAAAAAAAAAAAACAAAGAAAACGGGTTTTATTAACATCGAGACCATTCATAATATTATAAAAAACGTTTAATAGATATTCGTCGTTTCTTTTTATTCGAATACATGTACAATTTAATGCAGCGAATAGTAAAAGTTTAGGGTCACAGTAGTTTTATGCATTAGGGCAGATGTATTATTCAATAATTAACGATCGTATTTAATGCCTATTATGTATATAGTATTACGATATAGTGTATACATATTATTATTATTATTATTATTATATGATAATGGTGATGACTACTGGTTGATTTCATTGCCACTGTCTGGATACCCGCAAAGTTCTATTTCGCATTGTCATTTGAATTTTCTTCGATTTTTTATCACTCAGCGTTATTTGATGAGATATTTAACTATATGCAGAAGACAAAAAATTGTTAAAGATTACATATCATCTGTAACATGCAGCTATAAAAAGAGTTAATACCTTAAGCTTATAACTCACAACTTGTGCATAACGATAACGTATCCATTGACATATTATCTATACTATTCTAAAACCAACTGATAACACATCTACAACTGTTCAAATTGACGTATATGTATAACATTACTTGCATATTTTACATCTCGAATAATGTTTTAATAATAATAATTATTATTATTATTTATTATTTATACAACAATAATTTGAAACATTAATAAAATCAATTATGATGTGGTCATCCACATTAATTTAATACATCATATTTAAGCAGTTGTTACTCCAAAAAACACCAGACCATATTATACAAACGCACGCAATAATTAACAATTAGAGTTTTATATTTTTCGTCAATAGAAGATTTCATTTTAAAATATCAAGAACATAAATTTAAAAAAACTCTTATTTTTTCAACTCCATGCACTTAAGGCTATTGAATTACAATATATTCTTAGTGGTTTTTGACAAATAATTGAAGTACATCTCGATATCTGATTACTTTTTGAATAAACTTATGAATTTATTAACTTTTTTATAAGTTATGAAAGGAGAGCATGTTTTGGTTTTTTTATAACAATCCTTAAAATTAAAATAATTCAAAAATCGGAAAAAGTATTTTAAATTATATATATATAATTATGTTTTTAATGTTAAATTGTTTCCAATATAACCTAATAAAAAGGTTATGAATACAAGTTCTTTAACAAAATTCATATTTAACTACACTGATATAATATATAGATATGTAGTAGATACTTGAAAAAATATTTCTCTTTTAATAGTTTTCATTGTAGCAACACGGGGCAGGCAAGATATCGACCTACCAAGTTTTAGGATTTCTAACATTTTAATTTTTAATACAGCTACTGAATGGTTTAATAATTTAATTCAAATATTTTCTACTAATATTTATTACATTTATTATACTTTAAAAAAATAAAATTACGACTAAAAAATTATAACCAACCCATATTTTAAGTGGCCCGTTGAGATTTTCTTGGTAGCTCGTCGGCTCAATTAGAGTCTGCCTATTAATAAATCAGTATGTTTGAATTATTTTAGAATTTTAGGTGATACTTTCTCTCTTACATT
Source organism: Melanaphis sacchari (assembly GCF_002803265.2). Classification (NCBI taxonomy): domain Eukaryota; kingdom Metazoa; phylum Arthropoda; class Insecta; order Hemiptera; family Aphididae; genus Melanaphis; species Melanaphis sacchari. Next base: position 269,562 of record NW_020270600.1, read on the forward strand.
ACATATAGATATTAATGTTTATTGATATAAACTTACATAATATCATAAATAATTGTTTTAATATTCTAAATTTTCTGCTCTATAAATCTATATTACCGTATATGTTGAAAATTTAGGCAATGTAATTCATTGTATGAGAAGGAAATGATATTATTGCTATTGTTTTTGTTTAAAATAAGACAAGAAAATCAAAGACAACGGATCATGCACAAGTGATTTAGACAAGTAAAAAAAATTAAATAATATTATTATTGAAATTGGTAAAATATATATATATATATATATATAAGGGTTAAACATTAATTATTTATTCGAGCAATTATGTAAAAAAAAGTAATACTTGAAATACACAAATTTAACAAAAATATTTTTTTTTTTTAAATTAAGCAAACTCAACATTTTCTAGAACCCAATAATTGCCGTAACACTTACTTGGTCCATATTGTAAATCTAAATTATCCAGAAACCCACTTAATCACGCAAAAAATGCCATCGAAATTGATTCAGCTGTTTAGCAAAACTTCAGTGATATATACAGAAGAATTAAATATATAAAGATTAATATACTATATTTTACAACGTTTCTATATTAGTGCATATTCACGAAATCAATAGCTCATCCGCTTTTCATAAACTTACGACGGCTGGTTATAATGTATTTAATATGTAACATACACTATACAGGTATCAAAATAAAACAAAATTGAAATACGCGTTTATATTAGGCACCGTTAAAAGAAATTAAAATAATTAATGGAATAGTTTATAATTGCCATAAAAGTTTCTGGACGAATATGTGTATACATTATCATATAACGTACCTACTAATTTATGTATACTATTATTATCTACTGTTTGTATAATGGATAATATTATATTTAATCGACTCAACTCACAGATATATAAAAAATACTAGACAGTAAACTACTAAACCCCATAAGAATAAAATAATATCTCCACTGAAATAGCCGCTATTCAAATATTCATAATAATCACCATAATAGACCTTATATATCTAGTATATTTAATCTAATTTAAATTGTCTTATCAATAAAAACTAATAACATAAATATTCACCTCTTCTTTTAGATAACGAATCTTATTGGCGACAATAATAATCAATTAAAATCGGCTATCTATAACAGTATTTTTATATATTCGTGGATCAATTATAATTTGTTCAGAACTCGAAAACAGCATACAGTATACACTGTCAAAATAATATTATATATTAAATAATAATAATAAAATGGGTCTTATTTTTTTACCTCGACGACGACGAGACGATGATAAGACACACTGAATTCTATACATGGTCTAGAGTTTTCATTCTTTTTGGGATTATTCCATAATATTATAACACTAGTGTGCATCCAATCCTTGACGATTTATAGCTACACGCGTTTTCCAGTAACGAATATCGATGCAGGTACTAAACAATATAATATTATACATGTACTAAACCAATAATTACGTGTATAATATTATGTACGAGATACCCCAGTACACGGTATTTTATAAATAAACATAATAATAAGTAATAACATACCAACCCACGTCTCGATTTATTTATAAATTTTAAAAAATTATCACCATACTTGTATTTAATATTATTAATACGACGTACACGTTGATAATCTGTTCTATAGACGTATGTGTGTGTTTTTACGGTTGTAATTATTATAATATTATGACTATAATTTAATTACTTTGTATCCAAGTATATGATTAATATCAAATCGCAATTACAATGTTTGTAAAATCGTACTCGGGACATAAAAAAGTAACGTTTAAATTTCATTCAGCTTAATAAAAAGATTAAGTTCAAATATTGCACTCGTTACGTCTATTACATATAGCTTATAAGTCAACAGTCACAAAAATAATTTATGTTATTAATGTATACAATTTTAAAGATATAATTTAAAAATAGTAATTTAAATATATTAAATTAATTTTTCAAAATTAATTTACAATAATATAAAATTTAAATTTTGTTAGATCGAGAGCAATTTAAATATTTTTGATTTTGTACTGTTGTGTTACTTTTTAATTCATTATGACTTATGAGCAGTGGTAAATTCAGAAATTTTTTAAGGAGGCACATAATTTATATTTTTTAAAATAAATTACAAATGATATATTAAATTAATATACTCGTAAAATATATAAATTAAAACACATATGTCAATATCTAAGTATTACAAATCTAATTGAAGCTTTAAGTTTTTTCGCAAATATATCCAATTCCTTTTTGTGAGGTTATAAGCTATATCTTTATTAATATGAAGCATTTCTAATCCAATGAGTAGATATATTCTAGTTTGTTAAAGAACTTGAATAGGTTTTGAAGCATTTTGATGAACTGATTATTCATTTTGAAGTCACTGTTGTAGCGGGTATAATACATAGTATTTTTAGAAGATACTCAATGTTATAAAACAGAAACATAGATTCCGTGAGTTTTAAAATCTTATTTTGCCTTTTTATAAGTTAACAATGGTAGCATCACTAGTTTTCCTAATTTTACTTGATTACGACCACCCTAATCAAATTTAAAAAATACACATATCATACAAAAAGCGCCTCTATATTTCTAATCTAAGATAGCCATGGGTATTCGTTTATCCAATACAACTGAAATGAAAAAATGTTATTTCCTTGAGCAATTAAAAGAAATTTGAAATTAACGGGTGGAACCCACGAATGTCATAAAATGTTCTATCGTCCTTGATCTAATAATTTATTTGATATTATACCAATATAATTTATTGTGTCATTTATTTTATACATTTTAATAGACGTAGTCGATATAGAAGGAATTTTTATAGATACAGTCGATGTAAAATGTATATTTTGGGTTGAATTATCAGTTTCATTTTTATTTTTTATATTATGTTTAATATTATAAACGCGTTCGATTCTTTAAAATAAGACAAAAAATTGTTTTGTTGTAATCACTTCTTATTAATTTTATTAATTTTTGACGTTTAAAAATCAAAATCTAAAAAAAATAATGAAAATCAATATTATTATTTATTGGTATTATTTCTGTTCGTTTTCAATTACATAAATATAAGTTTATAAAAATATTGGTATTAAATGAATTGTTTTATTTATAGATAATAATAATAATAATAATAATGATAATGAATGATAGGTATATTTTTACATAGATATTAAATTCGAAATTTAAATAAAATAAATACTCACATTTTAATTAAACAGATGCTTCTTCAGTAAATTTCGTGAATAAATAATAATGTATTTTGTAGAAATTGTGTTAAAAAGATAAAATGAATACGATATTGATTAAATTAAATAATTATTATTTTTAATACAGGTAAAAACTAGTGATAATGACCTTCGATGTTCGACAACACCGACTGTCCAACTATTATAAAGGTATTTATTTAGTTTTTAAAATCATATCTATACATATATAAATAAAAAAATGACCATTTAAAAATTTTCTATAGGTAATCTATTGACAGGGGGATCATATGCCCTATGCTCTCCCCTTTGGATATCACTACTAGATATGAGCAACACCACTAAAACCTATAATATCATGTCCTTGTACAGTCCAAATTAATGTCCCATATCAAAAACTAATTTAACCGATACCTACTGTTAACTTATACGATGAAATTCGTTTATTGCTTTTTGTTCATTTCCTTTTAGACCTCAATAAGACAATTTCATATGGTTTGTACTTTGTATACCAAGGTTAGGTTTAGTGTTTTAAGAATAAACATCATTAATTATTCAATTGGTAATTCAATTGGTATGTATACCCTAGTCTTCAAAGATTAACCGAAACACGATTACGAGAAAAATTATTACACAATTGTTATAATCAAAAACACATTTTTACATTAAAATAAACATAAAATATACTGAGGTCTGCGTGACAGCCGTTTGCCCTATGTTAGTGACTTATACATTAAACATATGTTATATATTTATCTTATGTCTTTGTTTAATATTGAGCCATTATGCTATATATATATATATATATATATATATTATTGGTCGTCTATAGTATACGAAGTGCAGTTTCACATTTCCCGATTGTATATTATTCTATTCTGGAACGGTAACACCTGCAATAGTTGAAGATTTAATAATAAATTGACACGAAGTGTACAAATATTAATATGATAATAAACTGTTAGAAAACACCGCAGTGTAAACTACAAAATATATTTAATAGACGTTGAATTCGGGTAAAATGATAAATAATAACAAACATTTTTCTAACGCCCTATATATGAAGATAACACGGGAATGAAATAAAATGATATAGGTATTTGTGACATGGGGGTCAGATATGGAGAATTCCCGTGGGAGAGCGAGAGTATAGCCGTGACCAAACAGTTGATCAAGTGTCAACTTTGTACCGTCAAGTCAACCCTTCATACATATTTCAAACATACATTATACAATATTTTATATAAGATAAAAGGGGAAATGTCATCGAGGTAATATTTAGATAATAATATACATTTTGTGTGTATATCTCTTCTATCTTTCTAATCTATTTGTCTATTTATACTATACAAATGTTGAAATGTTTCCAAACATATTCATTATTCATATGTAACGTTTGTCGAATTATTATTTTCGTTACAATATAATAGTTAAAATATATAAGTCACTAAATTATGTTATACACACTCATGTAAAATGTACGTATGTAATTTTGTGTACGCGGTATGTACACTATTATATTATTTAAATAAAACACTATAATATTTTACTTACTAAATATATGACGCGTGTTTGGTATAGGCATACAAGTTTTGTGAATCTGTGGTGCATTTGTCACCTCATGTTTGTATTTCGTTATGGATACTATAAAGAAGCACAAAAAATAGTTTTCACCCGAAAAACTGCAAGCGTGCGTCGTCATCATGTACAGTTTGAAAATCTAATCAAATCGTTTGACCACATGGTATTTTCCCGAAGGAAAAACATCCGACTACAAAGCCGATGTATAATTTGTGTAAAATATATCGGCCATCACTGCAGGCGAGTTATATATAATATATATATATCATAGTGGAGGGGAGAAAATTTCATTTTTGTTATCTATATGAATAAAGGCCGAGACGAGTTACATTACAGTATATGTGTGCGTATAATCACGTATATCAGCTGATGTTGTTAATAATAATGATGATGATAATAATAATAATAATAACAGCGACGAGGACCATACGAGATGCAGACGGCGACAAAGAGAGGTAGAGAACGATGACCAAGACGACCGAAACGAAGAGGATGACGACGACTATAAGATGGAGAGGGTGTAGTGCGAGGTCATCCGTTTGTCCGCGGCGGGTGCGTTCGATATTATGGATGACCTCCATAAATCATATAGCATAAGATATATATACACGCGCAAAGCGTTCAGACCAAAAGACCGAACTCTCTCTCTCTCTCACTCTCAGGGGACCACCACCACACAATCTCGTTTATAAAATACATGCTATCACACACGCACGCACCATACCACATCTATTCTCGAAACCCGCGCGCGATTAAAAATTGACAAATCCCGAAGACGGCAATAACTCACGGATGGCAGTGGGCCCTATAATAACCATCGTCGTCATCAGAGAGAGAAAGATAGAGAGAGAGACGAAAAACTGTGTGTAGAAAAACTCAAATCCTATTAACTCGATATTCGTATACCGTATACACCCTTAACACCCTTCCCACTCTCCCACCTACACACACACAGTAGAATCAAAAATTATATATAATAATAATTTCTTTCCGCCAAGTCACGGCGGAGATATCGTCGTCGTCGTCGTCGTCGTCCACAGTTCGTAGTCCGCGTGGCTTAATTTAATTACGTTAAGTGCGTGTACGCTTTAATACGCACGCGCGTGAACACACCAAGTACCCGACACACACACGCCACAGTGAGTTTTAAACGTTTTAATATGAATAAACGACCTGACGTCATGTTGTCGTTGTCGTCATCGTCGTCGTCGACGTTGTTGTTGTTGTCGGCGGAAAGGGGCGAAAAGAAAACACGAAAAATAGTGAAAATAAACTGTCAAACACACTACGTATAACCACGTTTTTTTCGTTGCTTTTTTAGGGTGCACGCTTTGAGCGCGTTCGCACTCCATTTACTTTGTCAAAATCGCGCGCGCGTATACATAATAATTTATGCGCAAACAAAACGACCGCGTCGTCATCGGCGGCGGCGGCGGTAGCGGCGGCGCCGCTACCGGTTAAACGACACACGATTAATGGAAACTTTTAGACTGTAAGGCAAAGAGAAAAAAATCCAGCGAAACTTTTTTCTCTACAGTAAAGTCTCCCACCACCGCGATTATTCTGCAAAACTGAGTTATCGTTGCTTTTAAAATCTTTTATTTTAAATGAGTCAATCTGTATAATAATACCTTCCCACCGCTATACCGCCGTCGCCGCGTATCCTATAATGTTATTTAAACCTCCCTCGATTGGACGTTTAATCGCAAAACACTACCTATTAAACTGCCACGCGCTCACCCCTATTATACACTATATGCATAATACTTGTAAACAATGTACATTTGCCACCACGCGCGTTCTTGTTAACTTATTAACATTTCGTTCACTGCACCCGTTATAATAATTGTATAATGAACAATACAGATATAATATTATTGTTTACGTTCTCCGTTCACAATCGTACTGCGTATGTTTAAGGGCGTGTTCATTTTGACTTGCGCATCATTTATTGTTAAAATGAAAGTACATCTTTTCAATATTCTTTTCTGTATGATTTTTAATTTTTCATATTAGCCAAGCTGATTGATAATAATAATGTGATCAAGTAATGACAGAAACTTTCTAATACTACCACCAAGTGATTTAGGGAGTTTACCGTTTCCTTCAAAATAATATTTCCCTTTTTGCCATAGCTCTTTTCCGCCAAAAACGAAAAAGGTACGATTCCCGTTTCCGCCAATTATTATTTGGGAACCATGTACAAATATTTCATATTCTTATCATTATAAATTATAATACAAGTAGATGGTAATAATTCATTATTCGAATATAGGCACAGTTAAATTAAAGTTTTTAAATATTATACAATGTCATCTCACATATTTCGATATTTTATACATACCATAACATATATTGCTTAAAAATTAAAGTCATTGGTTTTCAAAATGTTTTTAACGGAAGCAGAAATCGTACCTTTTTCATTTTGGGTGGAAAAAGGCTATGCGTAAATTAGGGAATAGGTTTTTTAGCGGAAACGATCCATGCCCGTGATTTATGCCAAAATGTTATTGATATAATTAATAATATACATAATAGTAAATACCTATACAAATATTCAGTATTTTTATACATCATTAATTTTAAGTTATAATAATTAAATATAATTTATATGTTAAAAGTAAAAATTTATATTTTCCTTTCATTCAAAAAAGCTGAGCCCAGTAGTTAAATAATATGATAAGTAATCATTTTATTATGATTATTATAGAGGCATTATATACATCAAACAGGTGACTGTAGTTTGAGCACAAACTAAAATCACAACTTATCACCTGACATTTTTACGACTCATTAAGTAAAAATAAAATTAGATTATAATATACAATATGCATTATCAATTATCATTATTAAAATGCCTGTTTAAAAGTTCAGCTACGTCCATAATTCTTGATTGTTTGTAATTAGATTTTACAGCCTACAAGTTTGAATCAGTTAAGATATATGATACAACATAATCAGACAATATTATAATCTATCAGGTAGAGCAATATAAATATCAAATTTGCAAAAAAAAAAACATCTTAATTTGTTAGAAGTACAATAAACTAAAATAATGTACAAGCTACATACTGACTTTGGAATAATTAACTTTATACTCCTGTAAAAATAAACCATTATTTTGTAGTTAACGAACCAAGACTATAATTAATATGAAACGACAAATAAACTTTTTTATAAAATTATTTTAATAATGTTACAAGTTGTGACTTTAAAAGTTTAATTTATAAATTACATATAATTTTAACACTTTTAATTTAAATATATAAATAGTTATTATATGCATTAATGTATAAAAAAATCATACTACATTATAATGTCACCGCAGTGTAACTCTGCAGCATATTGTTGAAGTAGATGTATTCGTCTAACTAGTTCAATTTAAATCCGGCCAATACATCATCACAATGACAAAAAATATTATTCCAACTATATAGCATAATAGTTATAACTTAAAATGTACTTAATTCGTCATCATTCATTGATAACTAATAAGTGTAAACAATATAGATAATTGATCCTAAATCTATCCATGATTTTTCAGGTTCAACTAAATCAGTCGTACATAGCTTTCAGCAGCATATTTGAGGCCATTTAAGTAAAGATTAAAACTAAAATATTAGAATTATATTATCTGATTAAGTACCTAGTATATATGTATGTTTAACATTTTGGCAAAGTCAATTATACGACTTTAAATCGTTCGCATACTTTGTTCACACATAATATATCTTTAGTAACAGGCAATTGTAAACGACGATGTAAATTACCCACTTACAACTTTCCGAAACTTCTATGGTAGTTTTGTCAAGGTTTACTGGCATAATATGGTCATCATAATGCTATAGCGTATAACTAATAGCTTAAATGGATTTTGCTACAACTTAGAAGTTGAAAGACTGTAATTATTTTTAACAAAATATATGTTTTCATTGCTTCTTCACAGTTATTTAACACAATGCACCCCGTTTGAAATTTTTAACAGAGTCAATTTTTGATTACAGTGATCATATTATTTTCATTTGCAATTGCAATACATGTTTGGATTTTTACTGCTATCGCAAGATTATTAAATATTTGTTGAATAATATTAAATAATCACAACGAATATTCATTTCTTGCGTTTGGTTTGTTGAAAGTTGAAACGTTAAACGATTTAAGCGAAAACAGTTGAAGCTCAAAACTGACAAATTATATAGGAGATACCTTCAGGTTCTGAAATTATTTGTATATTATTGTATTATTCATTATGAGTAACACAGATTAAAAACTATAATATCTTGCCCTTGTACTTACCAATTTAATGATCCGAATTCAAAAATTGATTTGGCCTCTGTTAACTTGTAAAGAGGTTTGATGATGGCATAGTTTATCAGTTTTATGCTCATTAAATAGTTTATATACTATAGCCTGATTCAGTCTTTTTGGAAAAGGCGTAATTAACGATTCAAATGGTATTTATATATATTATTATACCAAATATCATGTATATATCTTATATCTATATTATAATATCGTGTACCTATGCTAAATATATGTATATTAAATTATAATATTTAATATATAGTTGTCTGCAGTATTCGAACACATAATATAATGTTATAATTTATATGTATCCTATATTATGAATATTGTATTGAGTTGTATATATACATGTATAGAGACCATAATAAATACTTTATACTATATGTTATGTAATACTTTATTATACAAATATAATATGAAAATATAATTTATATCTATACTTAAAATAGAACGAAAGAATGATATAGGCTCATCATTTAAAATTAGACTTCTAATATCTCCCCTCCCCAGCACCGTAAATTAAGTTAGGTAACTCTGTTTTATTAAACAGAGGAACCTAATATTCCACACGAATATTAAAAAAAAAAATGTTTCAATTTTTCCCTAAATTCTAATCTGAAATTTAATAGATCACTTTCGTTGTTCAATACGACTACGGTAAAATGTTGAAAATAAAAATTATCCTAAAAATTGCGTAACAAATTACAAAATATAATATCACTTGCGGAAAATGAATGATTATAGAGCTATGAAAAGATTAAAACAATAAACATTAAAAAAAATTATATGCCACTTAAAATCGTCCACCTGAGACAATAGTCCCCTGTAACCACCTAAATGTGGCCCCAACTCTTCCTCACACTCCTACAATACGTGTGCGTACAATAAATTTGTCAAGAGTGATATATACAATTCTCCGTCAAAAGTATGCCTATTGGGTTACCACCACTATTCTTCAATAACGTTTTATCGCCGTTCAGCATTCTATTACCTATATACACGTTATAACGTTCTGGATATATATATTTATACACACGCAATAATCTTTTTCCTATAATATACTTACTATATGTGCTATTACCTTTTATCTATCAGCTATCTATATATTATAAACGTTCGGACCTCTAGAAAGTCTCTCTCGGGGGTGACTAAATTTATGCGATATAAATATACATGAGCTTATATACTTTTCTATATATATCTACCTTTATGGACATGAAGCTGTAAGAGAGCTTGTGAGTATCAATTGTAAATTGTCGGACCAAAGTCGTAAAAACTCGCAGTCTTATATTATTATCCATTGATCGCAATAATACACGGTTCAATTGTCAAGTGTGCAGCGGCGTACTTGCGAACTCGGAATCAGCCGGCGGCGGCAGTCTAACCTCGTCACGGGGGACAACCGAAATTATAATCCTCAGCACCATAACTAATTATACGTACCAATATATATATACATATATTTAAACATACAGACAATCATTATTTTTATATGCTTGTATGTAAGCATTACACTCAGTTTATACGCATTATAAAATACGAGCCATTGTTATTTGCTGCCATAAACGAGTATAATATAATATATATTATTTTATTATAAAAACGTTATTATATGATCGTGTGCAAAAACACACACACATATACCGTTCTCATAAGCTAAAATTCCATAAATCAGTGAACAATTTTTTGGAAAAAACGTGTTGTTATATTTAACATTTTCTTAAAATCATACACTTTGTTGAATATTTTAATTATTTAAGTATAATAAATCATTATGTTTTTCTGTGTAATTTCACCTAAGAAATGCAATAGAATAATAGTAAATATCAATAAAATTAAACTGATTTTTGACGACATATAATTTAACTTTTTACATTGATCTCTATAATATTGGTAAAACATATATTGATTATTGATCAATTATCAATTTACATGATTGTCGAAGTTAATAAGCGAGAACTCCTTAAGTAACAATAATAATTCGTGGTAAAGTATAAATTATGTATATTGCATATAATTAATATTTATTACATAATTATTTAACATAGCATATTATCTTTAAAATTCATGATTATTTGCAAAAGTAAAATTGAAAACAAATTTTGTAAATTATTTCAAAAAATACTTGCTATATTAGAGGCTATATAATTATATTATAGTTTGAGTAACTAAATTGTTACTATCCATCTTTCAGAAAGTTTATCTTTTGTCATTATGGGGACATTTTTTTTTTCAATTATATAAATTCTTATTCAACTTAATACTTTTTCAAAACTAAATATAAATTACAATTTATAAGTCAGTATTTTCAGCATTTAATGATGTTACGACCAGACTCTGATCATAACAAGACTATATAATAATACTATGAATAATGTTATGACCTGGCTCCGAGTGTTTTCGATATCCCTGACCGTCTGATGAGCTCTTCTGTCGCTCTCCCTTACTAAACGAAATGTTGGTAATTTTACAGTAACACTTGGTATTCTAGTCAATCCGTTTCCTTCTGGTGAACATCTGAGATCAAATTTTTCCCGTTAAGATAATATGTAGTCTTAATTTAATTTTTTTATTAAATTCGCACAATAAACGCCATGTTCTCCACGCGGACCTGAGTATGCTTGTGTTTTTAATCGTCTAATTTTTTATGTCACTTTACATTTCGTATATAGTTTCCTTTATTTAATTTTACTAGGCAATATTTCAGAATCTCGACATTTTTACCTAAGCGAGCTGAATTTTATAATTATTAAATATTTTTTGATTTTTTCATATATTTTTTTTTTTATTATTTATTTACGGAATTTTAACTTAGGAGTACACATATTATATACGCGTAAATACCTGCAGTATACGCACATGTACGTATCAATAACTTTTTATCCCTTTTTTACGTTTTGCAGTAGGTATGTCAGTAGGTATATTATAACTGCTGTGGGCGGATACTGTCTGTAGAGTATATAGCCGCGTGTCTATAATTACGCACGCGATTGTTGCGTGGAACGGTAATAAAATGTCAATTTTGGAGTGAGTGTGTTTGTGTGTGTAAACCGATGATCTTTTATTTTTTATTTCATTTTTATTATTATTATTATATTATTACTATTATTATCATCATTATTCTTTCATATCCATCGCATTCCACAACAAATTACGAAATTGGCCCGTCCTCCTATTTCTTATTACCCTGTTCCGCGCACACGTTTCCATCCACCTTCCATGGTTGACTCCTCGTTATTTCAGGTCCGAGAAATATCAAATAGGACTTAACGGTTAGCCAAAAAAAATCTGACATAATAAACGCCACGAGATTGAAGAATGAATCGATATTATAATGGAACAAAAAAGCCATTGAATATGTAATACCAAAACTTATACCACATGCAGTATAAATAAAATGTTATCATAACTTTTACATTCATTAATAGATTTACGCGCAAGCTATTAAATCGGGATAAATACCATTAATTAAGCCGATTTACTGTGATCCTTACTAATAAATTGATTTATTTATTAAAACTTTATAAAACTCTAAATTATTATTATTATTTCAAAAAATATATTTTGAAAAATACCAAAAAAAGAATTTGAAACTTTATCTCTACCTCTAATTTTAATCACATTGTATTTATGCCATATATCTTCATTCAAGTATAAACCTAATACAATCTAATATACTAAAGAAAATAATAAATAATCATTATAATTTGTCATATAATATTGCGTACCACCTAATAACTTAAATGCAAATTACACATTCGTTAATTAGATATGACTATTTAATTTTTAAATAACTCTTTTTGGTTGAACAGTATTATTTTGAAAGTATGATACCCATGTTGAGTATAAAAAATTATGAAGTAAGAGAAGAGTTCAACGTAAGTGGTATTTGCTGTTTTCTATAGACATGTATTACTTTTTACTTAAAAATACGTAAAATATGTAAAAAATATTCTATAATTATATAACTGTTTAAGTATGTCTAGAGACACTTTTTATGATATAACATCGTTGACAATAAAACAAAAAACAAGTTAATTTATATTATGAGTGTCATGGTTATATGTTTTTATTTTAAAAGATAAAAAAAACAAAAATAGATATAAGGGGGTAAAGATAAACACAAAAAATAAACTTGAATAATTAATTCATTATTCTGATTATTATTAATAAGATTCATTCGAAAATAAAATATTTTGGAGAAAATCTTAAAAAAAATATCAGCTTTAAATTTTTAATAAACTATAACTTAAAATTAATTGATACTTGGGAACCACTTAATCTTGTTCATTATATTTTTGAGCGATTTAATATTATTAATAACCATAATTTATGACATGGATTGTTGTAGGGATTTTAGTATATGTCTACCTAATATAGTATTATACTAAACGTATTTAAAAATTAATATACTAATTAGTAATTCTAGTTAAGGTTCACTTAATTCACTTAATTTAAACAATAGTTAACTAACATTGCTAAATTATTGTAATGACTTATAAATTATTTTAATACTTGAGTTGTAATTTATGAATATAAAAAAAGCCTCATAACTTATAGTTTAATAAATACAGCCAATATAGTAATTAATATATTGTGTATATTGTTAATTTAAAAATTTTACTAAAATATTTTAGAAACAATAATACAAAGTATTTTAATTATTTAATTTTTTAATTTTTATAACTATAATTTTAACAACGTTTAAACTTTAAATACTTCTTATTGAATTGAAGTAATAATGCAATAATTGTTTAAGAATAGATAAACTTTATACAATTACCAGTAAATTAATCAATAAAAGTATAAATTTCATATGATTAAAAAATTATGAAAAGGAATGAGAGTTATTAATTATTTGTTATATCACCGATTAATCGTAGTTTCTCATGCAGTGATCTGAGTAAAAGTTCAAATTAATAGTTACACTGCAAAATATTTATTGAAATTGTCAAAACAATAAAATAATAATTGCTGGTTAGTTTTCACCCTTCTTTTGAATACACACAGTTTAAGTGGTATTTGTTTTACCCCTGCGGGCTACGACACCCACATAATATCACGACTGAAGGGCGAGAACGCGACCAAAAAACCATGTAATTTATTATTACTTTACCAAGCATTATATATTATATGGATCTCTTTCTTTTATCAATAGGTAAACAAAATTGATACCAAATACAAATTTAAATATTATAATATACTGATCAAAACGATGAGCATCAATACTAAATTTTAGTACACAATAATACTAAATAATATATTAACTGTTTAATAGTTATTGTAGAAAAAAATATAATTTAAACGGTTATTTTTCATTTTTAATTGTCAAAATATATATATATAATATCTAACATATAGTATAGTATTGTATTGGTTTTAATGTTTTTAAATGTTTTGATGGAATTTACCCATAGAAATTAAAAATACTTAAAACCATGAATGATTTCTTTTCTATACATTGATAATAAAAAAAAACTATTTCAATGCATTTAAAGATTAACAAGACGTACAGCATATATTTCCTTACTACCATTTATCGTTGTATTACAATTCTTTAATCACTTCTTAAATGTCAAACTTTAAATGTAACATATGTGTTGTATAATATTCAGATTAATCAACTTAAATGAGATTATGTACAATGTAGTGTACCTAAGTATAATACTATTATGCCAGTCAAAAACTTTATAAAATAAAATAAATTGTTTATTAATCTGAGCATTATCTTGAGGGTATCATACTCAATTATTGTATAGCTATTATCCGTATCACCGCCGCCGCATTCAATTTGTTATACCTACAACTGATCCTTTTAATAAAATTAAACACAATTATTTACCCGACCCACGAACACCTCAAATTTATTGTTATCCTAAATATTAAAAGGCATTGAAATTATTACATGACGTGCCTGGCCCCAAGTGATATTATTTTAAGTGTAGGGTGGTTAGTATAATATGATGCGTGTGTACAAAACCTATTCGATGCCTGTGACGATGTTTTTTTTTCGTATAAATAATTGTTGTTATTACACATAACATTTGCTCATGAAAATAATAGCTCTTCGAGTAATAGAATTTATAATATAGGCAGTGAGATGAAATCGAAATGTCTAGAGCAGCTATATACATATTAAAATGTTATTATATAAATTATTATCATGTGTCCACATGTTTTATTTAAATTTACTAATATAAATAATAATAATTATATATTACTTATGTATAGCGTATGTATTTTATTCTTATTCTGATGATAATTGCACCTGACGAAAACTAAGTAAATAAAACGCCCTCAACATTCCTCATATAGTATATTCATGAATCAAAAAAAAATAAATATCACCGATTATGTAATGTCAAAAGATATAGCCTGTACAAACAATAACATTGAAGGCCATTAACTCATAACCTATACACCTATATTATTAATTAGTATATTATAATATTATATTATTATTTATTAAAAAGTTATGACTTTTTATAATTTTTCATAGCTTTTTTTTTAACCATTTTTAATTTTTTACTTTTTTGAATGACAGCATAATTTTTTAATTTTATATCCCGAAAAAAAACTATTTTATGAGAATCTTATGTATAAAAATTAAAGTTTAACTAGAAGTTAATTAAAGTTATGATTTAAAAGTATCAAAAATATAGTTAAGCGGTACAAGGGTACGCAGTTAAATGTCGGTTCGCTATTCTTTTCATATAAAATCTAAACGGCAATTGCTTATGTTATGTTATAAGTTATGACTTACAACACTAATAAGATATTCTTTGGAATTTCGATTTTAAAATATCAATATTTTCCGAATTGGGAAAGTCAACTCACGGTAATATAAAGATTAATATAAATTGTGTAATACGAAAAAATATATATTTTATCTCTGTCATGATCTACAATTAAGATTCGCGTACAACCGCAAATAAAATGAATTCATTTTTCCAAAAATCGTACCAATGTAATATAGATCATCGTGATTACACTCTTTTATTTATTATGTGCGCATAATAAATAAATCAAATAATAAATTGCAGTTATGCGTAAAATCTTCAGCCAAAAAAATATTTTTGGATACAAGTATCTAATTACTGTACATAAAAAAAAATATAATACTAAGTACGAGAGCCGTCCTATTTAATATAATATGGTATTGATCAAATTGTACACAATTTATTAGTTTTGAATACAGCGTGCATAAAACTAGACATGGACGTCTTAGTTATAATATATGTGAAAATTGTCTCTGAATAATATTATATAATATGCAATACATCGTCTGTTTATACTATTATTTTTCAATCGAACGGTATAATGCGAGTAAATTTAACTATAAATTTAACAAAAATTGAATTTTTAAGTTATTTTATTAAAAATGTTTGGACTAAACTACGGTATGTACGTATGTATACACTCAGAAATACCGAAAGTCTAAATGTGAAAATTACCGAATACCGAATACTGAATACTATACCTTTATGAATAAGTATATAATATACTGCCCCGATGACCGTAAATATATAACAGGAGCAAGCACACATACACACATACCTACGAGAAATCCGAGTAAATATTTAATCGCGGCGTAAAGCAGCACACCCCCGATACGGTCTTACACGCGCACAAATACGTTTTTCCTTCTGTTTTTTCTGCCGCTCTATGTACGGAATCTGTAGCCGTTTGATCCGCCTGGCATAGACCGCCGCAGGCCCGTCCCGCGCGCTGATTGATGTATATCCCGAACACGCGTATATACCCACCGCACGCATTGCGTATATGTACATTTAATATTATATACATAAGGATATCTGTGTGTGTAACCGAGTATGGGTCAAGTCCACACATACATATATACTAGCTGTCTCAATACGCTGCCATCAAACTCTCCGCGAAAGCTATATTCGTGAGTAAATAATAATAATAATAATAATAATAGTGTGTGTGTGTGAAGGGCCGCTGACCAAAAACGACTTGTACGCGCCGTGTGCACACAATATGTCAAGCAAACGGCCGATATTGATTTCCTCCTCCTCCTCCTCCTCCTCCTCTTTTTCCTCATCTTCTTTCTCTGACCCGTGTAGCAGTGTAGCACGTATACGTGCATATATATATATATATACATACATACGCGTGGGTGGTGGTTTCTATATATAAGCTCCGGCGGCGGCGGTGGTAATGAGCTCTCGTTTGTTGTTCGTATTTTTCGCATCGGTTTACCCGCCGCGCGCCGACAACGACGTCATACTGCTGCAGCTTTGCCTTCAGTGGCTGCCGACGCCGATACGATCGACGAGACAATAATAATATCATCTCTTTAGTACACCGCACGTAAGCTGCTGCTGCTGCTACTGCTACTGTTATATTATGTTTTACTAATGCGTAGTATATTGTATACTATGTGTGTGTATCTACAGGGTGATTCATCGAGCTTGCTTTACCATAATTTTTCCCATTATAATAAAGAATTTATTCAAATTATGATTTTTGAAATTTTTTAATAGGATTTATTTTAAAAATGGTTCTTAAATGTTTAAATATTTTAAACCATTCAAGAAGTACTTTGTGGCTGTACAAACTTATTTTTTAAGTAATAAATAATTATTTTACTATGAATTATAAAAAAAAAAAAAAACAATTTTAGTCGGAAACGTTTAAGAATCTAAATTAAAATATGAACTAATAATATACTAAGAGGATAATGGTCCTTAAAAAAAGTTGTAAGACTATAAAGTACATGTAATTTTTATCTGGTGCTTATTATTCATTATTTAAAAATTAATATTAATTACTATAAATTTCAAATCACCATTATAATGGCAGTATTTACTAGACGTATTACCGTGTACCATAAAGATCTATTATCCTAAGTATAACAATTTAAGTAACTCAAAAACTATTAGACCAAACATCAATTTGAAAACATTAAAATGATCTCAAAAATCATCTGATTAAGATTTAATAGGAAAAAGAATGATTTTTATTTAAAAAAATAAGTTAGTATCATTACATTAAACTCCTTAAATGATATACAAAATTTAACTATTTAAAAAAAAATTTAAATAAATGCTTTATTAAATAGAAAAAATAGGGGTAAATATTCTCAGTGAATCACTCTGTACATATAGGTACATTTATATAAATAGTAAATTGTATTATGTGTAAATATATATGTTTGTATATATATCATAAAGTATAATACCGTCCACGAAGACGGACAAACATTTTCCGATGCCAACTACGACGGTCCTATGTGGCTATGTTGGCAAAAGATTTATTTCATATGACGTACACGCATATTTAAATTACTGACAATATTTAATATTATTTCAATTTTATAAAATCGTACCGTATAAATTATATTTTTGCAACGCATCATCATTATCTTCTACTTCGAAATTCACCTACCAAACTATAGTATTTTGTACTATAATAATGCTTGAAGCGTAAAAAAATGGAAGAATATTTTCTTCGCTGTGTAGTACGTAATTAGGTAAAACACATTTGTAGACTATACTCGATTTTCTTAAGTTTCACCCCTGGATTATACGTTGGCTCCCTTCTTCGGATAAAACTTCTTAAACAGTTTTAAAAGTTTAAACGAACTTATATACATATAGTAGGTACACTAATATATACTTAGCTATAGGTATTCATTTTGTGTGAACAATTTCATTAGGTACAACATCTGTTCGTTAACGTCTTAAACCACGCGATCACATGAATAAAACAATAAAATTGGTTTGCATAAACCTCATTAACCAACTTTAAAATGTCGTCTAATTTAAGCAATCTATTTTTAATAAATTTATAAAAAAATATACTTAAATTTTAAATACATAATAATATGTAGGTATACCTATAAACTGTAAGTATTATAAGTATATATTATTTTGATCTATGTTCAGGGGAAACAAAGAAGTATTATGAATAGTATATATTGCGTAAAAGACTAAAAGAGTATATATTATGTGTAAATAGTATAACATCAATAATTATTTAAAAGTACTATTTGATAATACATTTTGCTGCTTTTGTTTTTTTTTTTTTTTTTGAGACTTAAGGGAGGAGGAAATAATTAGTATTTTAAGTTTTTTAGATTTTGAATGTAGCGATGATTGTATTTGATCTTATAAAAATGTACTTTTTTCCTACCATTACATTTTGGGACGTAACAAATAATGCAACCTTTGACTTCAAATTTGTTGCAATTAAAAAATTAATTTCTATGGAGACATGCAATATTATCAAAAATTCCATTTTTAGACATAATAATGTGTACAAAAATCACCTATATGATAACTATTTATGAGCTATTTATTGAAATTTTAAAAAATCTTTATATAGTAAAACAAGTTCTTTGGATTTTTTTAGAGTAAGAAAATTATACTTGAGCAAATTTGAAATAAAAAAATATATAGATTTTAACTAAAATTTACAGCTTACTGCTAAACCTGATAAGACAAATTTTATTGTTACTAATAATCTATGTAAAAACTATTTATTTATGTAATATGTAATAAACTGCAGGTCTTCTCTTAAAATAATTATAATAACTATCTAAAAACTGAAAATTAACAAAAATATTTAAGGACAAAATTCGTTGAAATAAAAATAAATCTAAACTATAATGTATTATAAATTAAAATTAATTGAACATAATGATAATGATAATATACAATAATAATAAACAAAATACATGTAACAAATTTAAAATTGATTTATTTTAATTTTATAATAATAATTTGTATAAATTTTCATATAAATTTAATCATTAATAATACAAGTACAATACGCTTGATTTAAGCCATTTAAAAGTATTTTTAAAATACTTATGTATCTAATTCTAATATGCAATCATTTAACTAGTTCTCATTCTCATACAAAAAAAATTATCATTATATGCTTATAAAATATTAAATGTTTACAGATAAATGCCATAAATACTTTTATTTTTTTGAAATCTTAATCATTCATATAAATGTACAATCGTACATACAATAAATCATTTAGTAAAATTTATGTCACAAAAAGTATATAAATTACATAGACAATGAACCTGTGAATTATTCGTCATTATATTTAATGCTCGAAATGCTAAGATATTAATGGGCATATTAATACTTTACTTGGAATGGGGTTTTGATTGATTGTACATTTGTACTGATAAGTTAAAGGATATAATAAAATTATGAACGGACTTGACAGTTTTATCTTGGAAAATTGGAAGAACTTAAGTGCGTATGTACCTTAGGAGACATAACATTGACACAAATAGTAATTTATTTATTCATGAGTATAATATTATAGTCTTCAATCAAATATTAAAACAAAATTTTGGATTCAAAATTTGGTTTATTTTCTGCTATATAGTTTCTGAGGGCTATTAAACATAAATTATGTAATCTTTTTCTCGACAGTTCATAAAAAAAAATTACAACGTTCCTTACTTTAACTGTGATTGTCGTGTTGTTCCGACTTGTTCGTAAACATTACAATAACACATTGACCAAGAAATAATTCTATACCAAAATAATATATGCCATTTTTACATTTTACAGCGATTATAATTTATTATTAGGAAATTAGTTTTGGAAAATAAGTTTTTTAAACTATTAAGAGGACGCCACGCCCACATATGTTGTCTCCAATTTATTTAAAATACAATATACCTAGTAAATTGTTGTTCACCAGAATCCATTTTATGTTGATAGCTATAATGTTAGATTTAATTTACTTATTATCAAACTTAAAGATGAGATTATTATCTATTTCATATCATATGTTTTTTTTCAATCATATAGTTTTTATCATTTTAAAGCTAGTTATGAGAATTTTAAAGTTGTAGTATTCTACATAGCTATAATTCTCTTTAAAATGATAATATCAATAAAACCCTATGAGACAGCCTGGATAATATTCTTACCTTTAAGTTCGATTATAAATAAATTTACTCTAATATTAAAGCTAACAACATAAAATGGATTTTTTTGAACATAAATTTGCTATTTGATAGACATCACATGCGGGCGTAGCGTTCTCTTAACAAATAATGTTCTTTCTATAACCGTAATTTAAAATTATTTACAGTCATACTCTTTAAAACAGCTGCGGATGTCTGTTCGAATACGATTTGTAGTTTAACCACGCAATTTCATTAATTGGGCAATTAGAACGAAAAGCGGTTACTCTTAAACTAAAATACCTCTGTTGAATATCCATAATTTTTGAACCCAGAATAAGAATAAAAAAAATTTTTAAAAAAGATCATGTCCGTATATGCAAAATATTACAACGTAATAATACACATTTGTACACAGTATTCTTTGTTAGTATTAATAACCCCTTTCTCCATTAATATACACTATAACGTAGTCGCTCAAGTTGTGCGTGTTTGGGGTATTGTGCATTTAATTTCAAAAACAAAAATATAAAACCCGAAAGAACTTTTTTATATCACGACAGTAACCGACAGTAAACGCATTTAATACCATGAAATTCCCAGACAAATAATTTTTAAGTATCTTAAACTGATTACGTAATATTATAATAGTATTTGTATGATTTGTATTCCTTTACAACATTTGGATACACTTCTATAACCCACAAATTTAGTATTTGTAAAATAACCAAACATCAAGCTTGTACTTTTAAATAAATCGAGTATGACACAATTTATATATCAACTCTACTACACTATTTACTTTATAAATTAATATCGAAAACTTTTGTAAATCCAAAGTCCGGGACAAGTGTCTAAAAAGACGGCCGTGTAGTTTTTGATTAAACTTTAATGTCTCATAAAAATCATGTCACTCAGTAACTAAACGGCTTAAACAATATTATCTTGTCGACTTTCGAACAAATATATATTTAATCTTTAATACAGAACAGCGCGGTCTGGCGGACCGCGAAATAATACATTTTATTTGTGTTCTATGTGCGCCACGCTGTAATAATAATAATAATTGTATCCCCATTTCACGTTCCCACAGATACGTTTGCTGTTAATCATGATTTATGAGCGTAAAAAAAACTTTGGCCAAGCGATTTTAAGAGGGTAAAAGCTGTACGGCCGTCAGTCTGCTGATTATTGGATGGGACATTCTTCTCTATATTATCAATTCGCATTACCCCACCGCTGTTCCGCCATTGTATTATTACTATATACTATTTATGTCTATACAGCACATGTGTGTTTGTTTGTGTATATGTACTGTTTCCTCCTATAGTCAATCGCCTTATTTTACCACAACTTTTCACGAAACTATAATATAATCGCATCCGAAGTTCTAACGTATGAAACTTTACGATTTACCGTTCATTCGTTTCTAGCACACACATAACCTAACCTCTAAATACCTGACATTGCAGATCACTGAAATATTATTCACTATTCAATTTGTAGAATGTAATTAATTCTTACAAATTCCCTCTATTAAAAAACTTCGCTATTTAGAGGTTCTGCAAGGAGAGATTTCACTTAAACTATTGATACATATGAATCATTGGTGTTTAGATTTTCTACGGTGAAGATTTTTTAAGATTTGAACTTCAAATTAATAAATAAAAATATGATAGAATCAATCTAAAATTCTGAAATATATAGATACCTGTCCTAACTTATTTTAACTTAATCTGTCAAACAATTGATGAACAATATATATATATTATACTAATATACACATCTAAATGTAATTTTAATATAACTAAGACTTAAAACAGTAAAAAAAGCAAATCAGGTGTTAGATTAAGTTAGGACACAGCCTGTCGACTCAAGTATTTATATTGGAGGTATCGTTTATAAATACTGTTTTCTTGTATAAATATTATTTTATAATACATACGATGAGTATATCAATCACTTGATGATAAATTTCAAAAAATTAAAATGACTCACTGAATATAATCATAACAACCTAACAACAAATTGTTTCAAAACCATTCAGCGTCGCACATCGTATCCGTTAATTATTGGGCGAAAAAGTAGAAAACACAAACTCAATATAAATATAATAAAAAAATACTTTCATATAAATATATATATATATATTTACATAATTTACATATAAAAATAACAAGAAGCTATGTCTTTCCCAAACCATGTGTACTTCAGCTCCTCAGCTTAATATTGCTTCATCAATAGCTACAAAGAGTATAGAATATTTTCTTGACCCTTGGGCGTTGGGTGAGTACTGTTGTCGGTGGTTAGAAGTGGCAAAGCGGTAAAACTTGTACTTGGCGAGCTGTAATTCATTTCTGTCCCTTATACACGAGAAAAACTCGTAAGAATTTCCCAAAGGTACCCTAGTTGTAACAGTGGCGCGTCCAGGACAGAGATGGCGAGAAAAATTATGGGTGGAAAGCGAAAAATATAAAGTATATATGGGGAGTAGAATATATGACAATACCGCATAACATCATATATATATAACCATCGTAGCCACTCGATCAACTATTTGATTCTATTACTCCCAATACGCTTCTATTTTTCACTATTTATACTCGCACACACATACACAGTACACACACCACAACAACACACATAATACACCATAAAAACGACACTATAGCGCATTTTCTACTGATCTTTATACATTGTAAATCACTAATAATAAAACGCATATATATATTATACACGCGTAATATACTTTAGCCACCTCGCAGCTATAACCCAGGAGCATATTATATTATATAGCTTGTGGGCCTTTTAAGGTTTCTTTACTGCAATGGTACTTACGGTAAAGAGTTTTATTCTTTTTTTATACGTGTAGGTTACGTATGATATTAAAACACACTGAAGATCAGATAAAAAGTGATGATAGACTGAATCGTAAGGACAAAAAAATATGAATATATTCTGTACCGAAACTAACAAATCCAGTGTATACAATTTTTAACGATAATTATAACAGCCAATATCTCGTAAACACATACATTAACAACAATTTACACAAAAATAATTATATACGAACATTTGATAAACATGCTCACCTCTCTCCAGTACTTCTTATTTTTAAGCTAATACATTTTTCAAATCATGTTTTCAAATATTTTGATTTTTTTTATATACCATTTGAAGTGTACCACTCTATGGAAAAATATACTTCATTCTTAAAATAATAGCCATCCTTTTTGTTACAAATTGTAGTCAAGTAAAGCATTACTTTGAATAAATTGTTGAGTATAATTTAAAATTCTATCTAATGATTTTTGAATTATTAAATTATACATATTAAAGATGTGTTAACCAATTCTTAATAATGGCCTTACATAAAACATAATATATTTAAATAATATTTTGTCTATATTTAATAAACTCAGAAAATGTTTAAAAATAATAAAACTATAATATGTTAATATTCATATTGACTACTATAATTTTCAAATTATCATTGTTCCCAATCTTAAAACATATTACCATGCACCATTATCCTACACAATATACCATGTTTAATAAAACTAATATAAAAACTTTGTTTATAGTTCAAATCTCTATGCATACAAACATAAAAATTAAAAAAAAAAATTTGCTTATAAATTTACAGTGATTATTAATTAATAATATGAATGTGAGAATGTCAATTTACAAAAAACAACAATATTAAATCCTACAAAATACTTTTGTAACATATTAAATTTATGCTTACCTATAAAAATTGCTCCTATTTCACCTTTAAAGTGTAATTTTTAGTATTATTTATTATATTCCTTATATAGTACCTATAGTAATTGCCAATATATATATATATCCTACGGAGACTAAAATGAAATAACTCATTGCAGAAAGTTACGCGTTTTTAAGTCATGTGATGGAAAGAACCTATTTATTTATTGGATAATAAAAAATTATTATGTAATATTTACACAGACTGCGATAACTTTGATCGTTATTTATTGTTATCTACAAAATTGGTGCTGGTAAAGAAGTGAGGATAAAATACGGCACCAAATGTAAAATTAAGTACATTATTCATATAGGTATGTCAGATTTTATTATATCAAAATACTAATATTAATTATCATTTTATCACTCACAAAAATCAGTAAAATTTGTTATGGACCTGGTTAGTCGTAGGACACCACCAATACTAGTTGTGGCCTTTGTCACTAATTCATATACACATGCAGCTAGCTCGGTCCTACATCTCACCTCTACCGTTAACGGGTAAGGTAGAAGAGTCAAACAAGTTACACTGTTTATGTATCTGGAATGGTGCTTGATATAGCAACGAGCGATAACGGTACGATGCAATGTTAATACTTGGTACTTATGACTGGTGACTGCTATCTGAAAGATAGCTAAAATTATTAGTTTATATACGAGTATATAAAGGTATACTACTTAAGTTTCTATCAGTATACCTACAACATTTTATAAGTTCATGGTTTATTACTTTTTAGAACTGCGAAGTATTTAATTTATATTTATACGACTTTCAGCCATTTGGTGCACATTCTAGTCCGTTTTTTTTTTATTCTTAAATCCATCCCAAAAGAATACAAATAATTTAAATGTGTGCATATTTTTATGTCCATGATTTTAAATTGGTGAAAATATATACAGATATTAATTTTTATTTGCATTTTATTTTTTTCGATGTAAAATATTAAAAATTCTAAAAATCGATTATGTATAGAAAGGTATTAGGTATAAATGTTATAATGAGTATTATGCGTTTAAATTTATTCTTTATACATGTACCTCACCAATAAACCAAACGGAAAAAACGATAAGAGAAGTATTTAGAAATTGGATAGAATAAAGAATATATATATATACATACATACATACATGCATACAAACAAGATAGAGCAAGATTTAAACAAACTCGGGTTAGGTTATAACCTGCAGAGACATAAATAAGAAAAAGTTTTTAAAAGTTCTATGTGTGGAAATACATAGGGATAAAAGACATGGAACACACTTTATATAAAACCAACAAAAACAATGAATTTATAAGTTATAATATAAATAATATGTTTCTATATACTACAATATATTTATAATAACATTTCAATCGAATTAGATTTTTTTGTACTTCCTCGTAACATATTTAAATATAAAACTTTAGAATTAATAAAATTACTATAATAATATTCATTGTGATAAATAAATTAATAATTTTTATATACTTCACTTTTGTGCATATGTTTTTATTGTCACAATAGTTATTATAATCTTGTAAAAATTACATTGCCCATCAATATGTTATATTAATAAATAAATAAATAAATAATGTATTATATACACTTGAGGTACAAAAAAAAAATTTAATATTTCAACATGTATATTGTAGATGTATGAACGCGCTATACCATAGTTGAAAGATTCATTATTTCTAAGTCTAGAACACAGTTAACTCGATTTTTAATACCTATAATTACACCAATAATTGGGAATATTGGGATCTTAACAAAAAAAATAGAGGTTAATATATGTGAACTTAATTTTCTAAAAAGCAAAAATTTCAAATTCAATATAAATGTATTTGTTTATTTTATAACCAATTAAAAGTCAAATAGTTTTAAAAACAAATACAGTAAAACTAATAAAAATATAATATAACTTTAAAGATGCCAGTTAAATAAAACATGTGTGGTAGAGATTTAAGAACTTATTTATAGTAAAAAACAATTACTGTGTTTGATAAAACTAAAGAATAATAATAATCATAAATAATTTTTTTTCTTCACCCGATTTTTAATTTTTATGTGATACTATAATTACAAATGATTTTTCAGCCCAAATTCAAATAATAAATATAAATGACATTCGTGATTTTATGCATTTTTCGGATACTGTAAGATAACGTTAATTGATAATAAATTCGCGTTTAGTAGAAAATTTTTGTTTCTGAGTATTATATATCCGTATAAAACGGGTGTAGTCTTTTACACTCTACGCTCTATACACCAGGAGTGACTAAACTGCGGTTCGCAAGCCGCTTGAAGCTCCCATCATAGACTCACATAGCTCGCATGTTATCGTAAGATACAATCGTTATTATAAAATAAATGGTTTTCAATATGAATTTATTTATTTATGTATTTAAAAAAGTATAATATTATATTAAATTTCAATTTATATAAAAAAATTTACAAAAAAAAATAGTGTTTTGATATAATATTTAAATATGTATTTATTTTTATTTTTAATTATTAATTGATATCATATTATATTGTTTCGCATTTTATACATTTTATTAAAATTTATAAATAATTATTTTCTTTGCGATAATCATATTTCATATACATACATTAATATTAATATGAACTTTATTTTTTATTTTGGCTATTCCATATTTATTAAGCGACTCTTTTAGCTACCACTGCTATAGACTATATATTGTAATAAACTACAATATCACAGTTTTGAAACTAAATGAAAAAATTAAGCTGTCTACATATTTAAATATTTCGTATACTGCAACTGTACTAAGAATACTATTTTACATACCTACCCTATACAGTGGTTACAGTACATAGAATTGAATTATACATATTATATACAATACATAAGTCACACGATAGAAATAACGACCAAGTACGCACCGCATTAATTCTATATTATAAAATAGGATCTCACACTCAATAATATATCGTTATTATTACTATTGTGTGTTTATGTACTACGCGTATGTCTATGTATTCCACGCCGATCCACAGCGGCAATACCTATACAGTATGATTCACCAAGCAAGCTTATGTCTTTACATGACTTTCCATAAGTATCACAAAAATCTTAAGAATTAAGTCTTTAAGTATATTTAAAAGTTCAAAAACCAAATTTTATTTGCATAACTGCAATATTGAAAAAGAAGGATAATCACCTAATATACTTTAATGATCCTAGATCAAAGAATATCGTAATAGTATTAATGTACATATTATATTCGTAAGTATACCAACGACGATGATAATATATAAAAATGACTACGACAACAAAAACGACGATCGCGGTTAAGGTGTACCCATCATATTATTATATTATATACGATGCAGCTCGTCAGTCGTCTGTCACTCAGTGGCGGCTCGCGACCTCTTAACCCGATCGTGTGAGATGAACAACAAGTAACAACCTATCTATAATAACATTGTACATATATATATATATATATATTATATATACTGACTATTGAATATATACAGAGTGATTCAAAATTTATGTTAGAACCATTTTATCATATAAATATTCAAAATAGTGAATAATTTATAACATAAAAATTTTTGTATTTAGAAATATCTATTATGATTTTACAATTTAAAAAATGTTAACAACATTTTAGAGGGGTTTTGGGAGGTCAACTTTAGAAATTCAAATGGAAACCTATAGGTACTTTTTTTGCAATCATAATGTGGGGGAAATTTTTTAATGAATTTTGATGAATGAACAACATTAATTAATGCAAAACTCTATGCTTGAGAGCTATTTACAAATTTTAGAAATTGTAGTAAATTGGCTTTATGCCGACAAGTAGCTAATAGTGTCATTTATCAGTTATCACGTCATAATGAGCCGATTGAGCCGCTCCCGCGCACTTGTACAAAAGATTATAATATGCTTGTTGTATCATTGTATGTTATCCGCAATATTAATAATACATTATAATGTGGTTTACCCACATAATTATATCATATCATAGTATCATACTATCATATAATCATATAGTCATACTTTATTCTGTGTAATCATTAATCAGTATTAAGTATAATATTATCATTTGACATGTTATGAATACATATACATATATAAAACAAAACAAAAAATACATTTTAACTATGACTTTTGTCATATATTTGTACATTTATATATACATATGTATTTATATTGAAACATTTAATTTAAAATATAAAGATTGTCATATTTTCTACACATTTTTTAATAATTTATATACTCAAAATATAATTTAGAACTTGTGTAATTAAAAGTATAGGTAACACTTCTTTAAATACATACCATTCTTATTTTTTAATAAAGGTATATTTAACTCCACCAAGAGACATTATAGAACTTAAGGAGAGAATTATAACTGAATACAAGAATATTCCACCAGAAGTAGTAAAAGAATCCAATATAAGTAACTTACAAAAAAGATTAAATATATGTTTCAATCAAAGAGGAAAACAATTTGAACACTTATTATAAATACATAGTAACTTTTATGTAATAATTAATTGTGCAACAAATAATTTTACAATTCATTTTCTCTAATTGAAAAAGTACTTAAGTACTTTTACCTTAAATTATGTAATCACCAAAAATTTATTATTATTCACAGCAATCTGCTTTCAATCTATAATTAACGTGTTTATAGTCATTTACAAAAAAGTATGTTTTAGAAAAAATGTAGAAGTCCTTTTTTAACTGTTAAAACTGTTAACAATTCATGTGAGAATTGTGTTACTATTATTATTATACCACAGAAGTAAAGTAACGTAAGACAATAGTATAACATGTCTAGTTATCTTATAGTTCAGGATATAATCATACAAAATAATATTATTGAAGTATTTATTTGTAAAATATATTTGTATGATATCCAGGGCCGGATTAAGATTTTCGCCGCCCATAGGCTGAAATAAATTTACCACCTAATTTACATAGGTATTGATATTTTACTTCTATAAGTGATGTGTAAAAAACCCTTCACACCTCATATTAAAAAAATGATCATCAATAAAATAAAAAAATAAAATAAATACTTTATGTATATTATTATTGATGAATGAAAACTCCTTAAGCATGTTAAAAGAAAATACAAAAAAATAAATATTTTTTTGCTTATCGACAGCCAGTTGTATTATGTGTGCTTTTAAGTGTAGACATTCATTAATTATTAATTAATTAATTTAAATCTATATCATCATAGTATATTTCATTAAGTTGTGTAGCTCTTTTAACAATATCATTATGTGATAAACTTTCAAGGTTGACAATAAAAGCAAATGGAAATCACTGCTTTAAAACGAATACAAATAAACGACCAGTCGATTTTGTTACAGCGTGGTGTATAGCAAAAAAATAAACTTAGTACGAATATCTTATAATATAGGTACCTACAATATTTGAGGCGTCATCGCTTATCGCGGAAATTTCCCCACATTGTACATTATTTACTATAATAATTATTATGAGATTTACGACGATAATATTATGACACTTGTTTTATTATCTAAAAAAATAAACTAAGTTAAAATTAGATTCAGCTTATACGGGTTTAATGCTTCTTTCTTTCGCGATTTACTATTAATATGATAAAATAATACTAATAATCTAATAAATAATAATAAATATTATGTACTTAATTTCGGTTACGGTTTATTTAGAAATACTTTGTTTCACAATCACATCGAACTGTATTCTAATTGCATGTTTTTATATTTTATATTTAAAAATAATATCTCAACGTAGTTATTGAGTCACACCATAAAAAATTTGCTGTTTCATTTCAATCATTAAAATTTGCCGCCCTAGGCTTTAGCCTAAACAGCCTAAGCGGCAATACGGCCCTGATGATATCTTAACTTCTAGCAAAGATAAAACACTGTCAACAGCATGACTTACGATAGACTATTACTATAAATTAATTTGTTAACCCAATTTTGTTTACGAAAAAAGTTTCAAAAACAAACAGAAATATTTGACCAAAAATCATATGATATTATTTTGTTTTATCTCTCCTGTAAAATTTGTTTTTGTATTTACATAATTGCATTCCTTTACTTCTGTGGTAGGTATCAACAAAATAAATAAATGATAATTCATTTCTAAAAACTGCAAGAGGATCACATTTTTACTAAAAATTGAATGATTAAACTTTGCGTAAAACATAACGTTAGATGATGCTATAAAATCAAATAATGTTTACAAAAACATAACCATTTCACAGCATAAAGATTTGATATTACCAAATATTAAAATAGGCCTTGGATTTTGTAAACTTTACTATTATTTATTGTTTTTCAAATTTATTGTCAGTTAACAATATTTACAATGTATTTATTCCATAAATATTTTAGTAGTTTAATAATTGAATCTCAAGTTAGGATGTATTTATATGACATTTTTTTCTTTTTCAAATTTACTGAATATACTTAATTCTGTTTTTCAACTTAAATTTTGAAAGGAAATTGGAAAAATTGATTAAATTACCCATCATTTATTTAATTTAATTATGCTTATCAAACTTAAAATTGTTTCTATACAATATAAGTATGTACCTATATATATATACATATAATATGTATATGTACATAGTCTTATTAGATAGCTATAACATTGTAACAAACTATAGGTAATATGAATAAATAGTATACTTTGTAAAATTTATTCTAAGAAATTTAATAGTATATTGCAAATTTGCAACAACATCCAAGCCCCAAGAAATAAAAATGTAACATTATAAATAATCTGGTACATCTACATTCAATTTTAAACATTTTATACACTTTATTTTATTATATTCCCTAACGAACATTACTGAATTTTGATTTTGACTACCATCAAATATTATACATTACATTTATACCACTGACTTAAAATATAATATAATAGTATGTACTTACAAATATTCAGAAACCTATATGTATAATTACAAGATTTAAATATATGTAATACATGTATGTATAATATAAGCTGCAATATTTTGATAAAAAATTATTTTATATACCTGATATTTTACATCTAATATTACTAAAGTGATAACTATTGTGAACACTTGGAAATATTTTGATTTATAATAAATAATAACACATATATGTAATTTTGACAATTCTAAAATTAAAAATGTATGCTTGCTAATATTACTGAAATTACATAAATATTAATTAGACAATAAGATTACTCATAATTTTGAATTTTCTAACAGGAATTAGTTAGGTAGTTAAAATTGAAAATTAAGAATAAAATTAAATTTTGAAAGTTGTTTCAAAGCAAAGTGAATTCATTAGATAGGTTTAGTATTTATATCATTAGCTATTCTAACTTTAAATGTATAAAGACATTTTAATTAATAAAATGTGTTAAATTGTTTCAATAATTGATTGAAAATTCTTGATAAGTAACTAAAGTTATGATAATATTATAGTTAAATAATCTTAAAATATTTATTTCTTCACAGATTAGTCATTGTATTTTTTAAACAAACTACTTTACATTTTTCTACACAATACTATACATAATATATTGTATACTTAAACAAACACATAATATGTTACTTTAAAGTTTCAATTTTTCCAGCAGCCAATTAAGGTACCTACTTGGATTTATTAACTTGAATGTCGGTACCTAATGCTAATTTGTTTATTAATTATGACATAATAATTAATAAGTCTTTAATTGATCATTTTGGACTTGCAGAACACAATGTCGTGGTAGAGGTCCGATGATAATTAATTTAAAATAATAAATAATAATGTGAATCACATTATTACCATTTACCACATCAAATTAACCAAGTTTAAAAATTGTATGAATAAGTAACGAATTATGTATTAGTAAATTGTATACAATACATACAATATGTATGTATATTATAGAGAAATAAATATAATAGAACTTATAGACATTAAAATCACAGAAAAGTATGGTTCATTTTCACATCAATAAAATAAATTGAAGGTACATTATACTAACATAATTAAAAGATGATTTTTAAGTGATTTCTTTAAATTAAAAAGTAATAATTATATTTAAAATGATAACAATTTCAGTATCTACATAGTGGTTTTTGAAGCAAAGTTATAAATGTTAGAATACCTTTAAGACATTTTTACTTGAGATTAACAATACTTAATCCATTGATAAATTATTGAAAATTATGAATAAAATATAAGTATTTTTGGAATGATAAACAAATGTGTATCTTGAAGAATTGCAAATAAGATGCACAAAAACATGAAAATTATATTTAAATAATTGATCTACTATCGATATAATATACTTATAAATATAATAAGAAACAAAAAAAATCAAATATATTTCCATATGTTATCAATAAATTATCATTACTATGACTCGGATAATTGGTTTTATGTATATGTATAGGTGTATTAGGTACCTATTTATTATTTAATATCCCTAAATATAGAAATATACATATACATATATTGTAAATAAAATTTAAATAGTAAAATATATGAAAAGTATTATAAGTTTTTGAAATCTAAATAATTTATACCTACTTTAAAAAATTCAAAAAAATACAAAATTGTTAAGTTTTTAAAATAATAATATTATTAATATTATTAATAATAGGTACCATGATAACAATTATGGTAGGTATTATATTTATTATAATAATGTAATGGACTATAATATGTATTAGGTTGAAATGAAGTATCTACCTATGATGAATAATCACTAAAAAGTAAACAGCCATGTGTATATTAATGTATTCACATGAAAAACAATTAGACAGGGATAGTTAAGTAGGCATAAAAATGTTTTTCAAAATTGTAGTATAAAATAAACCTTTGCTATTAATTAGTAATTCTATACATACATTTTAGAAGCTTTTGAAACATATTCAACACCTGTCAAATTCAGATGATTCCTTATTCTCTATTTACATACAAATCCGATCCGAGCTCTAGTTTTTTTCCTTAATAATATATGACATAAATCCAGACCCACAGTAATAATTTTAGCATAATAAAAACAGTTTAACATATATTTAAATCTTGCAACATCTAAATCCAAAATTGAATTTCAGTTTGTCTTAATTCTTGAACTTGATCAGTTCAGCAGTTCAGCAGTTGTGACAGTTGGGTACCTGTGCGTGTCAAGTAATAATATTATACTTAATACTGATTAATGATTACACAGAATAACGTATGACTATATTATGATTATATGATAATATGATACTATGATATGATATAATTATGTGGGTAAACCACATTAAAATTTATTATTAATATTGTGGATAACATACAATGATACAACAAGCATATTATAATCTTTTGTACAAGTGCGCGGGAGCGGCTCAATAAGCTCATTATGACGTGATAACTGATAAATGACACTATTAGCTACTTGTCGGCATAAAGCCAATTTATTATAATTTTTAAAATTTGTAAATAGCTCTCAAGCATAGAGTTTTGCATTAATTAATGTTGTTCATTCATTAAAATTCATTAAAAAATTTCCCCCACATTATGATTGCAAAAAAAGTACCTATAGGTTTCCATTTGAATTTCTAAAGTTGATCCCCCCAAAACCCCTCTAAAATGTTGTTAAACATTTTTAAATTGTGAAATCATAATAGATATTTCTAAATACAAAAATTTTTGTGTAATAAATTATTCACTATTTTTAATATTTATATGATAAAATGGTTGTAACATAAATTTTGAATCACCCTGTATAATATATACCTACCTATATAAAAATTATACATGAATCTTATATTATAAATAACCAATAGGTACGGACTGTAGACTATACATATACTATGAACTGAACTCCGAAATCGAAATAGAGTTATTGTCCTCCATAGCTTTTGTTATTAATACTATCATTCAAATAAGTGTCACATCATTTTATTTCCTTGGTAATAGATAGATATCCGAGAATTACTGATACTTTATTACTGTTCACATACATTAAAGATATTTTACTGTCTTTAGGTGCGAATAATATTAAAAACTCGATACACACACGCGTGTTTAATTATGATGTCCATATAGCTGATACATCATTGATTATTATACGGCTATACGAGACTGATTAAACTGACTAGTTTTTAATTACAATACTATTAACACGTATAAAATTAAGTATCTATAAAAAAATATAAAAATATGTGTACAGCACAACATACTTTATAACTTTTATTTATAACCGTACATATTACATTACAATAATATG
This sequence comes from Melanaphis sacchari, assembly GCF_002803265.2. NCBI lineage: Eukaryota > Metazoa > Arthropoda > Insecta > Hemiptera > Aphididae > Melanaphis > Melanaphis sacchari. Next base: position 304,537 of record NW_020270600.1, read on the forward strand.
TTTAAAGTTTTTTTAATTTTTAGGTAAATATTATTATACTTTTGTTAACAAAAAAAAAAACAAATATATTAATCCTCTATTGTTTTTTTTCCTAACTGTTTTATCTATTTTGATCGTAATAATTGCGATTAATATTTACCTATTATATTTTATAAATTTATTTTTGTAGTAAAAATCACTCATACAATCAACAACAAAATAAGAAATCAAAAACATACAAAAGAAATTCGTGAAAAGGTGAAAAAAAAATTGAAACGAAAAATCCCAACATTGAATTTTTTTATAAAATTATAAATTATTTTCATAATACAGAAATAATATTTTCCTTAACATAGTTTCATTATAAAATTAATTTATACCCATAATTATATTTATCTATTAAAATATATTTTTTATGTTTGATATTTCCATTGTAATAATTTATGGGTACAAACCAAAAATACATTTAGATATTTTGTATTATATTTTTGTTCAACTTTGAATGAAAAGAAATTATGTTTGTTCTTATTTATAAAATTTAGTTTATGATTAATTATCTGAATACATCAATAAACGATGAATTTTAAAACTTCTGTTACGTCTTAAATCTTGATAAATTTAAGTAAAAGTATCCATAGAAATATAGAACAAACATTTTATTTCCATACCTAAAAAATTATTATTTATTACACTGCTGCTTGCTATAAATAAAAATAAATACCCAACACATATATCACAACACTTATTCATATGTAGGTAGGTACATTAATTATTTGTTACATATTATTTGTGTATAATTTATGTACATTATATGCATAATATATAATTGAGCATCAATATGTTAACGATAAAATAGAATATCAAAAAATCACCCCAATGGAAACCTAAAAATAACAAGTGAAAATATTCTAAACAATTTTTAAAATCAAATCTATCAATTTAAATTTTTGCAAATGTTAACTACGTAAAATTAATTCTACTTAACACAAATTTTCTATTTGGTACTTTTATGAGATTGAGATGACACGTCATGCTGAAGAGACATTGCATACTCATAAAATTTTCAACTACCAATGAATAATGACAGTGTTGTTTGTAAAACAAAACAATAAATTTATTCTTTCTGCGCAATTTGATGGCTTAAAAAATAACATACCTAACTAAAGAAGAATGGTATAAGGTGATGTGGCGACAAAATCCTGTAATATTTTGTTCATATTCTGTCAATATATAAGTATAATATTGTGTAGGTTCTAGTAAAATACTCGTTATTCAGTGTCAATTTTTTAGCACTTAAAATAAGCAAAAGTAAAAATGTCATATTTTACATGTTTTGTCATTACGCGATTTCGACCGCATTCGGCGTATAATTAGTTATATTTTTTTATTCTAGTATAGCTATTTTTCAATTATAATAATGTATGAGTGAAAAAAATTGTACACAGATACCTACACGAGCTACACGGCACACGTATTTTACAGTTGTTCATGACCAATAATCACACGCATTCTCATCTCGAAATTATATAGGTACCGACGAACTGTACCTAGTGCCGTGCCACCGCGCTGCCATCTCTGCAGTATTGGACACACAAATCGCACCGGCCGATCGCTCTGCATAATATTATTATTATATACACATACATAAGTATAATATATACGATATATATTCACTCACACATACACACATCACATGCACCAGACCTATTAATAACCAATGGCGTAATTTGTTTTTTCTCTACACCATCACGTCTGCAGCACTTCACATATTTTATATATTATAATATATATTACATTATAGGTACGACTATATCTCGTGTATATTCGTATTTATATACATAAATATGCACGCGCGCGCGCGTGTGTGTGTGCAATGCATAGGTACAAAAGTCGTCGTCATTATATTATACATACGTCGTCCCAATAGAGCGTCTCCTGCAGCGATACCGATATATTACCGTTGCCGGTCACGATTGGCCGTGGCCATCAATCAACGGCCCGTCGGTCGTTTTCTCGTGGAAAAAAAAATCACCACACGACAAGAGGCGCACAGCACCAATGCCGCCGCCACTGCTGTGCTGTCTCCCGTAAGTATATATTACAATATTACATTTCATTTTTTCTCTACCAAACCACCGCCACCGTCTTGACTGTAGCTATATAATATACCTACTATATACGCTATTATGTACACCGACAGTCACCGACCGTCGTCGTCGTCGTTCTGATGAATACCAGTTCGTTATTAACATTATGATTATTCATCGCCTCGGACACTACTTGACATTGTGTATGCGTTTATATTATTATTTTTTCTATTATTGGCGTCTATAAGTCTACATATGATATCAAATTGTCGTTATTATTTAACACAATATTATACGAGATGATCATTCTCTTTTCCCCTTCAATAATGCAGTTATTCAAAATCAGATTTTTTGAACTTTCAAGTATACTTAAAGACTAAATTATTGAAATTTTTTTGTAATACCTAAGGAAAGTTGCATGTAGAGACACAAATTTCTTTTTATCAAATGAAATGTATTCTACTGTTAATTATTTAGTAGATTATTTTTCTGAAAATGCTGACGTGAGTATCTAAATTAAAATTTAAGCGAGACATTTTTGAGTTATTTAACTTTGTATATTAAGTATAATAATAATAATAATAAAATTGAAAAATATCAAGGGACTATAGTGACTTGAAAATTGTGTTAATTCATATTAATCTATCAGTATAAAAATGGTGCAAATATAATAAACATTAGATTCAGCTAGAATTACTTTTAGTTTATATTTTTGTAAAAACCATTTTTTAAGGATTTTTATACTTCATAAAAATATTTTAAAAACTGAAAAACTGTGCATATGAATTTTTAATTAGGTAAATACAGTAAAAAAAAGGGACGTTACTGGATTTCATTTAAAAAACAAGTTCGTTCCTTAAGTGGAAAAATATTTCATAAATCAAAATTTTAATTAATTTATAATTAAATAGAAAAGTGGAAGTTAACATGCTTGGTTATTCAATTTGTATATGGGTGACATACGTAACTAACGAACGGTAACATCGTTATGAACCATTTTTCCAAAGATACCGATTAAAAGTACTTAGAGATTATTGTACTATATAATTATTAAAATAAGTAATGATTAGATAAATGAAAGTATAAGATTGACAACTTTATACATATTTTTATCTCGACGTCCATAAAGCAAGTAACAACGCTAACAGGTGCATTACAAAATGTATTCATCCAAATTGTCATAACCCACAAGGATAGTGTATGTTTTATTTAAAACCAAACGAATGATTAGATTTATATGTGTACATTAAGTATATGATTATAAAATTAACTATTAACTATTTTATATTTTATGTAAAATCATTATTAAAAATAGTTATTCTTTAGTTTTTAAACAAGTTATACTAGTTATAAGGTATATAAAATATATTAATTTAAAAATTCTCGTAACTCACTTAATAATTAAAATACTGTAAAACTCACAAGAAAATAAAAACAATGTTTTTACCTTTAAGTTTGATAATAGTTCAATTCATTCTATTATTAATGCTTACCAAACAAAATTTTAAATATTAAACAGAAATGGGCTAGCAATGTTTTACATTTAGTTAAACAGAAAAAAAACACAATACGGATGTAGCGTTCTTATAATACAAAAGTTTAAAAACAAAAAAACTACTGGCACAAATTTTAAATTTTAAAATAATCATATATCTTTAACATTATATAACGAAAATGAATGGCTCACACTTAAATAAAAAGAGTTCATGTGACCACAGAATATTTCTTTAAAGATACAAAAAATCAAATTAACTTAAATATTCCTTAGTATAATTAACAATTAATGAAAAAAAGTGAGCAAGGGGTAACCACTCTTCTATATATTAGGTATATCGAGTCGATCACTATAATAGATGTATTAAATTTGAATTTAATGATATATTATTGTATACGAAAAAACAATTCTAAGCGCAGACAATCAATCTTTCAACCTATTTCATTAAGCATAATATATTATATTTTCACGATATGTTTTTTTTTTTAATATTTCCATTAATTTATTCTATTATTAGTATATGTACCTAGGCTGATTACACTTTTTTTCAATACATTTTATTTATTACATTATTAGTATTTAATTATTATAATATTATATATATATTAATTGAATTAAAAAAATAGTAATAATATTTATTTTTTATTTTTTATTCGGGTTTATATTTTTTTGTCATTTTTAATTTGCTGTAGAATTCGTTAAATATTTTATACTGTTATAAGTTTTATTATTTGTAAAAAGATTATTATTATTTATACTAAATTAAATAATTGTTATTAACTTATGTTTTAATACCATCTAATCGTAAAAAAATGTGGAATAGCTTCATAGTATAATGTATATAATATAGATAATATCTTAAAATAAATCTAAATATTTTGAAAACACCATAATATAGTCAAATTTATACGCAAAATCTTAAGTCTTGAGAAATAATTTTTTGAAATAAAACAAAATAATTAATATCGTTATTCACCATTAAACTATAAATAATTTCGTCCAGATTTGAATTTTAAATAGGCTATAAATGAACTTTTGTTGGTTAAATATTATTTGATATTATCACATAAAATAAACATTTAAAATATTAGGTATAACAATAAAATTATTATTCTAAGAAAATCAAAAATTGCAAATCACCATACAAAATATTGCAATTAAATCAATTATTAATTGTAGCATAAATACGCATTAACCAGGAAATACCGCCGTACGTCGATAAGTAAAGAGCTTTCGTCAAAAAAATAAACTTAATTATTAAAAACCATTTTCTTAGCATATTTAGTTTCTTACAAACCTATTTTACTTTTCCACATAATTGCTATTTACTTCTACTTTTCGTACCGCTGCACCAGTTTCATTCACCTCTCTCCATAGAAGTTCTTCGTCTGAAAGTTGAACCAATTGACAACGGCGTTCTTGAGTTCCATATCGTATGTCCACCGAATTATTATTTGAAATTCACGAAGAAAAAGTAGTCACTAGGTGCAAGGTCGAGACTGTACGATGGATAATTAAAAATGTCCTAACGAAAATATTAAAATTTCTCCATGACTTTGACAGCGGTGTGAGGACGCGCGTTGTCGTGGAGGAGAATATTACTCGTGTATTACCCATGTATGACAATGTTCAACTTAAATTATTATTCTCACTTATTAGACAATATATTTTAGATATTTACCTACATAACAATTATTGATTAATGATTATTGTTCAATCATAACCCCAGCTTAAAATAAACAACTATAGAAACTATATAACTTATGGGCTTGCGTTAATGTACAATAGGTACCTACAACACAAATTGTGCTGCAGTTCTAAAATAAAATGTGTAGTTATAAAACGCTGATTGTGCAGTAACTACTGCTACTAATTATAGCATTTAAAAAAAATAACTAATATACTATATAATGCTGTACCAAAACAATTTGTATTAAAGTTATAATTCATAATAATCAAATATTATATTATATTATCATAATATTATGATACAACCATGAACCAATGTGGATTGTAATATTTTCTACGTTATGGATTGACCCATAATAATGATAATAATAAAATGTGTATACAAGCTAAGTTCAGGTACCTACTTGTGCAGTTATAAAATGTTCAACGCAAACACTGACTTACTCAGGTAAGCAACAAATATATTTAGAATACGAGCAACAAGCTGTCTAGATGGAGAACATGAATATGAAACGTAACTATATAAAACTCTATTAAGTGTCGCGCTCTACCGGTGTACTAGACTCATTTTTATAGTAGAATAGCAGATACTTTAATATTAGGACTATATTATTAATAAAAGGCAATTTTTGTGTATGTAATGCATGTATGTTATGAATTTATGATTTATGAAGGCTGCCACTACGCAGTTACAAAATAAGCAACCAATTACTAGTGGTTACTAGTTTAAACAGTGGTACTGGTATAAAAATGACAAATTTCAAATATCCCATGATAGTATAAAACATTTTTTTCTTATGAACAACGTGATAAACCTAAAATTTATTTTCAAACTAAATTACTTTTTTATACTTTTATATGTAGCGATTAGATCCCTTAAAGAAATATTTCAACAAGTGCATCATAACTACAGTGATAATTCCAAGTTTTTATAATATGACATAAATAATTTAAATATGACATTATGAAACATCATACAGATACTAATGTTAACAAGTAGACATTGATACAATAGAAGTGATGAATAAGTTTGTAACAGAATTTAAAATAAACAAATTTAAGAATTATGAACTCTGTAAATAATTGTAACATCAATCCGTTTTGTTTCCTTTCATTAATTTAAAAATCATGTTTCAGTTAATTTATTTAGGCATATAAATTGATACACCTATAATATTATTAATATTTTGTTTATTTTTATTAAATTTATCAGGTATTTTCACTAAACGTTTATATTTTTATTTTTAACATACGATGAAATTTTCAAAATATCTTAACTCTTTTTAAACTATTTATAGGCATGACAAATTTTAAATTTTTTAAATTTATTTTTCCATAATAGTTAATTAAAAATTATTCATTTGGTCAAAATTTTTAAAAATTTAATGCAAGATCTAATATAAATTGTTCTTAAATTTGTAAAAAAATATTAAAAATACATAAGCACAATATTGTTATTAATTATAGATGTTTGAAGATAGAATATAAACAAGATTGCATATTATTTAAACGATAATAATAACGACGTTAAATATTTTGTTTTAATTCAAATACATTATTGGTGGGGACTTAAAACTTTTATATATATTATGAATTTTATTATATATACGTAATGACATCTTCAAAATATGTAGTTTAATTTTAAGTTATTATATATTTTTAGTATGAACTTATTTCATACTGTTTTACAGTATTACAGTATATGATATTATTAACTAAAAATCTATTAATAGTAATATATATAAAATATAAATATAAATTCTTATAATGATTAAACACTAGTTAAATAATAAATGCAATATTTTCGGAAAAAATTATTTCAACCTACAGTACCTAATACTTGAAGTAAAATTTATAACTTTCATAACTATATAAAAAACATATCGTGAAGTATGCTGACAGACTGCCTCGGCTTAAAATTGTTTATAACGTAAGTATACAATTATGATGTATCATTGAATTAAAATGAACACATCCATTACATTAATTAATGAAAAAAACTGAATATTACTTTAATTATATACTAGGAAATTATATTATAAAGATAGTTCATTTCCACCAATAATGTGGATTGAATATACTACACCAAGTTCAACAGTTGCTTCTATTCCACACATCCAAATATATTTTAATTCATCAGAGTTTGAAAGAAACTTAAATTGAAACATATGTAAAATTACAAATTTTAGAACTTTAAGTCTAACAATAAGAAAACATTTATAAAAACAAAAATATACAAATATAAAAATAATGAAATTAATAGATTAGAATTAAAAAAAAAAAAAAGGTTTTTATACATTTTTAACTAAATAATACATAGAACTTACAAAAAAAAAAAAAAAAATGAACGAATTTAAAAAAATTATATCATGTTTATTATTATTTATTTTAGGTTTTTAATTAAAAATAAAAATGACATTTATGACAAAAGACACATTTTTTAACAACCTAGAAACCAATTCGACGTTTCGATTATTATTATCGTCGGTCAAGATATTACCACCGTAAAACAATACGAGTATATATCTATGCATATACTCGTATGGTAATAATAATGGTGACTATATGATATATATATATATTTTTTTTATAGTAACAAACACCGCCTACGTCACCATTATTTTCACAAAATTAAGGCGCTAATTCGTCTGAGACAGAAATATGGAGTTATTCGAATGCACCCTGCCGAATTACCATCAATATTCAATAACTCTGATTAGCAAACGTGAGCCTCTTCATCGCAAAGACTTTGATGAGATAGCACCGTGATGTTGCGGCCGCCGTGGTTGTTTTAGTTACGACGTCGCAGAAATTGCCACCACTAAGTCGGTTTGGATCGGACCAATTCGTTTAGAAAACCGACCATAACTACAACAACGAGAGCTTGCATTACAGTGGTTCCCAATTCATCGTCGTCCGTGATTGTCGATAGGCCGTAGTTTCATTTATTCAAATAAGTTTTTTTTAACGAATTTCCAAGTAAATATATTTTTTTAAATTTTTAAAATTACAAAATACGTACATTTTAATATATTACATGGTTGGTATTAAATAAATTCTAAAATTATTAGAATTATTCACAAAAATCATCCTTTGATTTATTTGAACAGACCATAATAATGAATTAAGACGTAACTTGGAAAATAAACCCAGGACAGTGGTGCAGCTGAATAGCCTATCCAGTGCGCCGTTTCATCATTATAGCATTATCATAATATTAATATTCATAAGATACATCTGTATCAAATGTACAGAATATACGGTAAACTGTATGTTATATCTAACAAAGATTACCAAAATAGCTAAATAAGATATCAGGTAATTAATTTAAATTTTATCTAGGTTATTTTATAGATAAAACATTACATTAACATACCTAAATAATAAATAAGAGATGATCAAATTTATCTAAATAAAAAACAGATAATTTAAAACTTGTATTAATAAAATAGTATTTTATGCTATAAATATACCTTAAGTATATTCATATTAATTTTAATTTAAACACTTCTAAATAAAATTGCGTTCAAAAATATAAATACAATTACCCATCAGTAAGATTTCCTATGTATTTTAATGTTTTCTATGGACAAGATTCGTACATTTAAAATAATTTTACTAATCACTTATGGGCTAAGATGACAATTTTATGGTTAAAAAACTCCAAACCTAACCCAACCCTTCCTCCTGCAATTAAAAACTACCATCCCAAAAACATAATATTATTTAATCATCTATGTATGCACTAGTATTAGTCACATTCAAAACTAACTTTAGCCATCAATAAATTAACAATTATTTATAGTCAGGAATCTTAGTATTATATGCTTGATTACAAGATAATAATAATAAATACCTGTTTAGTATTAAGTCCTCAACAGATCCTATACTACATGCATTAGGATAAAAAATTCTAGCAGGCAGAAAGTTGATATCAATTTAAAGTTAATCTAAAGAATTATTGATGGTTCACATTATGATGCACCCACTTTCCTACGCTGTACTCCTGTACACATTTCTGAGTTAAATTCAAATTTAACATATTCATTACATAGACATAGTACTACACAGCAGAATGATTTCCAGTAAATTTTACTTCAATAATCAAAACTTTTGATAAACTATCTAATTTAACATATTTTTAAAATTATTTAGATATAATACATAATATTATGTATTATTTTTAGTGTACATATACAATACATATTATCTGAACTAAAATATAATTACTAACATAATAACAAAGAATGCATAATTTCAACAGAAAGCTTAGTCACTATTAAAGAAATAATACTATTCACAAAAGATTTTTTTAAATTTATTATTTCATTGTATTGTGTAACTTCAATGTTACAATACTATAAAATTATAAAAAAAAACTTCTTATATTCATTAAATAACTTATAATTAATAAAATAATTGGAATAATATAAACCACATATAAACAAATGTATTAACAATTCTAACTGAAGATACCTACATTTTAAAGAAATATCAGAACATTTCATAGTATTTTAATATCAGGGAAAGGTATATCTTCACAGACTTCATCCGTGTTGGGGCTCAAAGATTTATCTTTAAATTTTCTGTCAACCATTGATTTTAATTTTTTTTTAGGTGATAAAAGAATAGGTGTAATTCTTTTTTTACCACCAATAATATTGATTTTTTGTCCTTCCTTAGCTATGTCCATTACTAGTGGTTTTGTGCTCTCTATAGTGTTGAAAAGATTTTTTGGAATAAAAACATCTTTCTTAGATTCCGTCACATTTTGATTCATTTCATCACACGGCCTATTTTATTAATAAAAATGAAAAGTAACTTTAATTTTGTAAAAATGAAGGAAAAAATTATGAGAATAAAAAATTACTTTTCCGATAAATTGGCTTTTGCTTTTTGATTTTGAGGTGTCATAAAACTGGTTATTTTTTTAACAGAAGAATTTGATTTTTGAATTTCATTTTCTAAATTAATAGGATATTCAACTCCATATTTTTCAAAGTTTTCTTTACTCACAAACCTATATAAAAATAACATAAATTTTTTTTTTTTAATAATTTAGCAATAATTGTATTACCATGGAGCAACATTTGTAGATTTTGTTGCAATAGATTTTATAGTTTTCTTAACAGTTGATAAAGAAATAGAGTTATCATCATCAATATTTCGGCCATTTTTGACCAGTTCATCAATAAAATTCTTAACAGCCAATTTCATACCGTTTGTATTACCATGTATAAATGTAATTAAATCCGGGATAACTAAAATAAAATACAAAAATCTATTAGTAAATTATGTTAAAAAGTAAATAATATATAATCATATAATTGAAGAAATGTTTTTGTTTTAAGTTAACTTGATTTTATAATTAATTAAGAGATATAAACAATTATTTTTAAAAATAACTCATAAATATTTCAAATATTATATAAATTAATCATTCAGTCTTTATAATACAATAAACATGCTCAACCAAAATAAATAATTGAAAACTCTGGTAATTGAATTTCTAAGACTTCTAAAATTTTAAACTGTTTTACTAATATTTAATTTTGAAAATAATTTTTTAATAAATTTTTTGTTTTTAAACTTGACAAAAAGAAATATTATAAAATAATATTAATGACCACAAATATTTTATAATTTATTTTGACAATATTAGTAACAGTACTTGAATCAGGAAGTATTTTAGTCTTTTTAGTTTCAGTAGCAGTTAAGTCCTTAGATGAGTCTACTTTGATCACTTCTTTTGTTATGATAGGTTCATTCTCTTCCCAAACACAACGATATTTTAGTAACGTATCAGCTACTAATTTATTCACTAAAAAAAATAGTAAATAACCAAGAATTAAAAAATAACTAAACATATTTCAATAGTTTACCATTTATAGAGTTAGTAACATTATTTGGTATCCATATACAACCAACTAGCTTTGGCTTAATACGTTCTGTTCTTTTATTGATTTCAGCTTTAAATTCTTCTCCAAGGAGCTTTAGTTTTTCTTGTTGTACTTCTTCAGTCTTCAAAACAATAAAAAGTGTTAGCATGTCAATTTTTTTAAATAAAACAAAAATAATTGCATACTAACATCACTGTCATTATCTTGACCTTCTTCATCACTTAAATATCCATGTGGAACAAAAACATCATTATCAACTTCATAATCATCTTCAGGTTCGTCCTCATTATCTGTACCATTTATACTCTCACCAGGATCTTCTTCTTCCCACTCTTCATCAGAATTATTATCATAGTCAAACATCATCTTAGTGAAATTAAATTCAAAAATAACAAAATTAAATAAATGTGTGTAAAAAATAAGTAATACTTCATACTTTATCACATGCAAACGGTCTTCTTGGTTTTACATAAAGACTTTTTTTTCTCCATGTTCCCCAATAAGGAGGACGTCTGTTTTCATTAAATTGTAACAGTTTCCAATGGAATTTTTGAGAATTTTTTTTAATAGTATCAACTTTATCCACATCTTCATTATTTGTTGAACCAGTTCCTAAATTAAGTTTGATAAATTACAAAATTATTTTTTTTATTTAATTATAGTATTAAGACATATTGGTGCTGGTCTGTTATCTATGCCATAGTAACTTGCCATAGCTTATAAAAATTGTATCGTCCCATCGCAGTACCGTTAATAAATATTATTAAGGATCCCTTCAAAAAACTTTGGTCACCACATAAACTCTGAGAAATAGATCAAGTAAAGGATATTTTGTGCACTATCTTGATGATATCATTTGTTCCTCCATTTTGAACAAACTATATTCTCTTCAATGTTGTGAGTGAACTCCAAAGATAGGGTCCACAAAATTAAACACAGTTTATTTGACTATGATAGCTTACCTTTTAAATATTACTGTGCTATTTTTAGTAGTTTAAAAATATTATTCATCAAACACAACGAGGCGATAACAGACCAGAACTATATTTAATTTAATATCATAATAAATACATAAATTCATTGCTCCACTCTGAATCTAAATTTATTTTAATTAATTAGGAAAATTTTTTAACCATAATCAATATTATTATGATAGAGCAGATATCTAGAGAATTAAATAAGCATAATTTAATTAAAAATATGTATGTCTTTAGTTATGTATAAATTAACACAAAATACATACCTATAATAATGACGTCTGTATCATCTTCAACTTGAATAGGCCAAGTTGCATCTGATTTAGAAGGCTTATATTTTCCAGTTTTTAATAAACTTAGATACAATAAGTCTTTATTTTGTTCACAGTGACTAATACATTTATCCACATTTTTTTTTTTATCAATATTTAAATATGCTCTTTGTATTGGTGCTATTTTCATGTCATTCTTAGTCTATACAATTTAATAAAAATATATTTAACTATATCTTTAAATAGTATATTATATAGTACATTACATTTATAAAATGACTGTAATATCACCATAAAATAATACATACATAATAAATAAAATATTAGATATTACCTGGAAAGGCTTAAAGTAAGCTTTTGGTTCTTGATTAAATATGTCATCATCCTTTTTAGAAATTTCTAAATTCAAGTTTTTTGGTTTAAAAAACCCAACAAAAGCAGCTTTAACCTTTTCTTTTTTTTTCTTTTCCATCTCTTCTTTTTCTCTTAGTTTTATTTTTTCCAAATCTTTAGCCTTCTTTTCTTCTTCTTTTTGTTTTCTTTCTAGTTCTTTTTCTAACTCTTTGGCTTTTTTTTCTTCTTCTTTTTTTTTTCTCTCTAGTTCTTTTTCTAACTCTTTGGCTTTTTTTTCTTCTTCTTTTTGTTTTTTTTCTAACTCACGTAGTCGTTTAGCTCTAAAAATTATAACATATTATATTTTATAAATACAAAACACATATTTTTTAATATATTTATCATATTATTCATACTCAATTTCAGCATTTTTTTTTTGTTCTTTTAAACGTTGCTTTTCAGCTTGTTCTTTGAGTTTTTCTTCTCGAGCTTTTAATTTTTCCTATTAGGAGTTAACATTGTTCTCAAATATTAAAAATACAATACAATATCTTACTTAGGAAGTAATATATAGTATAAAACTTACCTGTTTTATTCTTTCTCTTTCTTCATTTCTTTTTGCTGATTCTTGTCTTTTCAATATTTGTTGTGGTGTAAGCTTCTTTGCAGGTGGTGTAGTATTTTCTAATATTTCAATACCAGAAGTTGAATCAACTGATACATTATTACAAGCAATATCTGTATCTGATGATGTAGAAATAGTATCAACATCTTTAATATTTTCTTCAATTTTTGGATTATCCACATCATTTATTTCTTCATTCACTTTCTCATTTATGTTTTCTGACTTAATTAAAACTAAACTAATAGATTCTTTAGTACCCATATCATCTTCATTTAATTCCTATAATAAAATAAAAATAATAGATTATCTTTGATATTATGTATATTGGAAAGCAATTTGAAATATATCTAAGAAAAAAAATGGTTAAAATAGTTAATAAGTAATAACTAATAGATTTATAGTTAATAATTTAACTAAAAATTAATTTTTGTAATAAAATAGGTAACTTACTTTTAATTATATATCATATAAAAATTTATGTATTTTAGATAAAGAAATATAATAACTATACCATTATTTATAAATTATAATTAAGATTAGATTATTAAAACTGTTAAATAATCTATAATATATTATAAAGATTTTTTTAAAACATACAAATTATAGATACCTAATTATTAAATAAATTTTGAAAAACATAATAATATATTTATCTGGTTTAAAATAACAGTATATATATATATATATATATATATATATATATATATATATAAATAATTGTATACAGTCCAAATAATAGGTAAAAAATTTAAAATAATAAGAAAAGTCTATACACAGCTATAGTAAATAATGTTATTGAGTATAATCATTACCTCAGTTATTTTTTTATCTTCATTTTCAGATTTAATAAAACACTTGGTCCCTCCATTGAGCAGTTCAACCTTAGGATTTTCAACTCGTGTTTCGCAATTTTCAGAGCCACTAAGTTTCCGTTTACGACATTTAGAATTAGCATCGTCGCCAGGTGAATTTACTAACTTGAACGGTAGACACTTCTGAACCAACTTCTTGGCAGACTTTTCGACAGCTTTGCTGCTGGACATGATTATCTGGACGAACTATGAAAATCAAAAAATTTTCTAGTATTATTTTTATTAATAATACGTGCAACGTCAATGATTTAGAAATACAAAACTTAATGACAAGAAACTCACTTGGAAAACAAAAAACAAAATAAAATAAAATATGAATTACTTGTATTTTTGTATTTATTGCACCAATTTTTAGAACACGGTAGTACTTTATCATACAGAATAAAATATAATACAAACAGAATCAAAATACGACACACCTTAAATAGTTGAATACAAAATACAGAAATATAGAATATTTAGTAGAATTGTTCAATCGTAATTTTTTGTCTGTTTAGTATTTACCTTATCGGGACTCAGAATTGTTTAACCTAACAACACATTGTATTGTTGAGTAAAAAAGGCGCGAAATTATCATCTCGTCTTGGAATACAACATAGTCATAATTAGTTCTTAATTTTTTTTATCCATGACATTAATAAAACGCGGAATTATTTTATTATACTCACCTTATTATTATGTAGTTCATAAAAATGTTTTAATATGTTAAATTTTCATAGTTATTGTACAGTGTAAACCAAAAGCGTTATTAATTATTACTCATTTGATATGAGAGGTGGAAATTATTCTCAATCTAATTATGAAAATCTAAAGTAGGTAAAAAAAAAAAATATGCTTATTTATTTTTATAACTAAATATATTTTATTATTTGTTGGCTGCCAGGAAATTAATAAGCAGGTTTTCGTAAAGATACAGAGATCAGACGATTTACTGAAAATTATTTTAGCGATAATAATAATGTATTAAACTTTTCTAATGGTTTAATGTTTACTAAATATTTTCTCCTATAATTAATTTATTTTTTCTAAATATGATTAAAAATCTGAGATTTGAAATGTTAATCCAAATAATTATTTAATAACAAATAACAATTATTGCTTTTTTCATTAAAATACTGCACTGAAATTACACCTATATTGTAGTTTATTATATACAATATAAAAGTAGGTACCTACATATTTTATGTATTAGGTAATGTACCATCGTACATTTAAGTTTTAAATATTTAGTAATAATAATATTTATCATATTTATGTTATATAACTACGATGGAGAATTATTTACACTTTATTAAATATAGACCAATACCATGTTACTGAAGTAGTTTATTTTTCACTGTAGTCAATACCTACATAATCGCCTGTAATAAATTTTAAGATATTATAATATCATTGCTAACCAAAATTATGAACCATCAAAATTCAAAGTGAACTCTATATTTGTTGATTGTAGTCAATACCAGCGATCAGGAGAATGTTAACGATTTCGAGACGTTAATATTACTTATGCGGTAACTTATGTGGACATTTTCATTTATATTTTTGATTATAAAAATTAAAAATTAATTTATATAAAATATCTAGCAATATACCTATAAAATATCAGGCCTGTTAATTTATTAAATAGTAAACTAAACAAAAAATAAAATTAACTATTTTTGTCATTTATTGTTAACACATTTACCATGTATCTGTAATTTAATAAATTAATGTTAAATAACCTGCAACTGTCGTCGGTTAATTTATGCGTAGATTTTCTGAAAAATTATGGACTACTAGAGTAGGTATTAGCAACGTTATGTGTTTATTTAATTGTTGATTTAATTTTGATCACTCTAGCAATATTTTCGGTTATTTTTTTCTAGTTATGTCTGAAGTAAATTTGAAATTTCTCTATATTATTGGAATATATGGTTGATTCGAAAATATTCGAATAAATATTTCTCTTATGCGAGCAACATATTTAAAAACAAAAAGGAGGGACTCGGTTACTGCAAATACAAGATATTTTAATAAAGGGAAGCTAAGTACCAATAGATAATAAAAATTTAAAACAATTTATGGACATTTTTGTGGGGAGGGGGGGGGGAGAAACATAAGACTGTGATAGATAAAATATACATAATTAGTGGTGAATTAGATAAGTGACTGAATATTTATGTTACAAATATATATCTGCAGTCACCGATAAAAATTTATTTATTAGATTGTATTACTACAAAGCATTTTAAAAATTATAAGTTTAGTTTATATATATATATGAATAATATATAGTATGTATAAATCAAAAATTGAGTTGGAACAATTAGGAATAATTTCAAAACATTTTAAAAAAATTAATTGTTTTATTTTTTAACCAACTACCAAATATTGGTAAAAAAAAATCCATAAATAGTTATTCATTTGCGTCGATCTTATACATGTACGAAATATACATAAAATTTCATAAAAATAGAACAAAATTAATTTTAATATTTAACGTATTTAAATTTAATAAATCCGATCACGGCAAAATATTTGTTGTCTACTTTCTCTCCCACCATGATGCACCAAATATGTTGTTACAAGATTTGCAACAATTTAGAGGTAAAATATTATCTCTCGAAGTGTTTGTTACCAAGTTGATTCTAATTAATTAATTATACCACTAATGATTCGGTTTGTTTATGAAACTATACAAATTAACTATACAAAATTTCATTACAGCAATATAGAAGTAAAAATATGAAAATTTAAAAAAACAATTAATTCATAATGCAATATTATGATTTTTTAAATAATTTATAATTTAAAGGCAACAAAAACATCAAACAATACTTGTTTTTAAAATTAGGCAAAAAAAAATTAATAAATAAAATCAATAACTTATAAAGTAAATTAATTACTTACAAATGATTAGTCATCAATGTAAAATATTTGAATACAAAATTTAAAGAATTATGATACATACAATAATTCTAAACAACCATATGGAGTTCTTTGGCAGTTTTGAACCCCCCCTCCCAAAAAAAAAAAAAAATATATGTGTAGTTAAAAATAAAGCTTTTAAAATTATTTCTGTACAATAAATTTCATCTAATTCAAGAGAAATATTTAACTACTAAAAAAAAAAAGTTCATATTAAAATTCACACAATTCAAAAATAAGTCCAAAACAGGGAAATATTGGACAATACTTTTTTTTGTTGTAAATTACATCATAATCATTATTATTTACAATATAATTATTATTTAATATACCGTATTATTAGTTAAATAGACTTGTGTACAATGCAGTTTAATCATATCAAAAAAAGGTAAAATATATTTATTTTTAGAGTTCTGATACTACTAATGTAATCAGTTTTAATCAAATAAATAAAATTTTACATTATATTTAAATATAAATATATAAATTTATGTGTGTATTATAAATTATAGATTAAATTTACTAAGTTATAAGTTCTTGTAATTTTTTCACAGTAGTTTCATTCAAAGCACAGAGGTCAAAATCAAAAGTTTTTGTAGTTATTTCATAATGACCTGTTTCGGCTATTACAGTGACTACCCTTTGAAGATCTTCATCTTCTAACATCATTATTTTGTGTTGAAGATGCTTTAAAGAGTTTATATATTCATCTGTAAATTTGTTGTTACTGTGTGACGGTGATGGCGATCTTGAAATGTCTGAACACGTTTCTTGTACATGTTCGGAAATGTCCAGTCGGCTAGTTTTAGGTTTTGTTTCTTCTGTGTCCCGTTCCTTCTTTTTCCGTTTTTTCTTTTTTATAAAATTATTTTCAGGAGAAAGTTTCTTTTTGGGTAGTTCTGGTTCTTTAGGTTTTGGTGGTTCTGGTGGTTGATAAGGTGGTTCACTATCCTCAGAAAGGAATTCTTCTTCAGACTCAAGCTCAGGTTCATGAACTCTTGAAGAATTAGCTTTTGGCTGTGGCAAAGATTCTAGGATTTCTTCCTTAACTTTTGGAAAATCTTCTATTAAAGTACTAGTTTGAGGTATATCAAGGTGTTTGTACGACGGTTTTTGTTCAACAAAACTAGACTTTTCTTCTTTTTTGATTAATTTTTCTTCTTTATCTCTCTTATCTCTTTTCTTATGCTCCTTGTGACTTTTATGAGGTTTAGATGATTTTTCAGATTTTTCTATTTTTTTATCAGACTTAATTTTAATTGATTCTGGTGAACTTTTATGTTTCTTTTTTTCTTGATCATTAAATTCAGTTTTTATTTCTTGTTTAATTACTTTGGTTTCGTGATATGATTTTTCATCTTTATGAGACTTATCTTTATTTTTCTCCTTTACTTTATCTTCACGTTTGCTTTTATCTTTAAATTCTTTCTTTTCTAATTTAATGTCATTTGATTTCTCTTTAATTTTTTCATGATGAGTAGATTCTTTCTTTTCAGGTTTAGAACTACTTTGTTTGAGAGACTTTGATTTTTCAGAACTTTCTTTAGTTTTTTCTTTTTTATCTTTATCTTTTTTCACCTTATCTATAGATAATTCTTTCAACTTCTTTTTCACTTTATCTCTTTCTTTTTCTTTATCTTTCTTATCTTCTTTATGATGTGGGCTACTTTTAATTTTAACTTGTGATTTGTCTGAAGAAGATAGCTTTTGTGATGTTGATTTTGATGTAGTCAATGGTAACTTTGAAGGTTGTATTGGAGACCCAAAAAGTGTGGCAAATGTATTACTTAGTTTTATATCTTCTTTTTTATTTTTTTTTGGTGGAGGTGATGGCAATCGATTAATATTTGTAATTGATTTTTGTTTTGATATGGCAGAACTTGAATTGGAGTTTTTTGCTTCAGTTCCATCATGAGATAATACACTAGTCTAAAACATTAATGTTATCATATTTATTAATTAGGTACAAAAAAATAAAAACATTTAATCATTTATGATTTTGCTGGTTGCTGTTATTGGCTAAGCAAAAACAATAATAAAATAATAAAATAACAATTAATTAATATACTATAACAACTTTAACGGAAAGAAAAAATAGTTCAAAAACTTATTTAACTTAATAACTATTTAAGTAAAGAATAGAATTAAAAATTTAAATAATTAGACAATATAAGCTAATAACCAGAGCTCAGAAAGTTCTAACAAATGCATATTTTTTTTTTTGTTCATTATAGAATATTAAAAGTAAGACACAAATTTATTTCAAACTTTCCTAATATGGTATACAAAATGTTATGATGCTAAATTTAAATATTTATAGTGTGTTATTTTGTTTTAGAGTCTTAGTGCTATACAAGTGATCACAATTTAAGGTACCACTTAATATCTAAGCTGGTTGACCTTGTAATGAAGTTAATATTTTAGAGGACCTAAGGATATTTCTTAAATACACATTTATTTATGATTTTCAAATTTTTAACACTTTAGGTGTGTGTATGCGCAATATAGCTTATATTTTTTTTTAAAGTTTTTTTTCTATTTATAAAACGGACCAAGTTAGAGAAGTCAATATTTGAGTTTATGCATAATTTGTGTTGAACAAAATTTTTACTTAAAGCCTCAATGGAAATAATAAAATAAATGCTAAATAAATGTTTAATTTATCTTATTTATTTACAAATAATAATTTAATGATATCGTACATCATCCAGATGAATATCTTGAATATGTGATAATTTGTATTCAGTTGACTGCTATAATACAATTACAATTTTTACTATTTTTATAGTGGGATTTTATTTTTTTTTCAATATTTCCAACAAAATAATCAGGTAATGTAATTACTAAGAAATAATAAAATAAGTTTGAAGTAATTCAACATTATTTATAGTGTACAGTATTATTTTAATTTTTTTTTTGTTAATCGTAATAATAATCTACCTATAACAAAATAGTTATAACCTGCCTAATAATAGTAATATTAATATTATAATATAAAATGAAATATAATATTCAATAAATTTATCTTATCAATTGTTCAAAATTTTCAGCGTAATGTTCTAAGCATGATTCAAGTTGCCTTAAAAAATTCATTCGTAGTTGCTACCTTGATCAACCAGTCAACTAAATAAAAATTATAGCATACTCGAAATATTCATCCGGATGATGTACAATTTTATTAAATTATTATTTGTAAACAGAAAAATTAAACATTAATTTTATTATTTCCATTGGCTTTTAAGTGAAAATTATTTTTATCATTATGCATAAACTCAAATATTGACTCCTTTAACTTGGTCATTTTTATAAATAGAAAAAAACTTTAAAAAAATAAATAATTTATCTGAATAAATAAAAAAAGTGTTTCCATTTAAAAAAATATAAGCTGTATTATGCATACACACACTTTAAGTGTAAAAATGTTGAAAATCATAAATAAATGTGCATTTAAGTACCCCCTAGGCCCTCTAAAATATTCACTTCAATATAAGGTCATCCAGCTGAGATATTTAGTGGAACTTAAATTCGTAATCACACTGTACATAGGTATGTACATAATTATATGAGGTTTAGTTAAATAAACTCTAATAAACTATGCTATAAAGCAAATAGAGTTATTCCAATCCTTTCCAATAGTTTGAATGTTTTTAAAATTATATCAGATGGTATTGAACAACCATTAGATTTGATGAACAAAAATTTCAGAGCTGTACCAAATATTTTATTCCTAAATGCTTACCACTATATCTTATAAGAAATAAATAAAATTTGTAAAATTCGAAAAAATATAAACTTCTTAAAAAGAAATTCTTGTTGAGAATTCCAATTTGTATTTTTTCCAATGTTTAATGCTATTTATTAAGAAATTGGAGTTATTTTAATTAAAACGCTACAATGAACATTTTAGTACAATAACTTCTGAACCTGCTTATTAACCACTTAATTTTACAACTTAATAATAAATACTTTAAACATATTTAAAGATGTATGAAAACAATTTTAATACATGTTAACATTAAAAAAGATTAAGATCCAAAATTTACTATTTTTTTTTCAGATGTAAAGCACATTGGATAAACAAAAACATATATGTGTATATATTTATAGATCTAAAATAATTTTAGTCTTGTTATTACCCATTCAAATAAAATCTATAAAATATTTTATAGATAATTTAATATTTATAGCAAATATATAGTAATAATATAAATTAAAGGTAGGTATAAGAATTTTACTTACTCCTCCGCCTTTGATAAGCTTTCGCCTGAAATCTTCTGAAGGGCTAAATACATAGGTTTCTCTAGTCACTTTGGACATAGGTGGTAAACCACGTTCTTGAAGTATCAATTCATAATTAAATCTAATTTTTCTTGGTTCATCTTTATTTTTTACATGGATGTCAATAGGTAACGGAAAACCAGCATATCCTGATTCTTTCACGACATATGGTGGTTCCTTAACCACTGAAAAATAATTTCAAACAATTATTAACAAATATTATTTAATCATTAAAATTATTGATTTCTATCAATAAAATAATTTGGACACCATTCAATTAGTGTGTGATATTACATATTTTAAAATATAACTAATGTATTTTAAAATTTTAAGAGTACGTCAATTAATTTATTATCTTTAGATAGATTAAATAATGTATGATTTAAAAATAAAAAACAGTTTTAAAGAAATTTTTTGAAAAAAAAATATATTTATTCTTATGGTTTATTTGGTTATATTATAACAGAATAGATAGTATTACAATTATTTAAATAATATTTTTACTCATTAAATTTTATTTATGTTTGATTATGTAAAAGTATAAATTATATTATTGTTATATTAAGTTGAAATGCTGTTTATTTGAATAATAATAATGATCAGCGTGTTAGTACTTGTTTGATGTTATTTTAATAAATCAGTAAAATAATAAATTAATGACTGACTTTCCACTTTATGAGTACAAAGTAATATAGATCACAATTTATATCGTTGAGGAATGCCAAAGTACAAGATTTGAAAATGAACTATTAGCACTGTATGATTGTGGATTAACTAACCATTAAACAAAAATAATATATGTTATCCTATTATTTTTTTTATTTCATCTTATATTTTATAAATCTACTTATCAATATAGTTAAATTTAAATTTAAATACGTTGTTGTAATTTTTATGCCAAGTAACATATGCATAAATAACTAAATAATTTTTAATACTTATTAGTTATTTAAAATACTGATTGAATTAGTCATTTCCAATATAACGTGTACGTACATATAGCAACGGATAGGCAAGGTATCAGCCTACTGAATAATAAGATTTCTAAAATTTCATTACAGCTATTATATAGTTTATAATTAAATTAGATTGTCTATTTGTGTTAATTTATCATTGTTATATAAAATATTATATAAAAAAATAAAATTTATTACTAAACATTTATAACCAGCCCATATTATAAACGGCCCCACCTAGATTTTCTCAGTAGCTTCCTGGCCTATCCAGGCCTGTGTAAATATTTTAATTAAATTATGACATTAAAGTATTTTACTTACAAAAACAAGTTATTAAATTTTAACATAATTATAATTTTATTATACATATTATTTATTTGAAGAAATGTTTAAAATCTATTTTAACAGCATACTTATGGTAAAATCTTCCAATATTTGAGTTTTTTAATAATAAAATGTAATAGAATACATAAAATGATTTAAAGCAATAATCTATTTAAGACTAAAATATTAATTTAAAGAAAACTTGCCTCTTTTTGGGTTTGGAAATGTGTCATGTAAATGGAACACAACCTTGTCGATAAAGAAATGTATATCTGTATTGTCAGCACCACGAACAAACAATTCCCAGTCATGAGTGAACCCTTCTGGTGTTCGTTTGTTTCTAACAGACGCCTCATGACCAATTTCAAATATCACTTTAACGTACTATAAAAAAAAATATATATAAATTGAAGAAAATGTATGAAATCCATAAGTTTAACACTTGCACCATTTTAATATGCAATTAGTTGTTGCCTTTGATAACTACGACTGACTTTGTAGTATCAGGCCATTGGTTCAGTGCACACAATAATAGTGAAGACAGACAGCATCTACACCACTGCCAATAGTAAACAATTTGCTATATAAGATTGAGTAAATTAACCCACT
Organism: Melanaphis sacchari; assembly: GCF_002803265.2. Classification (NCBI taxonomy): domain Eukaryota; kingdom Metazoa; phylum Arthropoda; class Insecta; order Hemiptera; family Aphididae; genus Melanaphis; species Melanaphis sacchari. The sequence continues at coordinate 327,840 of NW_020270600.1, forward strand.
ACCTGTAGAGAGCGAAAAACTCGACAAGGTGAAGAAGGTTGGAAAGGAATACTCACTGGAAATGCCATCATGGACTCATCATCTGGAATCATCTGGAATCATCGTAACCGTACCAGCGGGTGGTTATATGAAAAATTCTAATGATTTTTGGTGTTCGAGGAGATCCACAGTAATCCGGTTAGCAACAGCAAACGTCGGCCGGTCTTTTGTAAAATTAATATTAAAGGACGAAGACAATATTAATATAACTTTTTCGCTCTAGAACAGATCGAATAATCGAAAATCCAAACGACAGACGAGCGCGTATAAGATAACAGACGTCGTAATATTATATTATTATCTACTTTCCAAATAAAAACACTCTTCCTGCACGCACGCACGTAAATAAATCAAAAACGAAAACAACAAACAGCTGACTGTTCAGTCGGGCCACAATTCGCACAATTACCCGGGAAAAGACCGACACGATAATTGTAATTTATTTTACTTGTATTTGATCTTTTCTAAAACTATGCTCTTATTAATTTAAATTAGATTTTTATTATATATTTATATGTCCATTATGTCCAATATCTGTTGTCTAGTGTCTGCTAGTTAGTAGTAACTACTACTACTTCTATTAATAATAATATTTATTTCAATAACTAAAAATACTATATAATAATAATTAACATTTTATTGGAATTTCGTCGAACACGTATAACATTTACTTTTTAATTACCTTTTAAGGTAACGTTTTTATAGCTTTAGTCTTTGAAATAGTCGAAAACTAGCTGCCATTGGTAAAAATTACTCTGTCTCTGTAGTCCATACTCTAACACTCAGTGGACTATGGACTATGGAGTGTGAAGTGAGGGGCTGTTAGCTGTAGCCCATAGACATATAAAATATATTAATTTAATATATATTGTTTTATATGTCTATGCTGTAGCCTGTATTATATTGACGACGAAGACTATTATAAATTATAATATTATAGTGTACGGCGAGTTCCAAACCACAGTTGAATGTATGTCCTTCCCATACATATCATAACCGTGGTAATAGTAAGTTAGTGTTATACAAATCTATGACCACGGTCTTATATACTTGTAATTCATTTTTGGTTATACTTAGTTATGTTATTACTTAATAGTTAATACCTAATACTTGTTTGTTTTGTTTCCTCAGTAGACATTACTACGTTAGACAATAAGTAATAACTCAATGCCCAATGGCCAATTGCCAATACCTTGTGGGCTGTGGTTTGTGAATTGTTGATTGAAGTCAAATTCCTGACATTCTCCGAGATTTAGATAATTTCTATATTATACCTGCAATTTATTATTTATACCGCCGTTTGCTGATCAAGATTTTTTTACTAACTACTAACCAGACGTAGTTAACTAGTGAGTACCTACTGGCTACTGCTTGTTTACCTATAAAATATTTTTCGTAAATACACTTTACAGTCATTAATTTTAAATCTTAATCGTGAACATTTTTTATTAGTATTAATAATCTTCAAAAAATTATTAAGTTTCAATGTAAATCATGATATTGAATAATAACTTATACTAAATTAAGAAGTTATTATTAATTCTATTGTATAATTCTGTTCACAACTTCCGTAATTTTCTAACTTTCTAACGTGATTAAGTTTAGTATCGTATTAATTGCTATTAACAGTTACACATAGTACATATTACTACCACTATGCCACTGTTTGTAATATAAAATTAAAATACTAAAACGTTATTTAGTATTAATTTGTTGTGTGTCTAGTCTTAAGATAGGTGTCTGTACGTCGTGCGTCAACTATCGTTTGTACTGTGCAACAATTTTTATATCGCAGCTAATCTTAGTTAACGCTGTCGTATTGACACCTCTCATACATACGATAAGTTTGCTGTCAAATTCACTATTGCCAATTTGTAAAAGACTTCTGGTAACATATCATCCATTTGCACGCTGATGATGTCTGAAACCAACATCTCTAGCTCCAGAGAAGAAAATACAAATATTGAATCCATGTCAAATTTATGTGAAAGTGATGATCAGCAACAGGTACCTGTAATACTTATTTTTTTATCGCTTCATCCCTGTGGTGCATTTAAAAATCTAAATAGCACGGGATTAATATTTAAACAAATCAAACTACAAATATTTTTTTGTTTAAGCATAATTCATACTTATAAAAAAGATTTAATAGATTATAATGAAATATCTAACTGCTCTATCTGTCTCCATAAATATATATTGTAAATATATATATATATTATCTATTTAATAGTATATACTTGATCTTTTGATAATGTATTGATTGTTTTATTTAGACTACAATTTCTACTGAAAATGTAACTGTGAAATTTGAAAATCAAAACACTGAAGCAACTTCTGAGGATGGATATATAACATATGGTAAATTTAAACATTTTTCAATTAACTTTTCCTCATGACAATTTATCATTATCAATGTTTATACTTTTTAGAGTTAGATGAAGATGGATGTATTGATGAAGATTTACCTGACGGATGGATAAAATGTAAACATGACAGTGGGATGCCAGTTTATTTAAACGAAGAAATGAAAGTTTGTTCATTTTCTAAACCATATTTTCTTGGAGTTAATAGCCTCAAAGTAAGGACTAATATTTTAAAATAATATTATATATATAAACAAATTTAATGTATTCTTTAATTTTTATAGAACCATAAAATTCCAGTGGCAAATATTCCTTGTTTAGATTATAAACTAAAATTAGAAAAAATGAATGCAGAAAGTAATGAAGAGTTGAACAGTAATACTTATATTAAATATCTATTATACTGAGTCTTATTTATGATCTTTTAAATTGTTTTTTAGAATGCCCTATAACATTAACCCATGAACAGTATAGAGAATATTGTAGCAAAATATTCAAATTCAAAAATATTAAATTTATGAGATTTAGGTAAAGAAATTATTTTATTATTTAAACTGCAAAATGTTAGTAATAATTATATATCATGTTTAGTTCTTGGGATAAACGACGTGAATATATTAGAATGGTAAAAGCTGATCGAAGACGTAAAGATCTTCCAAAATTAAAAGACAAGTCTCATTTAATGTCATTTCCAGTTCAAGAACCAGATGGTAAGTAAATCAAAATACATAATTATTTTTACTATTTATTACAAATATAACTAAATTCCTGATATATCTATGTATTAGATTCTTGTAGAATTATTTGATTACTTATTAACTTGTAAAGTGTATTTGCATGCCTCTATCTAAAACTTATAAGTTCTGTTGATAATCACTATGTAATTTTTTTAAATTATTTGTATGGTAGATCAATCTTTTACATTACAATAATTGTTAAAGCTATATTAGATTTTCATAGTCTCTTCTCCATTTTTTATAATAAATTTCTTATCATGTATAACTTATAGATTTTCTTTCATTTCTTTCCCTAATAAAATTTAAATTTTTTTTCTCATTCAAATAGTTCTATTTTTTTTTTTTTTTTTACATTTTACTATACTGATTATGGTATTATGGTAGAAATAGTCTTATTTACCATATTAAAGCATTCTTGGAGGGGGGGGGGGGGGGGTAAACTGTGTTTGTAAAAAAGTCATGCTTTTAGAAAAAAACGTGACTCAATCAATACAGACTTTTATTATTTGTGTTCAATTGTTTTTATTTGTTATCAATTCTTTGTAACTAATAATACATACCATGGATATTTTATTTCTTCATATCTATGAAATATTGGTCGCTTGATTTAAAAATTTATTGTGCCTCCTTGATCATCAAAATTTGAACACAGTTATGATTCACTGTCTGATACTTTTAAATAATGTGTAAGCATTTTAACTTCTCTTAATTTGTTAATAGTATTATTTTTTATTTACTTTATTACCATGATTTATTGTATTATCTATCATAAAATACTCCACGCTGTTCTATGGGATACAAATCCCATCATATTATATAAATATATAATATTATCTTGAATTTACATCTATGAATCTTCTAACCATTATGCTAAAAATAAAATAAATAATTATTTTTATTCTTAATTGAAGTTCTGTAACTACAAATAATATTTGTAGTAAATAATTATTAGTTACACTTAACATTGTTTTTGTTTTTAGACTGATTGATTATGTTAAATGTAAAATAATGACTTCACTGCCAAGTGCTTGATAATCAATAATCTTAATTGTATACATGCAATGCGCTTGTCATGTAGCCTGTAGGAAAAAATCATTAAGGTTAATTCCCCATGAGTCAAGTTTATAAAGTATTTTTACATTGAATACTTCTATTAGTTATCATATCATAAGTATGTTTTATAAAACTGATGTTTTTGTACAAAATTCCTTCCCTACTAATCTTATGACAAATCTGAAATATTTAGACCGAGTTTGCATAATATATGTCAATTATATTACGTTAATTTATTATTCTGTTGTATAATAAATAATAATAAAATTATGATTTTGTATAGTTTGTATGATAGTGTTAAATTAATATATTTCAGTTAAAAGTGATTGTAATACATCCAATCCTGATGATCAGTGGACTATTAATCTAAATGGTAAAAGTTATGTTAGCATATTGCACGAATACATTCAACGTGTACTCAAAACACAGCCATCATATGAGTTTAAAGAACTTGGTTGGTAAAAAATACTAAATTATAAATTTCATAAATGTAAATCATTAACTGTATGTTGTTATGTTTTAGAGAATGCTAGGTATCCTTATTTAGCCACAGTAATTTTAGATGGCATGCAATATGGTATCGGTATTGGTTCAAGTAAAAAACAAGCTAAACTTGATGCTGCTAGAGCTACACTAGAAATATTGTTACCATCTGTCAAAAACCATATCCAAATTAACCGTAGACATGCAATGAATGAACGTCAAGGTTGTAGTAATTTTGATGGAGATGTAGTAAGTACATTTAAATCTATTAACTAGTATCAGTAATTTACTAAGTTATCAGTTAATTCTTACATCACAATATTTTAGCTTTTTGATAAACTAAACATTAAAGACTCTAGAATACCAGAATTTTGTGCCCAAGCTGCTGAATCTATGCCATATGATATGTTGCAAATTTGTGTTAAAAGGTATTTTTCTATTTTTTAAATTAACTACCTTGTTAATATTTATTTGGATTTGATGAACTATAGAAATTTTGGTGAAGATGCAAATGTAAAGTGTGAAATGCAAAGTATGCAAAGTGGATCTGATTCTGAGATATTTTACCGTTGTACCATGACTGTCAAGGAACATTCTGCCACTGTTATTTGTAAAAATAAACGTGAAGGACGCCAAAAAGGAGCTCAAGCTTTATTGAAGGTTTAAAAATACTCTTAAGAATATTTAAAAATTAGATATGTACTAAATTTGTCTTATATATACATATATATAGGTACTACACCCTCATATTAAATATTTTGGGTCTTTATTAAGATTGTATAGCCATCAAAACGTTGGAAGTGGCTGTGAAAAAAAATTAGATGAACCTGGAAATCAAAGCCCAAAGCCTAGGAGTGGTCCAAATTATGAAATACTAAAAAAACTGAGAGCAGAAATGTCCAAATTATAATTAAGTAATAGAAATAAATGTTAAATTAACAAACATAGTTTAGTTATGCCAAAAAATAATTTTAGTGTAGAATTTGATGTATTTTTAATTCTCTTATTTTAAATCGATAAACTTTAATACAATTATGCATTCATTTTATTTTATTTATTTTTTATAAACTACATTTAACAAATCTCAAATTAATTTCATAGTTAACATTTTTGTTCTTTAGTTGTAGATCTAAACTTGTGGTGTTTTAAAATTATAATCAATTATGTAAAATAATCAGTCCTTCTAAAGTGTCAGATTTACCACTGTGCAGATACTTAATCATTTGCCACTAAGTCATTATCTTAAAGCAACAAGTTATAAATGAAATGTATTAATTTTATTCTTACTATAAAATAATAACTAGCTATACATTTCACTTATTGTTTAGTTTTTTTTTCCTTTTAATCATTAAATTGAGTGCCATGTTTTTTTTATTTATTTTGTATTATTATTATTTTGACCTAAATTATAACTGTAAATATCTTTGGTTTGAATTAAATAAATATGAATACAATAAGTGTATGACTACTCGACTACTAAATTTATTTTAATACAAGTCTTTTAAATCACTGTTACATTAGAAAAATTTATGTAAAAATCAAATGCCTATCTTAAAACCTAAACATCTCTAATAACACTAACCAATGATAGGAACTTTGATTTCTAATGAACATAAGAAAATTTAGAATACTGAAGCTGTTATGAGTTATAAGTACTATAGAAATTTAAAATACCTAATTTTAAATTATCAAATTCTAAAAATGAATTCTCAAATTGTTTTCAAAAAACTATTCTTGCATAACTTTAAAATACAATGAAAGTATTGTAGCTTACAAATGTACTGCCAACATTTCAAAAAAATTATCTAGTGTGATAGTGTGAATGAAATTAATAAATCTATAAAGATAATGTACAATAAATCCAATACATTCTATTAGTTTAAATTTATATTTAGAAGTTATAACTGCCAATGGCAATACTAATAGATTGTATACCTTTAATCTTATCTATTGTGCTTAAATAAAATTTTATACTTAAGTATTACTAAAAAATAGAATTGAAAATCCAAACATTAGATTTGTATTTAGTGACAAAATTAATGATTTAATAATTTTTTATTAATAGTGAGTTCTCTTCAAATTTAATAATAATATTACCCCATCTACTAGATAACAAACTAGAAGTAAATAAACTGTTGGCTTACCTAAAAGATATGATTTATAAATAATTTTAAATTTTTGTTGTATTCTGTTTTATAATTTCATAAAAAGGTATAAAAATAGTACAATGTAGGAATGAGATAAAAAACAACTAGAAGATTTTTCAAAACAAGTACAAGTATTAAACACTTAGTTCAATTTTTATAATAATCAAACACTGTATGTAATGTAATACTGATTGCAATTTGGTTGGTATTAAATTATTTTTTATTATCTATAATATATTATCAAAAATCTGCATACAATATACATCATAACAATTTAATGCTATATTTATAATACATCACTTTCAGTTCATGATAAACATAAATGTTTATTTTTTACACTTGAAAGGATTATATTTTGTTAGTTTAAATTTGAATGTCAGAAATCAAAATTTTTATTTTTGTCAATCTAAGTTAACTACACTATTTTTATAAACATAAAATATATTACACTAATATTTTGTTGGTAACATTTATTGGTTTAAAAATTATTATTTTATTTTACATTCTTATGAAATGTTATATTCAAATATAGATTACACAATAAAATACATAAAACAAAAAAACAATTTAACATTCATTCAAGTATTAAAAATATCTTGACAGTTATAACTTATATAAAGATAATAAATAAATACCTTTATTTCATGGTACTTATCTATAGTTCTGGCACAGATTTCAATTCATGGCTATAATTTGATGATGTTTTCATTGCTAAAGTTATACCACTTTTATAATTAGCCGGTATGACAATATGATTAGTAAATTTGACATTTTCTTTTTCTTCACGTAAAAGATTTACCACTTGTCCTGAAAAAATAGTTATAGTGAGTTATTTCTGATGACGAAAACAGAAATTATCCAAGTATAAATACCTAACACATTAAATCTATGCCAATGTCGACTAGGATGTGTGGCCAAAGACATGAGATCTGTTTGAGGGGTCCACCTGGACAATATATCAGCTCTTTTAATCATCAATGAAGATGGAGAAAATAATTGTGGAATTAACGACTCCATGCATGATACGCTCAGTGGATTTGTTAAGTAAATTTGAGCAAATTCTGGACGTAAGGGATTGTACGATACTCCATAGACCATTTGATGGTGCCAACTATCTGGCACAAGAGAAGGTGGCACATTTGCACGTTGGAGGTTTAATGTCAATATGGGAACAGCACCTATAATAAATTTATAAATAATATAAAATCATAAAATTATAGTGGGCATTTCTAGTTATCTAACTACCTTTTTTTATCCAAGTTGCAAGCCATGGAGCTAGAGGTAAATCCAAATATTGATTAGTAGCAAAAAACCTAGCACTGACTTGTGAATCTGTTGCAGTTTCCAAAGTTCTAACTAAATCTTGGGGCATGCAACCAGCTACAGCTCGAGATTCCAAATAGGGAACAAGTGCAGCAGTCTCATTACGTAAACGGGTACCAATAATCTGAACTATACGGTCTAAGTTGAATTGTGTTCTTAGAGCCAACTAAAATATATTTACAATAAAATAATTCATACAATAGGATAAAATGAATAGAAAATTACAATTAAATTGTCATGTTATAAGAAGTATAGGGCATTTATTAATATATAGTAACACATTTATTTTAAAATCTTAATTATTTCAAATAATAATAATAATAATAATATTTTTTCTTAATTATTAAGTTCAAAATAACAATTTATTCTACATTGAAAATTGTCAAACGTATTAATCAAACATTTAATAAACTTGCAAAAACCACTAAAAAAACTTCAATTTTTCTCATTAATAAAATTGCTTTTTATTCTCCCTCTCAAAATATACAATTATCTAAAAACAATTTGGTCGATTAGCAGCATTGTACATACTACACTCTGGCAACTCTGGCTAACCTGGCACTCTGTTAGTTTTCACTTTGCAAAATGATATGTTATTAGGAAAACTATTTTAAGTACTTACCAAAAAAACGCTAAATTTTTATCATTACTTAATTTTTTATTTTTTAACTCTTAAATATAAGAGTCATAAGAAACATTAATGTTAAAATGTTTTGCAAGCAGTAAGATTAACTTAAATAAGTCACACATTTTATAATACTACCTTGACCAAAATAAATTGTTATTATTTGCATAAGCTAAAATATTTCTTACACCCCCAATTATATCTTTGTGTATGGCAAGAATGCATATAAATAAAAGCTAATAATATTTAAAATAATTTCAATTAAAAATATGTCATGTTATGTTATTCAGTATAAAATTTACTCCAATTATAAACTATTTAAATTGCTAAACTTACTAGAGTATTTACAACTGCAGTTGCCCCACACGCTGATACACCAATTTGGTTTACTTGAAGCTGAGCTGCCTCTTTTTCTGACCATACCATTTCTTTAATCCAAGTTAAATCATCAACACGCATTCTTTTCATTTTTTGACATACCTCCTGATGAAAAATATTTAACATTAATAAAAAATAATCATTATATGAATTAGGTACTAAACATTTTGTTTTACCGTTGTATCAGAATTGCGTCTCATACATCCATTACGTTCTTCTTTACTAACAGGGAGATTAGTATTAAGAGCCCTTAAATGCAAAGTGGGTACATTTGAATTTGATATTGGTAATCGAGGGATTGGATTTGAATTAGTTGGCTCACGCATCACACTATTTGTAATATTAAGATGGTTTTCTTGTAAATTTGGACCTATATCGGAATAAGCAGTCAATAGGTCTTTTATTAGCTGCATTGTACCACTGATGAACAAAAAAAAAAAAAGTAATAATTATTTTTTATTTATCTATAAATAACTTTCAATATAATATAAAGCCAATTACATAAGCATATGGCATGTAACATAAAAAACTTTTTTTTAAAAATATACTTTGCATTATTGGCCATTGGTTCAGTACTCTCTTCATCTTCAGATACATTGTTAACAGTAGGTTCAGGTTCAAAGTCCATTTCTAAGTAATCCATCAAAGGCGATGTACTTCTATCATCTATGGGTAAATTTTCAACTGCCGGCTCTTGCCGATCACCACGATAAGTGTAAATACAAGAATCGTTATCTGAATCACTATCTTCTTGGTCACAATGTACCAAACTAGCAGCAATCATGTGGTCATGTTGTTCGGGGGTATCACAATCAAGACAACTTTCAGTATTAGGACCATCATGGCTGTGAGCTACATTGTTATTTAATCTAGAACGATACCAAAGCACATTTTTAAATGGTTATTAATGAATTTTAAATTTATCACTCAGTTACCTAGACGATTCTTTTTGATCAGATAGCACTCCACGGCTTGAGCCAGGTCGGTGTAATTCTTCGTCGCTGTTGTTCATGTTTACTATCAAGCGTATCTACGCCACTATGGCACGTCTTGCTTGGCCGTTCTGGCCGATAGCGAACCGAACATTATGCAGTAATAATATTTACAAACAATAATAATTGCTATAATTGTGACCTCCTGTTTATAGTTGTAATTAAATTACATTTCGTCCAGGAATATTGTTAACCATGCGTATCTTAGTATTCATAGACGATCGACGACACATAAACGAAGTGCAATAGTGCGTAGTATATAGAATTGTATATAACACTAAAACATTATGATCTTATAAATTAATACATATTTTTTTATACTATATTTGTAATTTATATCTTATAAGTTATAAACATTAAATATTAACAATAACAACAATCTTAAGAGACTTTGATAACGATGTCTGATCATTGATCAACTCTTGATAGTTGATATCTAAAGCCACGGCCAATAATAAATTTATCTCGTTTATGAGTTTACGACTCGTTGACCGTTGAGCCATAAACTATTATGACAAAATATTGTGATTTTTCACACTTTGTAGCTAAACTCGACTATAATAATTATATCTTAAATCGTGATGTTAACAATTAGCCAGATCGGTTTTAGTATTTTGGGGAATTAAGTCTGTACGCTACATCACGTTTTAAATATTTTTATTTGTATTAATATCCAGTAATCAAATTTGATAGTGATCAAAATTATAAGAAAAAAATTAATGTAAAAATATTATATAAACAAAATTTAATATAATTTGACATTTTGGGCAATTCAGCATTACAGCTTAAAAATACAAAATTATAAAACAGCTTTAAAAATTGAGTCTCAGTTGCAGTGACGACACACATGAGCAAACAAAATTCCCTGGATCATCTCATCGTGGTTGGCAGCGCTGTAGACCATCACGATAAAGTAGGAGACCCGCTAAAAACGAATGAGAATTGAATTTTCCGGTTCACATCACGCGCGCGGGCCGCCGACACGTTCGAGTTCATCACCGTTCCCCAACCGACGATTGTGAAGTCTGCACGGTCTTCCTGGTCTCAGTCTCGCGCCGCACACATTTCCCAGTCGATGCGTGTTCTCTTCTCGCGTTGACTATGATATTTTTTCAGTGCACCGACAATTGGTTCCTCAGCTTCCTGTGTTTGTGCGGTTGTCTGTAGTGACAATATTATTGTTATAACTTTACACGGCCACAGATGACCGATCTATGACATTTGCAGCTAACAAATTAAGTTTATAATACATTTTTTCGTGGAATTTTTTGACCTCACTGCAACCGACAATAAACCGTGGATTGTGTACCTACCTACAACGGGTGAGTTTTCATATGGACATCTATTTCAGCGGTATTAATGTGTATATACTTAAGTCATATACTATATTAAATATTGGTAGCTTATTAAAGTCAGTTATGGGGCACTTAAATACAATTTTTGTTTAAAAAATTACTGTATTTAATTTACTAGAGTGATTTTTTATTTTTAAATCGTTTTATAACATAACATTTTATGTACCTATACCAATATAATAATATATGAATTATCTTTTTTTAAGTTTAAAATTGAACATTTTACGAAATACAATAAAAAAATTTATCAATAAATTATAATTTTTAAAGTATATAATAGATACCTACATTATACCAAAATTAGTATTTATTTGTCCCAAATGACGAATTTACTAAATTTTAGACTTAGGATGGTTGTAATTAATAAAGTAGGTATATCTACTGATCAAACTTAATGATTTGACAGTTATAAGTTTCATGCAAGAATACAAAAATTACCAGAATCTATTAAAAGTAATAGAGATCAATTTTTATAAACAAAATATATAGTTCTTGTAACTTGCTATTAATACAAATACTGTAATTGCGTGACTAAGATTTTTTAAATTGTACCAAAAAAAAGTACCATGTTTTTAATTTATTTTTCGATTCCATTTTACCGATCCTTAAACTAGTAATCACTAATCATTATTAACAAACTATCTATACAACAACTTAAATACTAAAATACACCAGCATATATATATTTATGTATCACATATTTCCGTTATAGTTATGGTTATAGGTACATAACAAATATTCCGCAAATAAAGTTTTGCCAAAAAGTTTTTAAGTTTTTAAGTTTTTAAGTTTTTAAGTTTTTTATCTAAATAAAAACCGTCAAGTATTTAGTATCTACTAATATATTTTATAAATATATATTGTATTAATTATACTATTAGATATTTATACATTTATAGTTTATGGCGTTTATGCATCACATTTGTATTTACACTAAATCGTTATCGTCTGCAAGCGATGCATAATTATTTCACCGTGACGAGTCAAAATGCTATGAATATATTATTTGTCGTTTTACTTGTGTATATATTATATGTTTAATTTAAACATGAAGTTGTTACAAAGTAATACTCATAATATTTAAAATAATCAAAAAATATATTTACTTATGGAAAAACACTATAGGGTTGTGCTGTTGTCAAATTTTATTTATTAAAAGATAATAAATAAATAAATTTATTAGTATGTAGGTATTAGGTATTTTTAACTTTTGTAGAGTATATTTTGTTTAGATATATTGAAGTTGACATATACACTCAAATTGAACAGACTATATATTCAGAATGTTAGAATGATAAATTAATAAATTTAAAGCATTGAATATTAATTATTAAGAAGCCTACCCATACAATACATATTTTAAATTAGTAAATAATATTGTATCTAAATTACTTATAAAATAATATATTATATATTTTCTCATTCAAATTACTATTGTAATAAGATATCAATTTCTGAACAATAAATATTAATTATGTGATGTATATTAGGTAATAATTTTAATATTTCATTGCTATAAAAACGATATCACTGAAGTAACCTAACTAAACTAATAAATTACTATATTACACTAAATAAACTTGAAATACAAAATCATTATTAAATATGCAGATTTACGAAATTAATTAGGCTTAAAAGGTTCAATCACAAAAATAATATCAATAGGTAGATATGCAATATAGCTAGGGCTATAAAGGGCATGGTGTAGCGTGATTTTTGGACTTTATATTTAACAAATAAATTATACATCCCCCAGAACAAAATCATAACTATATACTTTACTGATACCTACTATTATATCAATATTTAAAAGAAACAATGAAATTTTATTTTTTAAAGTAATTTAAATAGTTAATTTAGTTATAGTCAATATTATAAAATTTGTACTATATAAATCTAGGCATTGATATATTTTAATTTTTATCTATGGAATTATTATTTAATTTTAATAATAACACAAAAGTGTATAATTAGTCTTATACTTAATCACATATTATTAAAAAAAAAAAAAATTAAAAAAATACCTTGAGCGATTTATATGTTTAAACTTATTACTTATCTATTTACACACACACACACACACACACACACACATATATATATATTTACTATGTTTCTCGTTATTTAATTTATTTTTCAACCTAAATAACAACCTTAACCTAAAAAAAACATAAAGACGAATTTTTATGAAAATATTTTTAAAGTAGAATCATATTTTATCTAAAATTATTTTTTAAATATAGATAGGTAATATTATATAAACATATTTAATTATTTTATTGATTACTAAAATATAATAAAAAATATTATTAATAACCATAAAGTAAAGTGACCAGTGCCAATATATTATATTATGTGATTATAATATAATTCAGATAGATATACGTGTTACAAGAAAAATTATTAGATAATGACCTTCATTTATAGTAGGTATCTATATAAATACTAAACAATTTATTTTTAATTAATAAAATAAAACTGTAGGTCACATTGATCATATTGTTTTCAATTATATTGATTTTACAAACAAATCTTAAAATGTATTGTGAATAGATATTTTTAGTTTTTTGTTTATGTGATTTTTATGAAATATGTCAAAATTCTAACTTTAAACTTTAAACGTTTATAAAAAAATATTGTGACTATAAACTTAAACAATTAAAAATATCTCATGCCTATAAATAACTAAAAAAATTTCGGATTATTTTGTAAATCTGATTATAAATAGAAAATTATAGTATAAACATTTTTTTAAAATTGCAAATATCTACAGTTATTCGTTTTTAATTTGTATTTACCTATACCTAACCTCGATTTTGTTGATTTGTGTAAAAATTTCCGTTTTTCCTTAATTTTTTTTTTTTGTTTCTTCAGATTATAAAAATTTTTTAATTTTTAATTTTTACCTATACAAAGTACAAACTAAAACCAATTTTCTAACAAACCCACCTTCAAAGTTGAAAATTAAAGCATTTTATCAACTACTTATTGTGTACTCATAAACACACACAAATAAAGCACATATTATTGTAATTAAATCAAGAAGAAGAAGAAGAAGTTAATTCAATATATTCATATCTATCCACTTAGAATCTAAAATGTATCTAGTTTATAGTAACAATTTAACGTTCTGGAAATAAATTTGTAAATTTAACATGCCCTGTAAACTGTAGTATATATTTTATGGCTATATATAACGTATAAATTATAAATTATTATGATAATAGTGTTCATAAGATATTGAACCAAGATTTATAAACATGAGCGGGTGTGACCCACAGACCGTAAATGGTCAGCGTTTCCACTCGGTTGGGTTCATCTGCCCAGTATATGTAGGCTCTGAAAAACGTTAATGATTTTCCACTTAAAGCACCCACGTATACGTTTAAGAAAACTAAACCGGGTTACTGTTACATCGGAACAACAAATGCCAATTTAGGCACCTGCATAATTTCAATAAACTTGTATTATTTTACTTGTGCCACGGTCAGATGATGTGTAATTAATATATTGCGGTTTTGTTTCCGAAACAGCTATTTCTAATGTTCAGTGCTTTTGGTTTTTTTCTTAATCGCAAGATATAATTAAAAATATATTCCGTTAGATCAATTCGTCACATCTATAAAATTGGATAGGTGACATCGCGTATAATATAACATATCTCATTTTTAAAATAATGACTTGCGTATGATATAACCTAAAAAATAATAAATAATTTAGAAAAAAAATTTAAATTATATTATTTTTAATATATTTGTAGGTTTTTTAGCGTTTTCATTTTACAGTTATAAGTAATACTCGTATATTAAAATACATGTACTATACAGTGTTTTCTTTTAAAGTAAAGATGAAATATTTCAGTCCAGTGATCTTAGATTTTCAAAAACCAATACAGAATACAGAAATACACATTTTGTTGTTGATGATTTTCAAGTGTTAAATTTTTTTAGTGAGCTTATGTGCAGTAATACTTGCATTTTTAAAATAGCTATAGTTGTTTTTAATACCGATTTTTTTAAATTCGTACACCTTGATCATTTGTCAATTTGTTACTAATAAAAACTGGCTGTAAGCCTGCAAATCTTGTGTCGAATTTGTTTTATTCATATAGACTAAATAATTTTAGGACTTATTTATTTATAACTTAGTTTCTTTATTTTTACCATAACATTATAAATTATATTATTGTTACTTTTATTGAAGTGAATAAAATCTGTCCGAGATTACAAAGAATGGAAAAGTAATAAGTATGCCCTGATGATAGTTACTTTAACACATGTTTTCAGTAAACATTCCTAACTATTTGTAATACCTAAGTGTAAAACAATAAACATTTTTCTTTCGTCAATAATATTCTGTCTGTTTCATTAAATAAGAAAACTTTTTCGCTAAGTGACTTAAAATTTTGCTACATACTCGTAATATATTTATTGAATATTATCATTATATATATAATATATATAAGTACCTTTCTATATATTATTTGTCCAGTGGTATTGTAATAAGTATTTATGGTTTACAGACCACAATATTTTCTTGGCCAAAAAAACTATTTTTTTGGTTTTATGTTTAATAACTGTTGTTATATATTCGTATGGCTTTTACTTTCATGATAATTGATCATTTACACGTCTTATTATTCCAATTGAGAAATAAATTAGAATGATTAACTTGCAGTATTTGTTATATTTGGTATAGTTCTGAAAAAAAAAAATGAAACGTCTATCGATAAAACTGTTGATGTGTGTATCGTTTACGTGCGCTCTGCTTTCCAAAAATCAACCAGCTGTAAACGTTTGTAAAAGAAGTAGAGATGAGCATTGTGATTATTTACAAACCGTATCCTTATCCGGGCGCAAGAGTCTACTAAAAGTAGCACTTCATTTACAAGTTCGAATTTTCTTCTTGTTTACTTATATAGTGCTTCTTTTAATCTTTTTTACTATAATTTTATAATTAATGACTTATGTTATGAGTTTTGAATACAACTATAGAAAATAATTTAAAAAAAATAATAGCACCAAAAGTCAAATAATAATTAGAGATTTTTATTGAGATGTAATTTTTTGCGATATTTGGATTATAATATTATGTAATAATTTAGAAAGAAACTTTATTAAAACTGCTGTATAAAGTTAGAGGTGGTGGTTACAATATTAATTTTTATTTCACGTTTTTGTCAATGATTCGTGTGTAAGTGATGTTCACGAATTTTTTTTTTCGTAAATCTGTGTAATGATGTTTTGCGTTCGAAGCGATAAAGTTACGAAATCAAACCGAATACAGAAAGAATAGAAATAATAATTGCGTTCAATATTTTGTACGACTTTAGGGTATTTTGTTAAATATTGTGTAAACTTTTCTTTTAAAAACACCAAATCCAAAAAATATGTATGTATATACATTATACATTAATGCATTCATATAGGTACGTTTATGTACTTACATTTTGATACGTTATAATATATTAATATGTATACATATACTTACATAAATATTTAGCATATAAAATCGTGCCAATATAATACTTAAATAGACGTTCAGCCGTTCAGGAAGGTATATTATTTAATTTTTGTAAGTTGTAAAAATGTGTCTAAATATAACAGATACGTCAAAAGCAAAATATGAATAAATTAAAAATGTTATATTTCTATCTGAGTAAATATGTTGAAATTGAACCTAATTACTATAATATAAACGTATTTTATCTCATATAACTGCATGATGTTCACGAATCGGGTCATAAGTACAAATGATGATGAAGGTAGTTCCAAAAGTTTATTTACTTACTATGAAGTATGGTCTTCATTTTATTAATTATTACTTATTAGTAGTGAGTATTTAATGTTTATGACTTATTTTGTCTCTAACGACTCTAACCTTATTTTAATTCTTAGATCTGCAATTAAATACAATATAGCATGTCTGCATGTATGATTTTTGAAAAATGACTATTATACTACCTCGATTTTCATAACAATATATATACGTAAATCTGACGAAGTGACATGAAGAGTACCTACTAAATGACGAAAATCGTGTTAATTTCTGTAATTAAAATGGAATATAAAACATAGATTATAGGTAAGGAAAGGAAAACGTTCTTTTAAAACTCGTCAAGCCAATCCATTGATTGTAATACATATAATGTGTGTATACGTGTATAAAATATAGTATGGAAATATACTCGTAGATAGGTACTGTTCAAAATGTTTAAACTTGTGCGCTTAAAATAATGACGTGTATATAACCGGACCAAGACGAACACGAATAGCGTGTTCCACGACAGCGTCGATTGCTCTATGTACAATAGGTAAAAGTATTAATAGTAATAGTATACTTTATATTATTATATTACAATAGTTAATTTTATGAGATACATACGTTCTGTATAATAATATGTTGGACATTGAATTGAATATGTTATAATATCAGACGAATGCACATCACTTAAATAATATGTTATACTATGTATAATGTATATAGTATATACATTATACATATATAAATTATGTTGCAAAGACTAGAGAGTATGAAGACACTCGACATTGACTGAAACACAATCGATTCGTCATCGTACTAACTTAAGGGAGAGGAAGCAGTTATGGAATGGGTCTTTCTGAAAAAAATGCGTGGAGGTTACATATATATATAATATAAAAATATGATAGGTACTATTGTTATCATAATATTATATATATATATATAGATGTGTCATATAAACAATATTCTATTTATTATTTGACCGTTGCTTCTTGTGCTTTACTATAATATTATCTAGCTAGCGAGTTGGGTTTTTATGGTTGGCGGGCCAAACGGAACGACGAATGACGAAAAGATGATCTCTTTGTTACTTGCAGTGTGTACAAGGTCGTTCATGTTTCGGGGAAGTAAATAAAACATGTAACGCTTCAGCACGGATTTTTCGCGTGACAGCCTCGACGGCTGGAAAAAATCTCTTAACGATTGTTGACGGGTCGAGTCGGTATAGAGCTGGAAAAGAGTATGAGGTGCCGCTAACTGTATGAATGTGAGTGTATGTTGGACCGAACACGATTAGAAATTATATAGTATATAAATATATACGACGTTATGACCTATGTTCGCAACCAAAGCATGGGAACGATATTACTTGTAAAAAAAAATCATTTTTGGCAACACATAGGTACGCACAAAATGTGATTTCACATCGAGGTGAGAATAAAAATATGATTATTATATAACAATGACCACAGTATTTTTATATATGTATAAAACTGCAATAGTAGGTTTACTACTGTCTACTGCAGGGTGTGGTGCATTAGTAGTATCCTTAACCCTTTCAACGTACGTCATCATTAAATGACTATGGATTCAAATAAATCCACTAATTAAGATAAATTAAAAATATACGATCAAAAATTGGTGATGGAGTATAGTTGACGACGGCCAATTGAATTAAAATAGAGTAATGCTTTGGCTTATTTGATATTCCAATGTTAGAGAACTGGGTAGTTTTGTCGGACTTTCGTTGATTAAAATATTTTGAAGTGCATATTCAGTTTTTATTTTTTAATAATAATTACCTATATATTTGGTCAATAACGCAAATAACTTAATTTTCCGTTTCACGTTATTTACCATAATATGAATATTGCTAGTGTTTTTTTATTGTTTTTTGAAGCAATAAAATGCTTGTCTTCAACTTTGAAAGTAGTTTCTGATATTTAATTTGATTTAGCTAGTACTACAGGGAGTCAAAATCAAAACGTCCCAGTAAAACATTAATATAGAAAAATTCCAATTTCCTTCTTTCCAAATGTTTTGCGAAAAACACTAAA
This sequence comes from Melanaphis sacchari, assembly GCF_002803265.2. Taxonomy (NCBI): domain Eukaryota; kingdom Metazoa; phylum Arthropoda; class Insecta; order Hemiptera; family Aphididae; genus Melanaphis; species Melanaphis sacchari. The sequence continues at coordinate 347,158 of NW_020270600.1, forward strand.
CAGGAATTTTTTTACAAGCCTAGTTTTTGATAAATTAGTGTTCATTTATTTTTTTTTATAATTCAAAATAAAACAAATGTAAAGACACTAATGCGTAGAATTTTTTGCTAAATATTCATATTAGGTATATATTAAATATGGTATTATTACTAAAATATGTTGAATCTTTTTGTGCTATTTATAGACGTTTTAAATAAAATAGCAATCTATGGTTCGAAAATTTAATAAGGAATTTATTATAAACTGTTCTTTTATAGAAAGTTAAGAATCTAAAAAATACACGTCATGTACAATTTTTTTTTTATATCGTATTTCATTTTTAAATGTTGACAAAATTGGACATTTAAATAAAATATAGCGATTGCTATAATTTAAAAAGTATTATTTGTATAGAGAGTACCTAGATACTTGAAACTCTTTATCACTGTCTAAGTTTTATGTACCTATATTGGCTATATTATTATTTACTATACGCAACTACAATTTTTAAAAGATATATGTAATATAAAATATATACACTGGTTTTAAAGCTATGATAAATATTGGTGATTATCGAATATGAATTTCTTGTTCTGGAGGTATAACATTTAAATAAATAAATAGAAATATCTTTATTTATAATTTTATAACCATAATAATATTTTAGCTCCGAATAAGCAAAAATTTCAATGAAAACTTTTGTTGTTTCATTCATAAAGTTGTAAAATAAATTTATAACTTATCGGTTAAAAACTTACAGTAAATCTAATATGATAAATAAAAGCTCAATATTATAATATATATATAAATAATATTTATAGGCATAAATTTATATATATTTACTTTGGATATATCAGAGTTTGAGACCGTTTCTGACTGGTGCTCTACTTACATTTTTTATATACATTATACATGGCATAAACATACGTTAATATTATAATATGCACTTGGATCGTCGTGAGTTCCTACAATACACTGCTGTATTATTATTATTATTGTAGTAAATGATCCACCAAATTATAGTATTTGACGTGCCACGCAAATCGGTATTTTCACCGATTTTCTTGCCAGGATTATAACTAATAGTGGGTTTAATAATATAATACGCCACGTACCATAACCACCGTCAAATGCAAACGTTTAAATAAGGTGCGCACGTTTCAATGGGCTTTCGCGAGACATGGAGAAACATTCCGCATTCGTATAAGTGCTGTCTTCGCCATTTCCACGACGAATGGTTAATATTATTATTAAATATAATGCCGTTGGACAATATACAAGTACGTATTATATTTGGTGTATGGAAATGATTGGCAATAGAAACAGTATACCCTACCATTGATTATGCCTGTGATTATTATATACACGCACTTCGGTTGTATTGTCCATCTTTAGAAGACCTGCAGCTCTGCTCGCGGTATATTTCGGTTATTCATAAACCTCGCCTATGATCGCCTACACTATGTATAAAATATGTAACCCAATTTTGAACAAGTTTTGTATGCACATCTTCATTATAATGGTAATAAATAATAATATGTATAATATGGTCGGTAGTGAACGGATGTACAACATATATTGTGTATAATTATATTTATCCATTAACAGAAAGAAACAACAAAAACAAAAGAATACCGTTTATAATAATAATAATCATTTCCTGTACTGCTCAAAAAATTCCAAATCATTCATAACTCATAAGACCACAACGTCGATAATAACAACTATATTATACCTGCTGTATATAAGATATAAAAGTATCGATGAAAACAATAATATAAATCAATATAAACACAATAGGCATGGCCATTTTCGACCAAAACAAAATTTTATGCAATATAATATGTAAAAAATTAAATAATTAGTATATCATTTTTGTAAAATTATATCTCAATTATTTTATTTTTTTACATACATTATATAAAATTTTGTTATAGCCGAAAAGAGAAGAGTACGATTTTGGTCGAAAACGGTCTCGCCCTACAAAATACACATGCATTATATTATAAATGTTTATTTCAGTAATTTTATATCCCACATGATTATCATGCAGTATAAATTTGGTATTTTTATTTTAATGTCTTAAAATTCTATTTGGTATCAAACATATTTAAAACTATATCGTACAGGTGAAATATATAAATAAAAAAAAGGAAAATACTTCACTGTTTACACATCTTGAAAAGATAATATTAGTTATATTAATTATTAATGTTGCTAATGTCTTAAGATTTGATTACATATTTATACTCTTTTAATATTATATAAATTATATGTATTTTAACCTAACTGTAGTAGATTGTTAATATAGGTGCCAACAAATCAACACTATCTTAAATATTTAATCCAATATATTTTATATTAAAATCACTTCTTGAAATTTTTTTAAAGTAAGTACATAACTGATTTAATATATTTTCAAGATAGTGTTGTATTAAAAATACTCTCATGTACCTACTATCGAAATTTCAAATTGTTTTACGCTGATTTTGATAAGGTTGTGATATTTATACAAGACAATCTATATTCTATGAATCTATCACTACTTCTACATGGCTATAAAATATATATTTATAAATACATAAGTAATATTAAATGTTCACAATTAAAAGAAAAAGTAAGTGACAAAATAACCACAGCGGGATGGGAATAAGTAGGTAAGTCCTTATACCTATATATAATATGAATATATTATTATAATATATTATATATATAATATAATATATGTATACCTATTTAATTTTAAAACATTCCAAATTTGAAATTTGAAAAATTATATGGAATATTGCGCTTTTGCTAGTTTTTCGTTTATGTAAGAAAAGCTCTTCAGGAGGGATCTTGTCATGTGCCATAATAGCAAATTCTTCGGTAACTTTTTGTCTTTAAATTATATTGGTAATCTACACACCGAATTTCACACATCAGTATATCACCTTCACCTTGCAGCGTTTTTTGATATTAATTTAGTGTAATGACTTATTAGGCAATTGTGATGCATGTTTTAGGATTCACATATAGTATATTCATACAACTATTACATACTTGGTACACGTAGTTTAAGTTTTCCGAATCCGAACAACTGTAGCACAGTACCTACCCACAGTTCGTGTTTGTGTTGATCGTAATAGAAATAATATACATTTCTTACATCACATTCTAAAAATGGGAATATTTTTTTAGAATTGACATTTTTGGAGTATTTTTACGATAAAAAAGACATGTTTCTGAATTTTTGATTCGTTTATTTAAAAACAAAAAACTCCGAGCTATAGTTATGAGTGTTATGACCTCATTAAGTAATAATAACTTGTATAAGTAACCCGTAGTAATCCATAACCAGCAATATTATATTTATTTTAAATAGTTCAAAATTCTATATACATGCCTATTAAATAAAAAAAAATATACTTTCTCGTGTGTAAAAACTTAACCACATGTTATTGATAAAATACCGCAATATTATAGGTATACCATTAACTATATTATTGTCTTAACTATATTTTCACTTTTATATTGATCTTAATTCTTAAGATATTATTTAATATATAACCACTATATTGTCTGCATTACATGACTCAGTTTTATAATGTTAAATAAAATTAGTCTAGAAAAACATATATTACATAGATAAAGTATAAATAATAGATAATATATTTTATAGTTTAATTTATCTATTAAAATTAAAATATTTTGTTTATTATAAAAATCAGTCACAATATGTATAACTCATTTTTCATCGCGTTTTAAAACCATGCTTTTTTTTTTGGTTTCAGTTTATTGTTATTACGATTTTTATTTGTTGTTTATAAATAATAAGTATGCGCGTGAATTACATTGTATAGGTGAAATGATGTAGTATTGTCTCATCTGAATATTTCGATGTCGTATTTATATATTATTTAATATAGGCTATATAATACAATCTGCGGGATTAGATATTTATTAGATGAGAATAACACAAATATATTATTTTATTCTTCGATTATGTCAGTGAATTTATACGAGAGAAATGCAACCGCCACGATAACGATGAAAATAATTATTGCTGATCGTCCCGCACACGTTTCTTAATCGATCGCGGTTCGTTTGTAATGTGCTGCAATATCGTTATGATTAAAATGTTATTACTAACGTTTCGTGTTGAATATTATTGTTATGAGAATCGCATAGCCGATCTGGGAGATCTGCACGATTTGATCCGTAGCATACGCGTGATGCTATAGGTTTGCACGCGGCATCGAATGGCCGCAGGTCGATGAGTCGGAGAAACCATATTATGTTGTAAACGTTATATTTTGTATACGGTGTATATACGGTCCGGTATCGATCTATAGATATGAATCCTTTACCCATTCATGCACAACTATATATTATGTATAGAATTCAGGTACTGTACAAAAATTATACATAAAATATCATAAACGTTTATAGCATTAGGTATATGAGATACAACGATGAACCAAGTTTTAGTTTCCCAATTTTTCGGGAAAAATTAAAAATTCATTTCATATTATATTTTAAACTTTTAATGATTAGGTATCTACATTATATAATATTTTTAATTTGTTAAAAAGCTAATACAATACAACTATTATAAGTGTAACGAGCTATACCTATAATAAAAACTGTATCTTTATTCGGGTAATAGAACCTAACCGAAAAGAACCGGTATTGGAACTTAAACATCTTTAAAATATTGGAAACCATATTATAACTGAAACCAAATTGAAATATTTTCAAATTAACTAAACCAATTTTGAAACTTATATTTTAAATAAAAATTATCAGGTTATGCTATAGGTGTTTTTATATATTTGTAAAAAAGTTTACGGTACGTGGGTGCTTTAATAAACTAACTTAATTATTTTTGTTTATTTCTCAGGATGTTTTAAAATATAAATTATTATTTTATTTATATATACAAAATTAAATAAAATATATAAAAGAATTATTTAAAAAAAAATCTTGAAACTATTTAATACTGATTTTAACCTGAACCCTTAGTTTGCCCTTAATTTATATTTTTTTCAAACCGGAATCTTTTAACGAAATAATTGAACTAAAACTTGAAAAATATAAAGGATACCAGTCTCAAGCTTAATGTTATACAAAAGTAAACTTGAATTGTTTTAAATCTTCCAGATTACACTAGGTACAGATATAATGCATATAAATCCGAATAATGTCTGATGGATTGTAATTTTTTTTTCAAGAAAATTAACAATTATAAAGCGAAGCTGTAAGTAGCTGTAGGTACAATGCTTGCAGCACGGCTATAATAACCGTTTTCCAATCTACATTTATAGTCTTGTAGACACATGTATAATGTATATACGTAATAAATCATTCGAAAGTGATAAGATTAGACGATATATTATATAACCGTATATTATGTATTAATATTTAACTGTATACTTAAAAATTATATTTTGTATTTACCGGAGTCTGTGTAATTTGAAAATGGCAGAGATTATGAAAATTTCTTGAAAACGTGTACTTATAGGTACTTTGTGTCTACGTGCTTTATATTCATTAAATTTGTGGCTTTTTCTCATTTTATTTACAAAAACTACTAGAAAATTATGCTGGTGTCCGATAACCAAATCATCGAGACTATTGTATAACATTTGTGTGTACAAAGAAATTGATATAAAAAATTCCGAAATGGTCACTGCTATTTAATATGTACGCACACTACGAGTACATTGTCAGATTCTTTCGTCTCTATTTCTCAACTACTAGGTATATAATAATATTATACTCGTAATAATGTATCCACCAAATGTATATGACGTGTCACGAGATTAGGTTCATCGGACTAACTAAACACTACATCTGATATTTTGTAACCGTCGGAACGTCGTGCAAATATCAGTTATATTATTATTGTTATTTATGTTTTTTTTACGTTTGTATCTCAAGCAAAATAAAATAACGTAAATACCACAACATTATTGTGTGGTAATTATGTAATATATTTACGAACATTTTTGTATATTTTATATTATTGACTGCAGTCTGCTGTAATAGTGCGTCCTCAGCATAAGTACCACTTATTGAAAAACATTTTGGTCGATTTTCGTTTAAATACAAAATTAAAATTCGTGCTGGAAATCGGAATAAGTTATTTGACTTATTTGTGATAAGCGTATATAGACTAAACAAGCACGAATCTCGTGGCGTAGTACTTATGTGTAAAATGTATACCTATATTTATATAGGTAGTGAATAAAGCTATTTTATTAACAATTCTATTTTCAAAAAAAAAAAAAAAATTAGCTAATAATAATTATAATAATTATTAAATAGTCTATTTCTTTTAAATCCCAACTAGTTGATGTTCATTTAATTTATTTACAAAATGTGTTCTTTATATTAAAAAAAATAAGATACCAAGTTATCAATATGCTTATCATATAATAGTATTTCGTTGTGTTATGATTATTGTATATAATACGTTATATTATATTAAAATTAATAAAAAAAAAAAAAAAAAAAAAACGATTTTTTATAAAAATTTTATAAGACACAGGTGATGATGCAAAGCAAAATAAACTGTAAAGTACCAAATCACCAGGTATTATATTTTCTTATGTCGTCGCGATACTGCAGTCATGTCGACAACCGGTCATCAGACTCGATGAACCAAAACTTTGTTTTTCATACGTTAATCGGTGCGCTGTACCGAAATTGAAAATACCGTTGTTTCTCAATACATACTAATTATTAAACCATTAAATTATCTAGGAAATGAAAGAATTATTTTAAAAAGCATTTTCTTCTTACTATACATTGTTGCGAGTATTATAAATACAATATAATATATACATTATACATGCATGTACTCTGTAGCTGTACGAGTATAAATACTTACGAATACTTTCATCGTACAAACTACGTGTTTTTAACACTACACCACGCAATAAGTATTTTCACGTATTTTTTTTAGTTTTGCCTTCATAAAACGTCCACGACCAATGGATAGTACAATAACGTGCACCCGAAATCGGGGTTAAGTCTTGCCGCCGATTGACGGCTCCGCTTAACCGCCAACAATATAATAATAATCATAATAACCCCGGCTATGAAGCGTGTGCGAGAATCGCGTTGCGTGACTGGCCATCTACAAGTTTACCTACATATATATCATATTATAATATAAAGGAACGGAAGAAAAAAATTATAATATAATAAAATTACATAAAAGAGACGGCGTGTTCCGTTTTGGCGTAGGAGGAAGAGCGACGGACTGCAGCGGCAATACTACCGATAGTAACTGCAATGGCGACAGCAACAACAATAATTATCGAAAGCCCTGAGGCGTGCGCGCACGTTATATTATGACACTGACTGTTGCGGCGTGTATATCTGTACCTGCCTGCCCACCTATAATACTTACCCATACGAACGACGAATGAGCGTGACTTGGGACTGATGAGCGTCCCATGTTATTTGGCAAATATTGCACTTGTACGATATTGTAACCTTATTAATTCTGAATAAATCTGATGAATATAATGTACACTATATTAAACATAGTTTTTATGATGTTTCTCATAGTTTTTAATTTTTTCCTTTTTATAAATCGACCACGAATTTTAAATTTTGAAACATAACATTATTTCACAAATAAAGAGGTATTCCTCTCCCAGACCAAAATATATATTGAGTTATATATCCGTCTAGCTTTCCGCACTGCCATTAAAATGACGATTTCAGAATAAAAATTATCGTCTATTATCGAGTCTTTAATTCTAATAAATCTTAAGCTATGCATTAACATATAATAGTAATCGTCTTCCCGACTAGGTTTCCAGGATCAGTCAATCTTGAATCTTATAATTTGTGGAATGTGGATGCTTTATCCAAACCCGTGTCACGTACTGAAAGCCAGTTTTTTATTTATAGGTACGTTTAATGCCAATGAGCTTACAAGTGGATTTGGTTTGCATAAGCACATCAATCCCGTGACAATTGGCCTTTTTTTTTGCCTTGTATATTCTTTCGTCATATATACTCCTTGTCGCTCAATATGTATATTATATGTATAGGTACACAATTATATCTCTATATTTGTTCAATTAATAATAAAAGTAATACCGCGACCATAGGCGTAGATATGATTAAAAATCTGAAGGGCGCTAGAAATATTAATAAATACCTATTAATATCATTTATCATATTGACAAGGTAACTTAGGAAATATTTGGGTGGCTTCAGGAATTTTCAGGAAGCTAAGCCGTTTAAGCTTTCTCTCCACCAATTTACGCCTGTAACAGAGACGAACAGCCGCATTGTATGCGTGATAACATAATATTATAATACGATCAATGATATTATGATTATAATTATAATCCTAAAGGGTGTAGTGAATGTGTGATGATGTTGTATCGTGTGAAACCGAAGAGTCGATGTCTCTGAAAAGAGAAAGAGTTATGACAGACTACAGAATATGAAAAATACTATAGAAACGAATAACACTAGGCAGTACCGGCGGTGTAGGTTTAGTTATTATTATCGATATTTGTTTGGACATTTTAAACCTTAAAGCGTGCAGTATAATGTTTAATGATCATATACGTATCATCTGCAATAGCAATATGATGCATGAAAATAACACCACAATAAATATTATTTGTAAGCCGGTTCGTGAAAAACAACAACAAATAAATCGATATCGGAACGATCACAATATCGTATACTTTCTCAACATTACCTATTCTCCTTCTTGCGGTAGGTATACTATGAGCTCATAAACACGCATGCACAAACTATCAGGGTTTTATACATTATATACGTATATAATAAACTTATATTATATATATATTATACTCAAACAGTTGCACGGCCGTGGCGTATTGTTTGGTTAATTGGATAAGCCAATAAGTGAAAACCGATATAGTCATGAGACAATAATAATACTGTAAATAATAAATAATAGCTAACTCCTATCGTAGGCTATATAGGTGTATATATATTTATGTATATTGTGTTACAATCTATTATATCTATAATAAATTGCACGTAAACGGCACCTATACAGCTGAGTTAGGTATATCATAATGAATTTAGTAGGACTCCGAGTGTACAGTATATATTATGTGAACTCTGTGCACTCGATTTACAAGAGTTAAAAAAATAAACCAACGGGATGACCTTATAGCTCGTTGATTGTGTGTAAACTTTGGCCTATGGTTATAATTATTATTAAAATAACGATGCTTTATCATTAAGTATAAATAGGTATAGTATATTATTATACACTATTGTTAAAAATGGATCTAAACGATTTTTTTTTTCATTTCGAAATTATCACGATTTTTATATTCAATGATTAATGTAAAAATTGAAATTGAAATTGAAACAAAAGATTGTGGTGTGATTTAAAAACTAAAATCGCTGATATTCCGTTAAAAAGTGAGAAAAAAAATGAAAAGATAATTTTGAAGTAAATATATTTATAGCGTTTTATTTCATTATTATCGTTTATTATTCAACTGCAGTCTTCACTTAGATGACTGTTACAAATTACAATTGAATACCTATAGTATTTTTTATACCTCCTACTTATACGACCTTATAGGCTATAGCACATCCAATTATTTTTTTTTTTATCCACGTTTTCTGACCAATCAATGTAACTTTTCTATGGTCTGGTGACTGGTTGGAGATCTTGGAAACATTATTAGTGATTAATTTTACCACGTGCATTTAATGAAACTAGCTTTAATCAACAGTTACGATTGTATTCAAAAATATATGATCAAAATGCTGCCTTGATGAATAATATAAGTGAGTTTGGTAGTAACCAATACAGGTACTTAAAATATAACACACTGCAGGATAAATCGTGAATTAACAAGCCAACTCAACTCTATGTTATTAAAAACTTGTATTTTTATTCTATTTAAAGAGTGTCCTGTGACGATATAAACTTATTTTTTTTCAAATGAAAATCAGTTTTTTTTTTTTGGTAAAACAGATGATTTTTTTAATAGATTGATGAGTTTAAATCAAAATTTGAACGAGTAGTTACAGAGTTATGATAATTTACATATTTGCTCATCTTAAAAGTTAAAGGTAACAATATTAATAAATATAATATAATATACAATAAACTATACCTACAGTGTACGTCAATATATTCTATTTTTTGAATTATATATGTATAAGCCATTGATTTTATTACGAAATGTTATTTTATTTTATTATTAAGCAATTTTGTTGGCTTAAAACTTTCATATAGCATATTATCAGATTAAAATCATTGATCTTATGGGTTTAACATCATTTTTAGAATGTTAAAATTGGTAGCTTTTATTATTTTTATAATACCTTCATGATTTAACAACATACGTAGCAAATTAAAAGGAATTTAATCAATATTTTTATTTTTATTTAACCCTTATTTGAAATTGATTGCTCAGCACTGAGCCGGCTTAAATTTTAAACTATACACTTAAAACATATAACAAGTATAGACTTATTAAAAATTATTAAATTATTTTATTCGAGTGCAATGCATTTTTGTATACATAATTAAAACTATGTTCAATTATATCTAAAAATAATTAATTCTAGCTACTCGTATATAATATAATTATTTAATTTATTAAATTAGACAATAATGTTCTTGTTTGTTTTTTTTTTTTTTTTTTATACAGTTTTTGAGTAATAAAAGTAGGTCAAAATATTTATGAAAATATTTTATGTTATAACCATTATTTTAATTCTTACCTAAGAGGTAAAATGTATATCATCGATTTGTCATGGCAACGTGTATTATTTTCTTATTTACTAAATCTAATAAGAAGATATTGCTGTTATTATATCCTTGCATCGTGTTCGTGATGTACGGCGTCTAGATACATCTATAGTTGAATAGTTCATAGTTTGCAGATTGCCTTAGTTTTCTATAATCTTACGACATAATATGCCTCTATCCTAGAACTACGATAGAGAAAAAAATAATATTGGAACAAAATAAACATCGATTATAAATGTGCATGTGACTTACGCAAGAAAAATATATAAGTTTCTTTGAAAAATTATCAGATGAAAGTCGATACTCACATATAGAAATGTATAAAGTAGGTTTATAAAAACTACAGAGAATATTTGATTGGCCAAAATGATTATATAATGATACATATTATTTGCAATTTTTAACAATTGTTATTCAGAATAATAATAATGTATATAATATATTGTGATTTGTAGATATATCAAAAAGCATTCAATTATGTAAAATTAAATTGATTATTATAAAACAGGAGTACAGCACAAAAATCTAGACTAATTTATTACCTATAAGAGTGTAAAAATTTTACAACAAAATCAAACGTATATATAATCTATAAAACTTCGCATACTGCAATATAGATTACACATTAACAATGTTTTAATTTTATTAATTATAACATTATTTTTATTTGTGAAAATAGGTTTCGATTTTTATATTATTTAATTGTTTTATGTTGTAGATATGAGCCAACTTTTAATACCTTTCGCTATTTTACAATCATATTTTTTTCAAAACAGGCAAATAAAAAAAATTAAAATTATTTCATACATTTGTTTTATTTTATTATATTATAATTATTATTAGGTTTTGTTTATATTTAATAACTAATGACACAATACAACTATTAAATTCTATATTAAAGTGTTATCAATAAAAATAATCAAAATGAGTTTATGAACATAATTTTTGAAGTCTAAATAATTTTGTAGAATGTTTCATTTAAAAATCAATTGTGTTAATTGTAAGTTAATCATACTGCTAATTTATTGGTACATTTATTATTCCCAATTAATATTTACAGATATAATTATTTTACTTCATATAGTTTTATTTTATATTTGCGTTTAGTTCATCATTAATCATAAATATAATATTATAATACCTACGTAAATTCCCTTCAACCGTGACAATAATTTTAAATTAATGTAATGTATATGCTACAGAAAGTAACTGGAACAAAATAAATTAATATGTCATACTTTCCATCAAATTTAGGCGATATGTATAATTGGATTACTATTATATATAGTTATATAAATATATGTTTGTACTTTGTATTGAAGTATACTTTCCAGCTATAGTAAAAATAATAAGTAACTTTTATAAATTAGATTTTAACCAGTAATTCATATTGTATAGTATCCATGAATATTATTTTTTCTATATTAAGATGTAAGTAAGGTAATAAAACTTAAAAGTATAATTAATGGTTATGATCATAAACATTTAAATATTTTTAACTAACCATTTTTGTTATAATTTAAAAAATATGAAGGATTTCAGCCACTAGTTTTAATACTATAAAAATATATGTATCAGTATAAATCAATCATATAAATTTTTTTTTAAATGAAATTGTCGAAGTCCATGAATACGTGAAAAATTAAAACATATTATATATTTATATAATAATTTATTAGCTTAACATATTTGGGTATATAAATTCAAAGTATTATACATTTTGACGTACAGTTTAGTCAACACTTTCTCTATATATAACGGTCATTCATTCTTTTTGATGTAAAACACTATCTTCAGAATTGTCGACCGTCAAGAACATCATCTATCACAACAATATTCTCAACAAAACCTGTGTTTTCCCACACAAAGCCATTTGTCGTCTATTTTTTTGTTTTTTGTAATCGTTATTTTGTATGTGTTTTCTTTTTAATTGTAAACCTACTCTTTTATAAATTAATAAATATGTAACCCGAATGGTTTAGTGTTTAGTTAAGCCCTGACAGTGACAAAGCAAAATCATGAATTAGCTGGACAAAATAGAACGCATCAACACCTGCTTCTGTAATAATTATTGATGGATAAATAATATGCGAATAAAAAAAAAAGTTTTAGTTATTTTGCGATCTCATTAATTGGATAAAAATGTGGACTTTTGTCCATGACTTTTTTCATTCTTTGATAAACACAACTTGAGAGCAGGTGTTTCGTGAAATCGTCAAATCCCACGTACTATACAGAGATTTTGTTTATCCTCATGATTGCTGTATAGTGTACACTGTATATACATATAATGTATACATTATTATTTATTAATTTTTTTCACAGTCACCGTGATTCGTCAGCATTCATGTTGAGAATCATTCAACCGTTGCAGGCATCTCGTTGTTAACCTATATTTTAATACATTATTATTTATTTATACCATCTAGAGTCCATCACATTCTCGTCCATATTATTTTTTTACCGATTTACCAGGCCTTATTACTATGGCGGTCCCGATTCCTCCTTCGGGTATACGTTAACTGTTTATGATAAAATAACGACTATATAATATGAGGATATTTGATGACAATAATGCACGTGAATGCCATTTTTTCAACATAATAGACAACCATACAGGTTTGAAACTAATAAAATAATGAACCGTGGAAATCAATTCTATAGAAATATTCGTTTATGTCTAAACGCTATCATAAAAAGGCGATTCGTCGACTTGCGAGAAGTCCGTATAACATATGAAAATAACGTTTTTGTACTTTGTCTATCTTTTATAATGTATTACGTTTATTCAATTTTAAGATTTACGTGTTTTTCAGACTTCAGTTATAGAAACTGGCAAGGTTTAATCGTAATAACATGCCAAGTTGAAAAACGGCAAATAATGTCATCGACCAAGGACAAAATATGGTTGTATATCGGAATGGTTGGAAAATATATTGGTTGTCACTAGTGATTTTAGTACAGTTTTCTGTAGCCAATAAACCCCCACAATTTGTTACCGACTGGCAAACCGAAATTATTGTTCGGCTAAAAGAGGGTCCTGAGACTCCTATTGGTAAGTAAAATTTACCATGAGGTTATAAATATGTAAAAAAATAACATATCTAAAGACTATAACTGTAACCTTCATTTTTAGGAAGCCTCATTTATCGGGTTCGTGGTATTGACCCCGATGCCGATAAATTAATATTTGGTGTTCGAGAGCCAGGTGATAAAGTTATAAGAGTTGAAAACTTTGGGAGAAGTGAAGCTAACATTTATTTAAAAATTGAATTAGATCGTGAGGTAATTAATGTTTGTAAATACAATTTTAAAGTATCTATTAAGTTCATACCAAGAGTTTATTTTATAGACTAAAGATGAATATTCACTTGTGTTGACATTGACTGATGGTCACTTGGGAGATGGAAATTTTATTACTCAAAGTTTTTTATTAATTGTGGATGACATAAATGACAATGCGCCTATATTTAAGCCATATCAAAACACAATATTCGTACCTGAGGATAGTCCACCCACGGTGATTGCAACGGTCGAGGCCACCGATGCAGATGAAGGCCCATATGGACAGGTAACATAGCAACAAATTAGGGTTTCACGGTCTGTTGATTATCACCCTCGTTCAAGTTCGTTTACACTGTACAGTATAAACACATTATTTAAATTATGTACAGTGTTCATTAGACCATATTTTTACAACATAGTAAACAATGTATGACTCAACGAAACCTTTAATTTAAGGTGTCCAAGTAAAACTTATATTCCGTAATATAGACTATTCCTATCGATATTTAATGATAATTGTTTTTAAAATAGTATAATTAAATTTATATTTATTACCCACGTAGGTGGTTTACCATTTACAAGACTCGGATTCAATAGAAAGTAGATTATTTTCGATATCTACACTTAATGGCCAAGGCGTAATACGTCTTGTGGGAAGCTTGGATTATGAAAAAACATCGCTACATCAATTGAAAATCTTGGCTGTTGATCGTGCAACCGTTGAGAAGGTTTGTGTATTTACGACAGGCTTTTCTACTGTCAAAATTGAATATTAAAATAAACCATATAATTAACCAATAATTTAACCATTATTTTATTACAATTTGTTTACTTAATCTAACTAAATTAACATTTCTAATGCAATAGAGAAAAACCGGTACAGCTGCCATATTTGTAAAAGTACAAGATGTTGAAGATCAACCTCCCGAATTCATTGTTGTAACACCAGTAGCAAGAGTAAGCGAAGATGCGCCACCAGGGACATCAATAATTCAAGGTTCTTTTTATGTCATTTATTTTTTTTTTTTAGTTAAAAGTTTTAAAGTATTTGGTTTAAAAACAATGTTTTATGTATTAATTTAAATAAATGATTCGGTAATTAGTAAAAGCAATTGATGGAGATCGCGGTATAGATAATCGCATTGTGTATTCAATCACTCGTGGGGGCAATGGAATGTTACAAGTTGAACCAAATTCTGGTATTGTTTACACAACGAACATTTTGGATCGAGAGGATCCGCTTATTATTAAAACTGGTGCCATTATTATTGAGATTATGGTAGGTGACATGGTTATTTACATATTTACAATTGTAAATAAGTTTTATTATATTTTCTCTGATATATTTTAGGCCACTGAAGAATCGAAAAACGTGTTTCCTAATCCTTCAACAAAGACGGAAGTCACCGTAATAGTTACGGACGTAAATGATGAAACACCGACATTTCGTAGTCCTCAATACATTGCCGAAGTTAACGAAAATTCCCAACAAAATACTCCTGTAAATTTTATTGGAGACTCAATACCCCAAGTTTATGATTACGATCAAGGTAAAAATGGAACTTTTCGTTTACGAATTCAACAAGGACGAATTGGATACTTCGATATTACACCTTCCGAAGGTATAAATGAAGCATCATTTTTGATTCGAGTGAATAGGACAGCTGATTTAGACTATGAACTTGTTAAAGGTATATTGAAACTTGTAGATATAAATTATAAAACCTTAAAATATGCTTAAATAGTAATTGTTATTGAAATTATTTATTTTTTTAGTTATTAACTTTACAATTGTTGCTATTGAAACAATAGCTAAAAATCCAAAATATAGCGTTGTTCCCGTTTCTGTTTACATTCGAGATGTTAACGACAATTACCCAGAGTTTTCACGTCCTATTTATGAAGTTTTTGTATCTGAAAATTCTGTATCCGGTAAAACTATTGGGAAAGTTGAAGCCACTGATAAAGATTCTGGTGTCTTTGGAACAAGCGGTATACGGTATACAAGTATAAGAGGAAGTTGCGCTGATTTGTGAGTAATAATTCTACACTTGTATTAGATTAAATTATGTAAAACATAATATTTATTTTTTATAGTCTTAAGTTAAATGCAGAATCTGGAGAAATTATAATAAAATCTGACAGACCTGTATTTGATCGAGAACAAATATCTAAACACTTTTTAACAATCGAAGCACGGGATGATTTAGGTTTAGGAAATAGGAATTCTGTTCAGTTAATAATCAATGTAGAAGATGTTAATGATAACTCACCACGATTTCTTTCTTCAAAATATGAAACACGACTTAAAGAAAATCATCTGCTTTTTGAATCTCCAGTCACTGTGGAAGCAAGAGATTTAGATTTAAATGGTATGTTTGTGTAGAACAAATCTAACTGTATTAATTTAATTATTTTTAAATTTTTAGGTACAAAAAATTCGGAAATATCATACCGTATATTGCATTCCGACTATCCAGTTGAATGTTTTTCAATTGACTCCATTACTGGTGTTCTAAAACCAATAAGACCAGTAGACTTTGAAAAGCTACAAAATCGGAAAAGTACTAACAATATTAACGGAAATTTGAGACCAATCAACTTGGTGATTCAAGCGCAAGATCACGGATTGCCATCACTATCCGATGAAACTCATGTAATTGTATATGTAGAAGACGTTAACGACTTTGGACCAAAATTCGAAAGCAGTAGTTATGAAACAATAATTTCTGAAGATTTAGTCGGCGGTAGCACTGTATTAGAAGTAAGATTACACTTTAAAAAAAAATTGTACTAAATTTATCAATTATGCAAATGCGTTCCATTATTCTAAGATATTGTATTTTGAATTGTCGTGTTTTATTGTTATTCATGTTCGATATCAAATTGTAATAGGTAAATGCTTGGGATGAAGATGGATCCGCTCCAAATAACGTTGTAGTATATAGACTTAGTAGTGGAGCAGAAGATAAATTTGTAATCGATGCATATTCAGGAGTGATAAAAGTCGCACATGGAGCATCTTTAGACCCAGATAAGACTCAACCAAAGACATATGCATACTATTTAGAAGTTGTGGCAATTGATGGAGGGATTGGTGATCAGCAACTTAGTTGTATTGTTAATGTAACGATAAAAATTCAAGATGTAAATAATAAACCCCCGTTTTTCAAAGAAATGGAACCGGTTCACATGAATGAAAACGAATTGGTTGGTAACTAATTATATTCAGCTATTATAGATTATTTTTATTCTATATTTTATTTTTATATTAATTAGGTTGGTAGCGCAATCACAAAAATTGAAGCAGAAGATCCAGATGCAAAACCGGTGTTGAGATATAAAATTGATGTGAATGCTTCAGAAGCAAGAAATGAAGATGGAGTGATCGTTAGACCTACAGATTATGATTGGCCATCAGCATTTGCTTTAAATCCCGTAGATGGATATCTAAGAGTAGGCAAATTACTTGACAGAGAAAAAGTTGAAACTATCCGGTTGGCAATCGTCGTTGAAGACATAGCTGCAGTTAATGGTAAACAAATGGTTCAAAGTAAGTAAAACGCAACATCTATTTGTAACTGATTAGTAATTAACTTGATTAAATACGTAATTTATGTTTTAATTTAATAGCTATTTTAATTGTCCATGTTGATGACGAAAATGATAATGACCCAGTGTTCCGTCAAAAGTTTTATAAAAGAACTGTGATGGAAAACAGTCAACCTGGTGTACCTATCATCACCGTAATGGCAGACGATGCCGATAAAAATAGAACAATTCATTATTCAATAGAAGGTTTATTTAATTAAGTTTTTTTTTTTAATTAAAATATAACGGTGAATTTTAACTCCAATTAATATTTCAGATTCATCAATGGATGCTACAGATTTAATTAGACTAGATCCTGAGTCTGGGGAAATTGTCGTGGCGGGTCGTATTGATCATGAGCAAGTACATTGGATAAATTTTACTATCCGAGCATCAGACAGCGGAGTTCCAGTACGGTCTTCGTTTGCAGATGTTATTTTACGCGTGATTGACGAAAATGACAATAATCCATATTTTGTTGAAGATACACCCACCAACATAACAATTCCAGAAAACACTCCAATTGGTATAAATGATTTTTTTTTTTACAATAATTAAAAGCTTATTATGACGTTTACATTTGTATAGGATCATCGATAGCTATAATTACAGCAATGGACGCAGATTCTGGCGATTTTGGTAAAATAACATATTTGTTGGATCGTCTATCATCGCAGGTAAATCGAAATAATTGAGATTTTTAATCAAGAAAAATATTCAAATGCATAATAACAATTAATTTTAGGGGAAATTCACAATTGATACAAATAACGGAGTATTGAAAGTAGCCGATACGTTGGATAGAGAACAAACAAGTACCTATAATTTAATTGTTGAAGCATGGGATAATTATCAGTTCGGATACATTTCCGGCGAAAGTCGGAACGCCTTCAAACAAATTATGTGAGTACCAATCGTGCGTCACATTTCATGTTTTATTCAAATAATCGTTTTAATTACATTTATTTATACAGGGTGATGATATCTGATATAAACGACAACGCTCCGTTATTCGATCATTTACCTTCCGAATGTGTCATTGTCACAGAGTTTCATACCGTTGGCGATATGATTTTATTGATAAAAGCTACAGACGCAGACGATCCAACTACAGCTAATGGTCGAATAATGTTTTCTATCGAAGATGGGAATGAAAGAGGTTGGTATCAACTATTTTTTGTAGCTAAAAGTTTAACATAATAACTAATAAAGTAATGACTAACTAACATACGATTATAGTATGTTCATATTTTGAGAAAATATGAATTGTGATTAATAAATATATATTTTATAGAGTTATTCGGTTTACATAACGTTGATTATTGGTCGGGTCGTTTGTATACAACTTCGTCGTTAAAAAATCTCTATGGAAATTACAGTCTTCTCATTCGAGCACAGGATGGTGGTGACCCTCAAAAGTCAAGTTTAACCACTGTAAACGTTTGTGTTACAGACGTCAATGATAATGCTCCCCGTTTCGTGTCACCTCCATACAATGTAACCGTTAGGTTACTTCAAGTAAGAATTTAAAATATAAAACATTTATAAAATAAATCAATAGATAAACGAATAATTATTTTTATTAATCGTCGTAATTTTAATCGTAGAATATGACAATTGGAAGCTCGGTAATTACAGTGAAAGCTATTGATGACGATGTCGGCCAAAATGCAGAAGTAAGGTATCGTCTTAAACAGGATCTAATGGGTGATTGGAAAACATTTATGGTAGATGAGACTACTGGATTAATCACATTAAAAAAATCATTAAACAAAGAAATCCAAAAAATCTATCAGGTACTTGGCGTTTATATTTTATAATATTTAATACTCTAATCTAATTATTCATTAAATATTTATAGATTCGTATAGAAGCTTATGATCTTGGTATACCAACACCTTTATCATCTGATTTAGAACTTACAATTCACGTGCGTAGTACTAACGACTTCCAACCTAGATTCTTGATTGACGAGATCACCGTCAATTTCACTGGTAGATTTGTTTTTCTTGAAAAAATTATCCTTTACGTAAACAGAAAATAAAATCCTGATGAATATATTTTTTTAAATTGTAGAACACCGTGAACCAGGATCTGAATACTGGCAACTTATTGATACAGTTGATCGAGAAGAGTTAAATGATTTAGAAAAAACACCACCTCCGGTTTGTTACTATGTGATTTTTGGAAACGATGAAAACCGATTTATTGTTGAACCTCTTAACCATAGAATTTCTGTAAGAAAAAAATATATTTATGTATGGAATAATATAAATACATTTTATATTATTTAACTGAATATGATCTATAGGTTGCTTATGAACTCGATCGTGAAGTTAAAGAAACTTACGAACTAATTGTGAAAGCTAGTGAAGATTGTTTGCATTCTCCACCGCCGAGTCACGGTTTTATTCAAGATGATGATAGTTTACTTAAAGTTTTGGTTTTTGTTAATGATATAAATGATCATGCACCGGAATTTGTGAAAAGAGTATTTACCGGTGGCGTAACTACTGAAGCAGATTTTGGTACAGAGTTTATGCAAATAAAGGTAAGAATAATAACACAATATATAACTATAGAAAATAACTGTGATTATTTTAACTTGATAATTTTTATTTACACAATTTATTTTTAGGCAACCGATGCGGATAAAGGAAACAATGCTGAATTGTCATATTACATAGTTCCTGGTTCTTTGGAAGTATCACTAGCTGAAGGATTGGATAGTATACAATATCCCCCATTTTTGGTGGACATTGCTACGGGAGTGATATTTTTAAATTTTGATCCTCAAAAAGGAATGAAAGGTTACTTTGATTTTCAAGTAATGGTTAATGATACTGGTGGGTTATACGATACGGCACGAGTACTAATTTATTTATTGCGCGAAGATCAAAGAGTCAGGTTTGTTGTGCGACAGAATCCATCACAGCTTCGAGAGAAAGTTGAAATATTTAGAGAGTGAGTTCAACATTTTTATTTGTTACGTATTATTAATAAAAAATTAGTGTTGATTGTATGGTTAAATTATAGAATTTTAGGAAACGTTACTGGAGCTATAGTAAACGTTGACGAGTACAAAGTTCACGAAACCCACGACGGCAGAGTAGACAAAACAAGATCAGACATGTACCTACATTTTGTCAATCATAACGATAATTCTATTATGGAAGTTCCACATGTGTTGCGAATTATAGATGAAAATATCGAGCATCTAGATTCTTTGTTTAAAGTAATTTGTTTTTAATTAATATATCTGATTATGAGATTATAATATTAAATGACGGTTTATCATTAGGAGTTCAACGTACTCGATACACAAGCAGCTGAACCAGAACCATTGCGTCGAGCTTCAATGAAAGACGACAATGTGATTTGGATGTGGTTGGTCGGTACTACATTTTTCTTGGGGTTATTATTAATAGTCGTCGTGTCTATTTGCTTGTCGCAACGTTCCAACTATCGTAGACAACTCAAAGCGGCTACTATAAACGCATTTGGTAAACTTTTTAATTTAATATAATAAAATCCAAATATGTTCACTATTTTTTCGATTTTATATAGATCCTAGAACGTCCGATCATATTAATTCAGCTGCAATCGGTGGACGTGTACCCAATACGAACATGCACAGTGTGGCGGGGTCAAATCCTATGTGGATGCAAGCATATGAAAACGAATGGTACAAAGACAGAGAGACTCTAAGGTAATGCGACATATCTAGTGCATATTATTCAAATATATTGCGATTGACGAAACCGCAGAATGCAATATCGTCGTATTGACTTACATGTTATACCTGCAGACTGCAATTATACATTTTTGTTTTAGTCCTGAAAAAAATATTAAGGATATTAGTAGATATTAATTAACTAATCAAATACATGATTTTTGAAATTTTGTCTAGTATTTGAGCGTGACAAAATATTTGATTAAATTGACTTATTAAATGTTTTATTTAATTAGCTCTTATCTTTAATAAAACTCGCACATCTGTTTGGATCATAACCGTAAGTTGATATTTAACTTACTTTGTTATAGTCAAACGTCGGAACGTGACTCTTTGGACGATAATACTACTACCAGTACAACGTCGCCCCAACCAATAGAGCGGTCAACGACTACATTATTTATCAAAAGGTTGGTATTATAGACAAACAAACACTTTTTTATTATACTTAATTAGATTTTGAATTGATTTTCGATTGCAGTAACGAGTGCAACATACACACGGACAGTACTGATAACTTCTACGAACGGACAAGAATTACGGTGAAGAACTTGGAAACTACAGAGTTATGACATTCGGTTAAACAAGTACGATGAAGTAACTGCAGTTAAGGATCAGCTAAGTTCCTTCGCGCTCAATACACGGTGACCCAACCGGAGAATATACCAACAACGATTATTATTTTTTTTTCACATCATATATCTAATATACAAAATATATTATATTTAATGTTTTAAGGCTGATTCCAGATCTTTATATTACATTATATCATATAAAATAGGTAAACAGAAATATTATTGGACGATAATACTATACAGAATTTAAAAAAAATGTAGGTTCACCAGAATATTACATTCTCTTAAGATAACTTATAGTTTAGATTGAATTCTATGATACTTTTAGACGATTTGTTTCCAGACAATTAGAAAAATTCCATTAAATTATCAATCATTTTTTTTCATTGTTATTATTGTTATTAAGAAGATTACAAATAGTCAGTTATTTGATCAGAATAAAATGTACTAATCTTTTTCCAATCCTATTGATGGATCTAGTCATAAGATTATACTTTTGAAAACTGATATGAATTGTTAATTATGGATAATTAAGATCAATCAAGATCACATTAGGTATCAAACTTCATTCCCCAACTCATAAATTTGGTACGAATATTTAAAATTTAATAAATTTTAAATGTTGATTGTTCGAAATTTAAATCAAAAATCTTAAAATGTAGCTTGGTCGATCTAAAGTAAACTTCTTAAAAAATTCAAATCAACTTTCAAAATTTTTTTGCATAATTAGATCTATATTAGTAGGATTGACAAAAAGTGCATACAATTGAGCATAATATAATATATTATATTGTTTACGTGCGAGATGCCATCATGTTAATTTGTATATGCACGTTAGGTTAAGGATGCTCCTTTATTTCTTTTACACTACAGCAGTCACATACAGTAAAGATCACTTATTACGCATATATTTACAAAACCCACATTCATGGACTTGAAAAAATGCCTATATTGATCTCCTTAAAAATTATATGTTTGTAATCCCCTGTACCGCAGAATTCATTTTTTAGGAGTTCAATGTAGGCAATATGAAAAAAAAATTTAGTTACTATAATCTATTGTTATTTTTAATTTAATTTACTTAATCTTATTTTACTACTTTGATTTAATAAAAAAAAAACTGTATGGCGTTGTAGTAATAAAATAAAATAAATTCTTCATCAAGCAATTACACGTTTCTAGTGATGCCACGATTGCCACGAGTTATGTTAAACCATAAAAGGAGTAGCTACGTGTTGTTAATAAATATAATAACTCGTGGTTTTACTAATTATTGTGTCTATCTTTACTTATTTAACTTATTTACATGCGAAATGCGAGTGCTAATAACAAGTACTCCGCATTATATATTCGTATGCCCGGTATAAGTATACTCGTATGTGTTTCAAAACATGTATTCTTGATAAATTCAGATAAACTAAATGAGAAATTCTAGAAATTAAGAGAAATGTTATCGCTTTATTCGTTTAATTGATTTGAATGTGTATGATAGATAAAATATATAGGTATAATATGTATCTGTAAAAAATAACGTTCATTTTCAATCCCCTTAATGTTCATTGAGTGCTGTAAATTAATTTTAACTTACGAACAATTTTACTTCTTTATGACATTTACTATACTAATGATCTGGTAAACAGTAGGTAACCCAACTTTAATTGGTATATAATGTTATTGCAATGTTTACATTTCAATTTAAGTTATCAATTTTTTACTGTAAAACCTACTTGAAGCCATAAAGTATAATAGTTAGTAGCACAATAGTATTCTAATCATTCTATAAGTACATTTGTCATTAATCGTATTATTATTATAGTTACTAGTATTTAGAATAATATTATAATATGTTGTCTTTATTGAATATATTCATATTATAATCCCTATGTATCATGATTAGTACTACTAGGCCATGTTTATGGATGAAAATTGGATAAAAGTATTAAAGAAGAGAGGTAGGTAACAACATAAAACACATCTATACGATTAAAAATTGTTTTTCGTTTACTCTAGGTAACATTAAAATTAATCATAGTAAATATAATATTATAAAATTCTTTATTTTTTTTGGTAAATATTAGTACCTACTTAAAATGTTGAAGATTTAAGAATTATTTTATAATTGAAAATAATGAAAATTTATAAAAATTCAATTTAAATTTTTAAAGAATTTATATTTATAATACATTTCTACATATAGATAGCCAAAAATTTGAACAATCCGATGGGATTTTTCAAATACTTAATTTATATTATGTTTAAATCAACTACAGCGAGTAGATATTCAAAAAACCTTATGTTTGTAGAAAATAGGAATACTTTTGGCCCCCCAATTACCGCCAATAACAATTTTTCGTTGTCAAAATCGTAGCAGATGTTCTATAAACTAGTTGTTATCCACCAAGATGTTGAGTAACGTCTAGTGCCTATCTATACTGCGCGTTTACAAAAACCTAACTAATATTTATTTATTATAAATCCTAATTTTAATTATATCTTTTAGTGGCTATACTATACTATAGAGTTTACACCGTATGTCTATTTAATATAGTGTAAGTATACATAGTTTAGAATTAACAATTTTTTTATTTAATATTACCTATTGTTAAGTAATTAATTATTATTATTTATTATTTTTATTTTTTATTGTTGTACTTAGTACCTATATAATATAATCTTATTTATATGCGTTTGTATCGCATTTATGTAAATATTTTATGAATCAAAATTGTAAAGCTCTACAATATTATTATTATATGTTATATTTAATTTTTTAGCCATGACATGTGTTTTTATTTTATATGATTAAAAAAAATATTATTAACTGATTGTTATAGATGATCAAATACTCGACTGTGCAGTGTATATGGTGAACGATTTTGCTTTATATTATCATATTAACATAATATCAAATGTATTAATTTGTATTGTTTCAATCAAAACACAGCCATTTGAATCGGCTACCTTTACATATATAATAGATACTGCAGTGGTCCGTGATCATTATACGAGGACATTGAGCTCTGACATGAGGTCACATGCTAATCATGCAATTATTGTATCTATGCAGACTAAATGAGACGCGAATTGTAATTATTTCCTTTGTAAAGAACATATTATTAAAATCTATGTTTAACGCTCATATTGGGTTTCCGGTGATCATATCATTAAAATCCGTGTGTATAATATCTATCTATAATCTATATATAATAGCATATCCTGGCTGACTCACTGATTCATTACCGTCAAGTCGGAACTGCTGAAGCTTTAAACATATTGAATTTGATCATTAGTTTAATTTAATGACGTAGAGACCCACTCAAAAAGGATTTTCCAAAAGCCACCTCGTATGAAGGTTAAAAAGTGTAAAATGTAAAAAGGGGTAAAAATTAAAAATATTATTTCTTGGTTGGATTATTTTTAAACTATTAGCATACATACTCTGTAATAGACAATAGTCATTATAATTTATGATTATAAATAATTTAAAATTTTAAACATCTATTTTATATTTGATTAAAACTATTTAAAATAGGTACTATTAAAAAATAAAAATATATGTAATTTTTATTTAACGGAGTTTAAGACAGAGTAAAAATCTATTGTTATTATTTAATTTGTCACATTCAACGCCGTGCGGAATCGCTTGTATTATTAATTATTTATTATATATTAATATTAATAAACTAAATATTGAGAATTAGTTATAAATTTTTTGTTTATCAATAGTATACAACACTTAGATTATTGAAATAATTCTAAATAATTCATATTATAGTTACTGAAAATTTGTGTCAAAATGAAAAAATACAGCGTGTGAGTAAATCCCAATCACATTTATTAAAAAATAAAATGTAAAACGAGTTGTCGCAAATATACAATCATACATGAAATTTGAACTATTATCTTTTTTCATGGTATGCAAAAAGCTTATATAAATATATCACAGTAAGCCGTTATTATGTATAATTAATATTTTATTGTACCGTTGTTTATAAATTATAATTTATAATGAATGCTTGTACGTATAACATCAGGTTAGGTCTTCAATAAGTTTGTAAATTTTATGGTAAGCTAATAAAACACTGATAAAATAGGAGACCTAAAATACACCCTACCATCTCCCCATATAGCACTTTTGCATATATTATGTATCTATGCTACTGCATACCCTGCGGCTTCCCTGACTACACCTATTTGTTAGTCATTACTCACTAGACCAGTGATTCACAACCTTTTTATGCTCGCGGCGTATTTCTTATAACTATAAGTTTGAAAGAACACTATAGTAATAAAATAACAAGAAGTAAACAAAAAAAGGGATTTTTATTTTAACTATTATTTTTTATATTAATATATTATATAATTAAAAATGAATACTTAATAACACTATACGCATATACCACGGTTGTGGCACACCTACAGCCAATTCACAGTATACTTGTGTACCGCAGAACACCGGTTTAGAAACACTGCACTAGACCATCAAGTATCGACTAATTAAATAGTAGGTAGTCAATATTCTAGCCTTTAAACAAAATTATTACAGTTATGACATTATAATAGGTATTTATTCGGTCAGTGTATTATGAAATATAAAATATTTTTAAACATTATTCAACTATCTGAGTGCACCTATGCTTTGCTTCAACCGTCGTCGTTAATAAAGAGGGACTTTAAAAAAAAAAAGTAATTTAACGCATTTATCGTAATTCAATAGTTCTCAATCGGTATGCTGATATGCTGATACAGGCGTGTAGTAATATTTTCGTTATCAAACATAATACTTATATCATAATAACTTATCCAATATCCATAGAAAATTGAAGTCTATAAGTACTTATATAAGTAATTTTACACTTTTTATACTCTTAAAATATTGCATTAAACTCTTTTGTTATATTGTTTTCAACTTTAAATACCTATGCATTACATGAGTAACAAATGGCAATATTTACTTTCAAGATTGGAGACGCTGGTCCAGCAAACAAGTTTCCTAGATCATTGATTTCATAATTATCTTGTTCTAGATCATCAAGATTTGTTTAATTTTTTATTAGTTCATTTCAAAGATCTTTTTTGTATTGAAGAAACATAAGTAGGAAAAATTTCGAGTTCGCAATCTTTAAAAATCAAAACATGATTTATAAAAAAATAAAATCTTAACTAAATTAAATACTTGATAATTAAATATTTAACTGTACGATTTTTAAGTTAATAAATTTACATGTTATTACAACTATTTACAAGTGATATTAATATCAATGTATATTATAATAGACAGCTTAATAATATTTACTTAGTTGTTAGTTTTATAATAAAAGAGGAATTTAATTATGACGTTTAGTCTATCACTTGATGCTTAAATTATTATACAGTTATTATTTAAATAATAATAACTGTAAAATTTTACATTAAAAACAGATTTAAAAAAATAAAATTTTTAACCTTATAATAATAAATTGTATGTTAATATTTGAATTTGAAAATATTTAAATTTTTTAAAAAAAATTAAATTGGATAAAATTTAAATGAAGGTTTTTATATTTCAAAATTGGTAGATTTGCATTATTGTTATTCCCCGATTTTATCGTTTCACAATGTAGAGAAAATAAACTAAGATTTATAATTATTAATTTATATTTTATAGTTAAAAAAGTGTTCATATCTAAAGTGTCCAAACACACCGCTTTAGGCGGGATAGCTTTACTTTCAAGTTAAGTGTACCACTGTACCCAAAGAAGTAAGAACATAAAAATATCCCATTTTGAAAAAACGGCGATCTGTATTACAATAATTTACATTCTATCAAATAAGGGTACGTACCTATTTAATTATCGTAACAGATAACAACGAAATTGGTATAATATAATGTTTACGATTTTATATTCACTTAATTTTTAATTATCAATAGACATTCTTCACTTATTTAAAATAGATGTTTTAAATCGATATATTACTACAAATATTGTTATAAATGTACACAAAAAATTTTAAAAAAATGACGATTTCTTATTCAAATTTACAAGCGTCCTATAAGTTGTTACCCGTCTGAGATCTGAGAGG
This sequence comes from Melanaphis sacchari, assembly GCF_002803265.2. NCBI lineage: Eukaryota > Metazoa > Arthropoda > Insecta > Hemiptera > Aphididae > Melanaphis > Melanaphis sacchari. Next base: position 375,149 of record NW_020270600.1, read on the forward strand.
AAAACCCGAAAAAGTATGGTCACATTATTTAGGTATACCGTATACGGTATACCTAATTCACAGCAAGGTGGATATATTATATCCACCTTGATTCACAGATATATAAAAAATATTATATTATATTTATGATCTAACGACTAACCGTGATTGGTAAGATTTATTTGTTATCTCGTTATTTTTTTATCAAAATAATGTCACAATTAATTTCCTTCTGTCAGTTATCACTTATCAGTTTGGCATCAATTTTCAAGTTCAATTTTTAAATAATTTGAATTTTTAAAATATATTTGACTAAGTTTTTGTTCATAGTATTTGAGGTACAGATTTTAAAGATTTTTCTATAGACTCACTTTTAAGTTTTAGATATACCTAATATTTGCTCAGTTTAATATGTCAGAATTGTCAGTGAAGTCCAATGACAATGTTACATTATGTGTTTTGGTATCTGATGAAAATCCAGAACTAAAATTTATACTATTGGACAATGAACCTTTAATATTGGGTAGAACACTACAGACTGGAATAGACGATCAAAGATTGTCAAAAAATCAAAGTAAATTAAAAATAATTCTATGATATTACCTATACTACCTATACATTTCAATATAAATTAGGTATATATGTGAAGTATTTTATTACCTATACAATAACATGGGTTTATTTGTTTTTAATCCCATCTGATGTTCCAGAGGTGATAAAATTATAACAATGTAGGTACACCCAATTATCTAAATGTCACTGTGATATATCTTATAAAAAATGTGAACTAGGTATGTTTCTTGTTTAGATTTGCAGGAAAATAGTTTCAACACTATTAAAATTAAATAATATATGCGTCTATATTTTTTCAATGGAATTGGTTTCTAGTACCCAAATAATTGTATTCACATCAATTCTTTTTAAAATTGATTTTAGTGATAGTTGGAAAAAATATCTACAAAAAAAAATTCACAGGTATAAAAATCCATACAAGTGCCATATGATTGTTCTATATCTATAGTATAAGTTGTTTTTTACTTACTAATATGTTTTATCACATAAATATAACCATTATAACTTGTCATAATCTTTATTTTATGTTAAATCTTTATATAAACAATAAAATTTAACAAATTTTTAATTTCAGAAGTACTCCAACTACCTAGTATATACTAATGGATCAATGCATATGTTTAAATACTGAAATAATTATTCGAATACCTTTCAATAAATAGTATTTTTATTACCTACCCAATAATTGATATTTTTAAATTTTGACTGGTTTAAGATACCTAGTACAGTTTACTTAATTTTTATTGTTGATTAAGTATATATAGTATATACCTATTTATAGTTAAACATTCAATATACCTTTCAATAAATTGCATATTTACTATCCAATAATTTATTATAATTATTATTATTTTAGATACTGAGCAAAGCGATTAATGTATTTATAATATTATGTTATAATTTGTAAACATTTTTTGGCTTAGTTTTTTGTTTTTTGAGGGGGTAGGGGTCACTGTGTACTTTTTAGTGATTTGATTTTAATGTCTATACCTATAACATTAAAAATATTTATATTTATATTTTATTATAGGTACCTAGATAAATTGATAATTAGTGTTTTTTTTTAAACAATTGTATGATGGTCATGTTTAAGAATTAACTAAAAATATTATGATATTTACAAAGAATTATTGTAACCACAGTTTTATTTTAACCCATAACATTTTTTTTTTTTAAATCTGGTTCCTTAAATTAAACTGAAACATAGGATAATATTGTGTATAAACTTACTTTTTAATTTATATACTGGTATGTAGTAATTTTTAAATTTTTTTAGTGAAATTTATAGCTGACTATTCTACGGCTCGAGTATTGGTCGAACAATTAGGTAGCAACAAGTCAGCTGTTAATAATGAATCTATGATAAAAGGAGAAAAGAGACTTTTAAACCATGGAGACAAAGTGGCATTGTTGTTTAATAGCAATTATACTTATCGTTTAGATTTTGTAACACCTCCTTCTTATGGTGTAGACTCTAATAAAAGGACCACCAATTATTTAGATAAAGAAATTTATAATAAAAAACCTCGCTCAGATTCTACTTCTATATGGGAATACAAAAATGATTCAATGATGTTGTATAATAGTTCAAATATTGTTCATAAAGAAAAAGTAAATGTTTAATTAATTAATACTGTTAATTAAAAATGTTTATTTTTATTTTGTATTTGTTGTTCAAGATAGCAGCATTTGATTTGGATGGAACACTTATTGTTACCAAGTCTGGTAAAGTTTTCCCCGTTGATGAGAACGATTGGCAAATTTATAGCCCTGAAGTTATTACATCTATTAGCAAGTTGTCAGATGACGGTTACAAAATAGTGATATTTACTAATCAAGGAGGTATTTCGAAGTCAAAAACGAATTTTCTTACATTTAAAATTAAAATTACAAATATTCTCAAAGTACTCAAAGTACCTATTCAAGTATTTATAGCTACTGAAAAAGATATAAATAGAAAACCTGCACCAGGAATGTGGAATATTTTGGTTTCTGATGTAAGATTATTTTTTTATATTACTAAATAAATTACATTATTTAATTTTTATTTTAGTACAATGGAGGTGTACCAATTAACATAGATAAAAGTTTTTTTTGTGGTGATGCAGCAGGCCGATCTGCTCGTTTTAGTTTTGATGGTAAACTAATTAAAAAAGATCATTCATGTTGCGATCGGTTATTTGCCATGAATATTGGACTCAAATTTTATACACCTGAAGAATTCTTTTTAAAAGAACCTACTGAAAAATTGTATGCATTACCAGAATTTAATCCAAATGACATTAAGGCTAATATTCTCTGTACAGATTTAACATCAAAAGTTTTGATTTCTCCTAATAAAGAAGTAAGACCTCTTCATCATACAATTTTTAATATTTTTAAATAGTTTGGTCTCACAAAAAAAAGATACTGTTTTGTGCATGTAGATTTAGCTACTAATAGATGCCAGGCTATTTGTGATAAGGCTATTAGGCACAGAATAGTGTAGTGATGCACATGATTATTTGGTTTTTGTCAAGATGTATTACCTTTATTTTGTGACAGACTATAGTAATTAAAGTCATTTTTAGATGATCATAATGGTTGGCTGTCCTGGTTCAGGGAAAAGTTATTTTGCATTAAATAATTTACTCTGTCATGGTCATATGAAAATAATTAACAGAGATACACTAGGCTCGTGGCAAAAATGTGTTTCTGAAGCTAAAAAATACTTAAGAGATAGTAATTGTAGTGTAGTGATTGACAATACAAATCCTGATATAGAATCAAGAAAACGCTTCATTGATGTAGCTAAAAGTTTAAAAATACCAATTCGAGTATTTTTAATGAATGTATCCAAAGATCATGGAAAACATAACAATAAAGTAAGTATAAATTAAAGTCTTTTTTACTTTTTAATAATTAAAACATTATCTAAAATCTGTACATTAATATATCATGAAGTTAATTTTCTATATAATTAGTTAGATCAGCGTTTCCCAATTTTTTTCTCTGCCAGATTCCTTAGAGATAGTAAAAATGATTGTGAATCCTCTAAATAAAAATTAAAAACAATAATAATACTATTTTCAGTTTACGTTTGCAGACCCTCTCTGATATAATATGTGCAGACCCCTAGGGGTCCATGGACCACAGTTTAGGAAACGCTGGTTTAGATAATATAAAAATAAGTTATAAAAGTTGTGTATACAAATTCCTCGACAGTCTGAAAATAGAATGGGCAAAACCTGTAAAGCACATACCAAATTAGAGCCCAAATTTATATGTATATTTAAAAAAAGTATTTCCTCTATTATATCTTAAGTTTATTTCATTGTTTATAGAACTTTATTTTTGTTCATCATTGTAAAATTCAAACTATTGTAAAAAATCTTTTTGTATAAATTATTTAATAAGTTTATAAATGTAAGTATTTATATGTAAAAAAAATAATCTGAAATTATATATATATATTTTTTTTTTAGTTTCGAGAATTGACTGATAAAAAACACCAAAAAATATCAGATGCTGCAATTAATTTTTACTTGTAAGTATAAATAAAAGTTCCTATAATTTATTGTAGGTTTAGGTATAACAGATATAAATTTTGAATAAAATATTTATTGAACATTAATTTTTGTCTAAAATAATTGATTTGTTTTGAATTATTATGTATAATGTTAATAGTTAATTAGATAAAATTTTATGTAGATTAAAAAACCTACAAAAGATTATCTTATAATATTAAATATTAAAAATATATAGGCACAACAATTTTTGATATATATATTATAAAATAGAACTTTACAAAATTTGTCAAAATCTCAAAAAATTAGACCGTTTTATAATTAAAAATGTACGAAAACTTTTCTTTTTGTATTTAAGTTTTGAAAATTTAATATGAAATTTTTCATAGGTAGTTAATTCATATTGGAACCATAGAATCTAAAAAATATATACATTTTTTTTTTTCATGGACATTGGACGATAATACTTATTTAAACAATAAATAGCAATATGTTAATTATTTAGTTATAATTTAAAATATTATTGGTGGAACTTAAAATTTTTACTATAAAATTTATAGTATAAAATAATAATATTTATTATTATGAATTTTACTATACCCAATGACATTTTTATTCATTTTATTTATTTATACTATGAATCTATTTTTACTATTTTACGGTATTTATAGAAAGAAAATTTTGTGTTTATAAGTTGTTACAATACTGCATAAATATATATTATTATAATAATTAAATACTAATAATATAATAAATGCAATAATTTTTAATAACTTTATCAACCTTCTATAAAATCATAAGAAAAATAAACTATTTTAATTGCTTTATTATCACCAGTGCTTATTCAGACTTTCTTTCCCATGAAGGAGGTATTGTAAATTTTCAAGGTGTACAATAAAATAAGAGCAAATAATAAAGGGAAGTAAAAATTAATCTAAATTGCATACAAAATTATTTTTTTATTTTTTGTTCACATAAGAAGTGACCATAATTAATGATTAATTGCATGGTCAATAGTACTTACATTTTAAACATTAGACCTACACACAATATATAATAATAATAAATCATAGTAATCGATTATTTCATTGGCCATTGCACAATAGGTACAACAAGATAAGTTAGATTCATGCCGATACACATTAATTGACTAACTGACATAAAAAAAAGGCAGTTAAACAAGTTATTTATACATAATATTCAATCCTTTATCATAATAATTATTTAATTTTATTGTTTGTTGACGTAGTAAGTCTTACATTTTTTCAGGGAGGGGGTATTCCCCTCTGAAATAAACACTAGTTATTACTAAACTTAAATTAATCAATGGCTCCTTCTGGCTTAAAATGAAAAACATATTAAAACATTAAGAACAAATTCCATCATTAAAATAACCTAATAATAAGTTAGCCATTTTGGCATTAAAAAATTGAACACATTTACAAATTATTTTTATGAAGTATTCAAATCCAACACATTTAATTAAATTTAATCAATCATTAAACAGCGTTCTACCTGCTTCTCTATCCCTTGAACACATCATTCTAAATGAAATAAAATATGCAATCGACAAATTAAAATATTTTGACACTAAATATTGTAGAAGGGATCTAAAAATATGTATTTGCCCACAGTTAATATATCACTCACTACGCCACTGCCTATGCACTATAACAGAATCTCCCTGGTATGTTAGTAACAAAACCTAACACTCTGACCTGAAAATAAATTATGTAAACCAAGTCACAAAAATCACTTACATAAACTTCACAAAAAATATAGCTCCCATACTAATCTCGACATATTATGTCGCCTTGCTTCCTACCACATCCTAAACAATTCCATATGCAAACTCAAACGAAAGTGGTGTAAAGACCTCTTCTATTAAAATTATTCCTTTCAATTTCAAATAATCCAAGGATGTAGCTCTATTGAAAGCCCTCCTATATTGTATCATATTTCATGTTATGTATAAATCACCTTATCACTACTACTTATTGTGTTAAATTGTATAACTGTAAATTTTGTTGTTAAAATTAAAAAAAAAGGTATTACCCAAATAAAAACAAAAATATAGCTATATCAAAAAAAAAAAAACATTATCAATTGGTGATATTAGGCTGACCATTAATTTTTAAAATCTTTTTTCATTTACAATGATAAATTATTGAATTCAAATTGAACATACCTATAAGTGATACACTCAACATTTAATATATAGTAGACTAGTAGAGTGATACTCGTCTATCTTTTTTTTGTCAATTTGGTAAAACTTATTTTAAATTTTCAGTTGAATATTAATGATAGATTACAAAATTTGTTTAAGAATAACTACATAATATACAGTTATATTAAATCATATAAGGTATTCCTAAATTGGGTTACTGAATTTCCAAAAATTCCTATAAACCTTTTTTTTTTATTAAATTTTATGTACACTTATTTTATTTTTAATAACCTGACTTATAAAATGTTGCATAGCCCTGTTTTTAATCTTCTTATTTATCTATTAATCGGCAAGAAGATTTATATTATGTTAAAAAAAAACATCATAATAGTATTAATTTATTATTATTATAAATACATTTGTATACTATTTTTCAGTTCAAAATTTCAAGAACCATCAAAAAGTGAAGGTATTGATGAAATAGTTAAAATAAATTTTGTTCCTCATTTTAAAGATCCTAATCATGAGAAGTTATATAAAATGTTTTTACTTTGATATAAGTAATTTTTATTTTTTTTTTTATTTAAAAAATGTATTATATTATATAATTTTATAACTCATTAATTATATTATATTATTTGAAGTATTAGTTAATAACAAATTATAAATACATAAATAACTTTTTGAAATTTAATCATGTGAACTAAAATTATGGGTTTTAATTTAAAATGGTTTTGTTACATTCTTAAGCTATTTCTCTTTTAATTTGTAATTAAATAGAGTTAATAAAAATCTAATTAAACCTAATTTGAATAACTGTCTCAAACTTTTTTACCTTTAAAATTTGTAACCATTAGCATGTTGGAGAAAATTTACTGCTAGATTCAGATTTCCTTAGTAACCAATTTCAATGCATTGAACTGAGGTTATGTCATGTTAAAATAATTGAGGAAATGGCATAAATATAGGGTGGCCAAGGTGGCTCAAATTCTCAATGCCACCGTTCTCAAGATCAAAATTTATCATTAGATAAACAAAGATATACTCACTCACTGTTTCATCTTTGCCCGGTTGGAACCACAAAAACTATGAGTATGCTATTTGGTCAGTAATTTCATTTTCTGATGTAGTCATAAAGGCCCATTAAGAAATGATTTTTTCAAAACTCCATTCCAAAAGAGGTAGAAATAGAAAACTTTTTTCTTGGTTGAATTTTTTTTTTAACTTTATATATTTACATTGTAATAATCATTATAATTGTACATATATAATTTTAGGATATTTATTCTATGTTTAGTATAAACTACAATGACAAATGTTAAAAATACATGTAATACCTATTCATTTAACAGTTTTAAACAGTGTAAATATCTAAATCTAGTGAGATTTAATTTATTACGGGCTACACCATACAGGATAGGCCAGTGTGATACATTTGTAATTTTATTATTTTAGTGTTTACTTATGTTATTTGTGATTTGATGAGTTAAAATTTATTAATTGGCAACAATAAAACATTATTTTATCTGTTACGATTATACGACATTTAAGATATTCACACCGACCACAATGCGTATTAATTTGCACCTAGTGGCTAGTACCTAGGTAGTAGGTACATTGCATTCATTGTGATAGTGCGGTAAAATTCCAATATTAAAATATGTTCTTCTAAGTTTAATTTTTTTTCATTTGATGTTTACCTAAACATTAAAATATTTATAGAACCAAATAATAATAAATCATTAAAATTAATAAAATGGAAAAAATATCTCATTTTGATTATCTCGTCTTTGGAAGAAAATGGTTATTGCATTGTTCTATAGGTTATACCTACTAATGCTTGCAGTAGCCGGTAATATACAATAGATTCTAAAATATCTACTACACGACAGGCAAGTATTGTAAAAAACTTAATTAATTTTTACTATTTACTATTTACTTTAATTTGAGAATTAGGTACATAAAATAATAAAGCTAAAATCAGGTAGTCAACAGAAGTATACCAACATATAAAATGTACCTACCCATACTGCATTTTAATAGGTATTTGAATAATTTAGCATATTATTTAAAATAAATATTTGTAAATTAATTTTAAGTATACACATGTGATTTAATATTTAATGATTGATAATAACAGTGATAAACCTACGCTGAAATTTTTCATTTGAATGGGATCGGAGAATAGGTATTAAGAAAAACCTGGGAACTATATTTGTTGTAAAGTAAGTGTCAAGTGTAGAATATATTATTATAGAACTATAATAATATCAAATTATAGTTAAAAGTAATAACATTTTTATCTTTAAGATGAAATAATTTAAAATTTAACCGATTGAGAAGAAATAAAACAAACATTCATGTTTAAAATATTTTATTTTAATTATTGTCATTTTTACCTTTTTCATAGTAGGTATTTATATAAATAACACGTAACACGATACCTACTAAAATGTTATTTTTAAATTTTTTGTTCAGTTTGCTCTCTAGATTTTCTTTTCAAAGTTTTTACTTTTTCATAGCGCTTGTCGCTTACAGATTTATTTTCAGTAATATACAAACTATGCCTATTTTCGTTTTTCTTGAAAATCAATTGATTTTATATCTTTCAGAGCTTTTCCATCAATACCTTTAAGTTCATCTTCGAATAAATCCACCCAATCACCAACTAAATTAATTGAACTCGATGATTTAATTTTGCTTATTATAATTGACTCAGTATGTTTAACAAAATCCAAAACCGTTATTTAATCACTCTAAATAGTTTATTGATAACGACTAAAAATGACCAATACACCTACAAAAAATGCTAATAAATGAATAAATGTATCCTTATTAATTAATAATAATAATAATCCGTTAGACTCTTTATCTTTAAAATTTCACATATATATAACTAGAGCTTTCTATGAAATTAATATTTATTAGATTAAAAAAAAATTGTGTCCATCACAGTTGAAAAACTTTGGTATCTTTATTAATTGTAAATTATTTTCCTTAGACAGTTATTATCGTTCCCTGGTTTAAAATAGTCACCAAATGGAAAAATGAATGACAATATCAAAATTATAAACGATAACGAATATAATAAGACGCTAGTATAGATACTATAATAAAAATGTATAGGTAGTGAATTATTAGGGTGTGAATTTGTATATGTATTTACATATTGTCGAGAATAATAATATTCGAATGATTCCTTTATAGAAATATGTTAGAGGACTATCTGATTATTTTAAGCTATGATTGATATTACATATTTTTACATATTTGATTTTAATTACATATTTTTATATAATTTATTTATATTACATATTTTTGTTAAATATTCACCTAACTTAACCGTCAAAAATTGAAAGAAGCCCCTGGGGAGGTCGGAATAAAAATAAAAAAAAAAAGTTGAACAATTACTTAGTAAAAACCCAGGTTTAAAGACACTTGAAGCTATTTCAAACATTCACAACGGCAGCGATACACAAACTTTTTTTGAATTTAATTAAACTGAATTAAAAGCTTTTAAATTTGCTTCAATAAGTTCCATCGACGTGGAAATGTCCCTTTAGCCGCTATAAAAATATATTGCGTCCTAATTAATGTCGATTTAATTTTGATTTTGACAACCTAAAAACAAATAATATGTGATTGTCAATTGTTTTGTTGACGATGAAGAAGATCCTAACTCAAATGAATAAGTACTTAATTTAAATGTATTCCTAATCATAATTTTAATAAAATAATAATGTAATGTAGTGTTGTATAATTTATATTTACGTACCTATATAGCTATATACTCGTACTTATTTTATAATTTTTTTTCAAGAATAAAAATATTTTTTTTAGATATCTTGTATTTTTAATTGCATGTTTGGATAAAAATAAATACATATATATGTAAATATTTTTGAATTTTTAATACATATAAATCCGCACTCTAGTAATTATAAATATAATACGGACATCCGGCGATAACCGGTTTATTGGTGATTTTCTTTATTCACCATTCGGTATTACGTATTCTTAAAAAATGTTAGTAGTTTAAATTCTTAATTTATAATTATTAATCATTAATCATTAATATATTAAGTAAGCACCAGGCAGGTATGTATATAAAATGATTTTCTTATTTCTAATTAGTTTTTATACCTATAATTATAAATAAATAAAACCTTATTATATAACTATTATTTTTATATTCTTAAATAATCTTACATATTCTTGAATTCTTCCTATTACATGTATCTAAATCGACCATAATATTAAGTAGGTAGGTATTTATATTATAAATTTATTTTTAATTGCATGTGTGTTTATAGGTTTAATTGTCTATTCATAAATTAAATATTTATATTAATTTTTTAAAAACAATATAATATTATTATAATTTATAGTTCAATATATTAGTTATTATTTTTTATGCACACCTATATTCAATGCATTGAAGAATCAATATGTAGGTACTTAATATGTTATATGAAATACCTGTGCTATCATAATTTATTTCGTGAGGATTAGATGTATGGATCTCATAGAAAATGATTGAAATACAAAGCATCTAGACATAGGCGCAACTAGACCTTTAAAATGTGGGGTGCTTAAACTATTAATACCTCACAGAGCCATGGTATTTCACTACAACTGTAATAATTAATAGTTGGGCATAAAAAAATAAGGGTGCTAAACTTGAATCAGGGGGAGCTAAACACACTTTTGCTCCCCTCTAGTTGCGTCTAGATCTACTGCAGTTTACAGTCTATTAAGTTTATAAATATAGATAAAAACTATAGTTTTATCTTTTAAAATAGTTGTAATAAATGTAGTAAATACACATTAAAAATTAAATTTCATGCATTATATTATATGAATATTATAAATTTATACATGTACATTGTACATAATAATACATAATAAAAAGTTAAGTGAACTTTATAAACTAATGTAATAGTGTTGAGTGTAAGACTAGTGTTTAAAAAATGAACGTAATTTATCTTATTTATTTTGTGATTCAAATTATGAAATATAATTTATTAATAATTTAAAAAAATACCTAATTAGGTGAAGGTACTCTATCCAATGAAAGAACACGCTGTGGCCACATAGAGGAACTGGTCTTAATGGCAGGGAATCCTGTGAAGATGCATAGAATACGTGCGTTCCTTTGTGGACGAAATATATATTATTAAATCAATAATTTTACTAGGAAATTTATTATTAATAATTGGATTTTAATATTGTATTAATCAAAACATGACGCATAACCGATACACATAAACAGGTTATAACTTTGGGGTCCCGGTTGTCACTTCATATATAGATAACATTAAATAGATAATTGACTTGGCCTAAACACTAGTACCGTAAACTTAATGCTTCTAATAACTGACTTTTGAACTATAATATATCTAGTTAACATAACTATAATTTTTTTAAATTTATGTGTTACTTGCATCAGTGGTAACTGCAGAACTAGGAACATCGAAATAATACAAAAATTAATATTTATTTACATGGGATTCATATACGATCATACAAAGTACAGAACCATTTTTTCATCTATCAGAATTTAGAATTAGTCTCTTCTACAATATATTTGTGTCACTAAAATGTTATATTATTAAAAAGAAATCATCATAGTCATCATAGTATACAAATTAGTTTTATAGGTTTATTATAACAAAATCTCTACATATTTTTGCTTTAGCAAAGCAGTATATTATTTTTTTTACATTTAATGTAATCTACCTGTAAATAATATGCAAAAGAGCTACACCCGTTAATTTACTGTAGCTTATTTCACTTCTTATTCAAGTTTTCAACCTATAAAGCAATCAAAATAAAGGAGAAACATGCTTTAAAATTAAAATAAAAGCATATTATTTAATATTATAAAACATTGTTATAACATTTACAATTAAGTGTAGTTATAGTAAATTTATTAATTTTATAAATACTGTATTTAATCATGCAATTATTTTTAAATTAAAAATTTAATATAAGATACCTACCTAGTACCTAGGTAGTAAAAATTTTCTGTAGTTGTACTAAACAATTATCAAGTATTAGCAACAAAAAAAGCACTTGTAGTGAAATAAGATAAAAATGCAACGTTAAATAAAATGAACAAAACTGCATCTAAATATAATTTAAACCAGGAGTATCATTTGGGTGTGCGGTTGCACCCTTTACTTTTAAAATAATATGCTAATTGGCTTGCACCCTGCTGAGATAATGCTCAAAATTAAATCTTCTTAAATAGCATTTTAATTTTTATATTGACATTTATCAATATTAGTATATATAGTAAATTATTATGATTGTTAATTATTTATTTATTTTACTTTTTAAATTGATTTTTACTGCCTATTTACATTAATGTGATGATTCGGTCCATGAAATGTATGGAAATAATTGAAAGCAGGATAATGCGTACATATATATATTTGTATATAGCCTAGTGAAATTTAAAAATAGCCTGCTTGAAACCTCGCATACTTAAAAAATAACTTGAAACCTCTGATTCAGACATGTTAAAAATATAAAAAGTTATGTTCATGTTTCGTATTGTGAAATACGATCAATATGATTATTATTATATAGAATTCATCATCGACTTTTTTTCAATATTGAATCGATTGAAGCAATGAAATTTATGTATAAATTAAATGTATTGGAAAGAAAACTTAATTAATATCATATTAATTGATAAATGATAAATTATCATGATGTTCCTCTATTTATATTATATGCCATAGACCATTTTTAGTTATAACGTACATCTTTAAACTTGAAAGGATAAATTAATTGACAATTGCTCAGTAGAATAAACAAAACTGAGCATTAACTTGTTAAAAAATTAAAGTTCAAACGTTGGTTCTATTTTGTAATAACTTTCCAATTTAACAAGTAAAATGCAATGCCAAACTAGTTATTTTTGTAGTTATTTGTGCAGTAAAACCTAAAACTGCTGAATGTTGACTGGAATAGGTACTCAATAAAATTTAATAATTATTTACTAATATTTGTTATTTTTTGATAATAGATATATTTCTTATCATATTATTTCATGTCAATCCCTTGTATATTTTCTTGAATACACAGTTTAAACCAAGGTTACCTATTGACAAAAAAATCTATTTTAAATTACTAATAATGATAAATGTTATAGTAAGTAAGTACTTATAGATTTTTATGGCCCATCACTATTAGCACTATACCAGTTTTTTATTCAGTTATTTTTTTTTTTTTTAGTTACTTTGTAAATCAATTTGAAAGTCTTTAATCGTAGGTTAATGGGTAACTGGTATATTATTTTAAACCATGGTTTACTCCATATATATATAACATAGCAAAACGACACAATACGTGTGATTTTTCTACTGGCTAGACCAATAAAATATTATTTTGCCGTGTGGTGTCCAAAACAGCTGCATAAAATTAATCTGACATCAAGATTAATATTTACCAAAGTATTTATCAACATTAAAAATATAAATTTTGTTAGAATCTAAAGGTATGGTAGGTATGAATTGAATGATAACTGTTATAGTATAATACATTTTGAATATCAAAATATTAGTTGTATTTTTTATTTAGTACTAATCATATATTTTAGATTCTGCGTGTAGATATGAATGTATAATTTAATAATGATATGATGTTTTTTTCTTCTGTCTGTCATTAGAACTTTGGATCGTATAAATGCTTTGATCTTCAATTTTTAAAGTGTTCTAAAATGTTTTATTTTGGGTTTTATTTCGTTTCAGCAGTTTTATTGCATAAATACTAATGAGTAAATTCACTCATTAGTGATCTAATTTGAATAAAATAATAAATCATGATGAATAAAACAATAATTTTGAGTAAAGGTAAATGGGATGATCAAGATATATTTTTAAAAATTGCTTTAATTCATATGTTATGTATTTAATTTATAAAATTATAAAATTTTAAGGCAATCTTATATGTATACAAAATCAATAACTATATTAATTTTTATTGAAGATTGGCCATAAGTTTTTCTTATTCGTAGAGAAATTCAACGTTATACAAATTTAAAAATACTTCTTCATAAAATGTTTTATCTTAAATAATAATAATAATCAAAAAATATTGCCACATTATTCGAAACCTCTATTTTACGTAGCATCACACTTTATCAAAATTTTAAACGTCAGTACTTAACTTATTAAGCATATATAATATACTATATAGTATATACATATTATTTGGATATTTACAGAATTAAAAAAATCATATAGTTCAATATGTTTTAAAAATATTGTATAACTATTGATGAATTTTTAACCGTAATATTTTAATATATTTTATTTATGTAAACATTGTAAACTTAATAAATATTTTTTACAAAAACTATATGATAAAATAAGAATTTTTATTATAATACATAATTAAGTGTAAACTATTTGATGTCCTTTTAGATTGAAGGTTATAATAGTTTTTTACCCTGGATATTTTATTAAATTTTAATTTTGTACGTAATATATAATGTATTTTATCTATAAACACTACAATTATTTAAATTAAGACATTTAAAATCTTGTCTTTCAGCCATCATGTTATGTTTATTTTAAATGGTAATAATATTATGTTAAAGTCGATTCATATATATATATATATATATATACAGATATTTTTTATTAAATAATACATTAAAATGTTATCCTTCCTATGTTTTTAAATTATCTATATCAATAATTAATATTAGCAATCTAGTGTAAATTTAAATTATAAACCTATGTGTAATAAATGTTTTAATTAAACGATTTTGGTGATAGAAAGTGTAAATATCAATTTTAGGTACAAGACCTTGACGAGAGATTAATTGAAGGGTATATGTTAATTAACGAAAATAAATGTATTATTAAGAATATAATTAACACTAAAATACACAAGTGCATTAAATTATAATTGTACCTAATAAGTTATTTTATAATTGTATATAAAACTTAGTTTGTTAAGTGATTTACAATAATTATTTATTTATTAAAACATTTATAAATAAGAAGAATCATATAGTAAACTAATATAATTAAATACATAATATAGAACATTAAGACATAAAAAATCTAGTAATTTGCGATAATATTTGGATATTGTTAAGCGTAAAAAAAAACAATCATCGAATGTTTGGTATTAGAAAATCTGTTTCTAAAAGTATTTAAAATCGCCCAACGCATTACACAATCGTGGTCACTTTGCTCTACTACACCTGGGCATGATTCTAACTACATAATGATACGAGCCAGTAAACAAAATCATGAGTGCTTCTATCAATTTATTACATACTTAAATGACAAAATAATATATTATTTTCAATTTTTAACAACATTTATTAAAGATAATAAGGTATACTGTACCTAAAATAAAAAAAAAATCATTATACAAATATGGTATAAGAAATTAAATAAATTTCTTTTTTTTTGTTTAGCAAGCATGCGGCGTTTATCTTACTTGCCCTGATCACACACCATTGCTTTACAGTAGTAGTCTTCAAACTTTTTGACTCATGACCCAATTTCCTTATGATACATTTTTTGAAATCTATATCAGCTTTATAAGCCAAAAAAAGTTCTAATTATTACTGTCTACTGCTTAATTCTTAATAGATAATATTTAATTTTTTATTATATGCAATGACAAAAAAAAAGTACACACATATATGCGCCATTATGTAACCAAAAATTGTCAGAATTTTCACCCCTTAATAAATATTCGATTAAATAATAAGAATTAGTTTAATAGATTATATTATAATATAGGTATCATATAACTGTTATTTATATTTTATAAAATTAAATTACTTATTTGCCTATGAAAAAGATAACGATTTTAAATATCTGGGAGCAACGTTAAGTACAAAGAATGATTGGTCAAAATAAATAAGTATTCGGATAAATAAAGCTCAAAAAACGTTCTTTGCACTGACAAAATTCTTTACATCCAAAATATTAGGAAAACGAAAACAAGACTGTACACGACTATTATAAGACCGACTATGTATGGTTGCGAAGCTTGGACGACGACTAAACAAACAGAAAGAAACCTTTGGACTTTTGAGTACAGAGTATGGAGGAAAATATATGGACCTGTCATTGATGAAACAACGGGGAATTGGCGGAGGATGTACAACAGAGAGCTGTACGATATGTTGGAACTAACACCAGTAAAAAGCTTCATTAAAGGTCAAAGAATACAATGGTTAGGTCACATAGTGAGAAGACGAGAGAACGAAGTAGTTAGAGTAGCTTTGGAATGAAAACCACATGGTAAAAGACCTAGAGGTAGACCTAGGAAAAGATGGATTGATTTTTAGAGTTGAGGATTGGAGAGACAGCCCAAATTAGAGATAGGTGGCGAAGTGTAGTAATGGTGGCAAAAACTCTTAGGGAGTAGAAATGCCAGGAGAAGAAGAAGAAGAAGAAGAAGAAGAAGAAATTACTTATTTATTTAGTGTGGGTATAGCATAAATTTGCACTAGGTACTTTTGCCAAAATAACACGATCATTAAAGCCAACCAAATTATTTTTTAGATTTTTAAATATTATTTTTTACTCATATAGCATATTTTAAATTAAAGAAATTCAATAAAATAATACTGATAATATTTTTACCTTTAATTTTGAAAAAAATCCGTTCATTTTTATGTTTAGAATAGCTGTAGCAACACAAATTGGAACTGTTGATCGCAAACTTACTTAGTTATACGTATGCTTTTAAGTCGGATAAAACACGACTGCACCGTCTGCACAGCTAGTAAGGAAACTATAAAATTAACTTTACTAAATTAATAAAGGTTTTATGTCTTAATAATATTTTAATATGCTGGATATAAAGCATAAATTAATTTTCGCATCCCTCTTGAAAAATAAAAATCTCTGTTTATTATTTATTTTTTTTCAAATGACGTATCTTTAGTATTTCATTTCAATATTAAATTGTTAAAGAAATCAATAAATCATGTATATTTAGTCCAAAACGTAGACCCTGAATTTTCAATTTTATCCACACTCAATTAACTTAGCCTATTTACCTCCCACTAACCTAACTTTCTTAGATAAGTAGCTAATGCACAATAATTATATTATTTTCCTAATTATAAATCAGTTTTTAATGTTATCTTGTACTGTAGAAAGTTATTAGAAAACTATAGAAAATTTTTTTTTTATTTCTATTCAAAGCAGTGATAGTGATCCTACCTATAATTCGATAAACGTGATTTTGGATTTGTAAATTTTTATTTTCATTTCATTAGTATAATTACAACAATTTTCAACGTACCTTATAAATAATATTCTATAGAAGTATACTACATAACAATAAAATACTAAAATATTAAATTAAAATTAAAATGCCTAAGAAAGAATATGCACGTATTTAATACTAAATTAATACTGACAAAATTGAAAATTATTTTTATCCTGTGTTTTATTTTTTAAAGATGGTCATCCTATACTTAACCATATTATTCAACCGTAATCAAAATATTGACCATACTATTAATTTTATAGCCATGTTTATTATTGTAATTTTTGTTTTTGTATATTTTTTAGCTATACTTATCTCTTGAATCGTATTTTAATCAAAACATACATTTACATTGATTCTTTCATCTAAAAAATTGTAATTTTATTCTAAACAAAATACTTTATTACACGTTCAGAATATTTATGATCCGATTATCCAAATTAATAAAGTGTGCAAAGTACCTACGACTGTAAGAGATACCAATGTAGCAAGATACTAATAGCGCGATGATTGGGGGTCATACTATAGATAGTTTCCTAATGTTTGTTACCATAATGAATTAATAACCCCCGCCACTAATAACACTTCCTTATAATATTTATTATTTTAGGAGACAATCGTAAACCATTTCAATCATTATAGTACTCAACCTATTTATACATAGGTCGTAGGTACTCTTTATTGGTTCAATTTTATTTGAAATCTTTATTCTTTTATAATAACTTTACTAACATCATGACAATTTTTTTATTATTGAGTTTATTATTAGTTTTTATAATTTTGATTTTGATATTCACAACGTGTTTCTGTGCTCAAAGACCCAAGGAACATTACCGCTTATGCGCAAAATTACCATCCATGCCACGAGGATATTTGACTGATTTAAAATTTTCTTATAAACTATCTACACTAAAATCTAAAGGTTGGTTACTTATAAGTTATATTTAATAGTTTATTTTTAAGTCTTTTTTTTGTAATATAGTGCTAGTTTTTTTTAAGTATTTATTTGAAATTGGTTTACATTAAAAACATACCTAATATATTCTATAATAAGTATTCATTCGCTTTTTACACATTCAAAAGTATATATATATATGTATAATTAATTGATTATTTTGCTGCAAAAATATAGTATTAATATTTTGATAAAAAAAATACTATAGGTACCTAACAACGATATCATGTTTATTAGTTTTACAATAGATACAATCGATATTGGCAAATACGATAATAATGTGATAATATAGTAAACTAATAAATAAATTAAATCTATGCAAGTTTTGTTATTTATCAAAAAAAATAATAAAGTTTTTTCTTAAATTAATTCAAAATATTATATTTTACGATAAAAAAGAACGATTAGTATTATTAATGTTCAAACTGAAACTTGTAAAAGTTGTAAATAATTGTAATAAATTGAGTACCTACACATTTTTCTATTAACTTTACTACACCTTATTAAATTCTGTTTTTTCTGACCAAAAATTTTAGCATTTTTCATATCGTTAATCGTTTACGAGTTTTTTAAAAATACGATCATTTTAACCTTAAAAATAATAAAACGTTATTGAAAAATAAATATTATTTATATTTAATTGATATTTACATGTTAATAATTCATATGTATTGAGTATAATTAGAACGTAAAATAAAGTATAAATAGTTCATATCGATTTAAACATGCATTGTCATAATGTGTCCAATATCTGATCAATATAAATGTGTTGTCATAACTCTTTAAGCATTTTGATTCGAATTATATTTAAAATATTATAAATATAAAATAACTGACAACATTTAAAATAATTATAGATATTTATCAAGTATTAATTAATTTTACTGTAGAGTCTTGGCTCATTATTTCCATTTTTTATAACAATAAAATTAATACATTTCAGTTTTAGGTGAATATTTATGAAAATTTAATATAATTATATTTCTAAAAATTAATTAGTAATTACGTTGTCCTAAAAACATTAAAATCCTATAATTAGTTACAAATTCGACACAAACCCTATGCATATCTAGTATTTACTTAACGTATTATAATGTGTTTCTAATGTTTAAAGGTACCTATTTATTAATTACAGTTGGTAATTACAAATTAGTAAAATTAAGTATTGATCACTGATTTCACATTTTAATTTAAATGTATATTGTAATTTTAAAATTTAATATAGCTTGCAAGTTAAAAATTACTATTACTAAGTAGAAAATGTTTATAACTTTCTCTAAATTGACATTTTAAACAAAAACGTCTACATTCTACATCATTACATTTATTAATATGTCATATTTAGTCTACGATTGACGACAAATATATAATTACCTAATGCCCTAATATCATTGATCGAATCGTAAATTTAATTCTTGTGGTTAATCATGATATGAAATGTTTTTCTCGTACGTACATTATTCATCGAGTTCGTCTTATTAGTTTCGTGATTACCTCGATATATAATTATAATATTTTTAGTAAAACAGTAGAATTATTTCATACATTTATTTAAATGGGTATGTAGATATATTTGTATACATTTTCAATTTATAATATTTTCACAAAAAGTTATAAATGTATTTTAAATGTTAAAAATTAAGATTGAATGATAAATGAATAGATGATTAGATATTTGATGATAGATGATTAGATTCTTAGTGATAAAATTATGTATTGAACTTACAATAATTTATTGTCTGGACCTGCATGTGTATTGTATTATAATATTTAAAAGTAAACACATTTTTTAGAAAAAATATTTTTCAATCTTAAGAATTCTAGGATGAAATCTGAGAGGTAGAATATTAATTAAGTTTATACTTTGAAGAGTCAAAAGTACTCAATATTATTAAAAATGATGTAAATAAATAAAAAAATATATAAATGAACAATACAGAAGTATATTTTTAAATAATACCTATAGTTGTCGTCTTTTATGGATAATATCGATTTTGTTTTTTTGTAGTAATTATAAAAATGGATAACCATAGAAATCCAAAACTTTTCCTAATTATTGATAATAGCATTTTCTAGACATGATACAATTTTAAAAATATTTTGGTTTTTTTTGAGACATCTATCATTATTTTAAATTATCTACATTTTTAATTTTTTTATTATTTTGTTCAAAAAAGTTTGTTTCTTAGTCATAAATAGGTTAGGTTTTCATAAGTTGTTTTACAGTAATTACAAAATAAGCATTGGAAATCCAAATTATAATAAAAATAAATATTTAAACGAATAATGATTTTTATTTTTCCTCTAACGATTTAAGTTATTTTGTTGTAATTAACTTACTGACAATAAATTGACAAAATAAATATTATTAACTATAAAAACTTGAAACTTTTTTGACATTTTCTACGAAAAAAATGTTTTTTTTTTTTTTACAAAACGAGGTTTTAAAAATATTAATAACGAATTTCCAGCTATTTATATCATCAACCTGTTTATATTATTCTACAATAAGTACCTACGTCAGAATTGACTTATTTAAGTACTACAATAATCTATTTAGTGACAAGGTATGTTTAAAATATAATAAGTAGATATAAAGTAAAATGAGTTTTTTTCTTTGCATAGATTACTAAGAGCAAGCCCTTCATTTTTCAAGTACATCTTTTGGAAATAGTTAACATTTATTGTTTTTTTCATTTGTACACTTATATTTAAAAAATAATATCAAACATCATATTAATTTATCTTTTCTATACTACCTATAACTTATAAGATAACTTCTCACAGAGCCAATGCAGACTTGGTCAATATTCGTATTAATTTATCTAGATTGCATTGTTATCAGACAAAACAAAACTGCTCAGAATCATTTTTGGTATTAGTATCAAGTATAACACTTTAATATGGTTTTAGTTTATTAAGAATTCGTATAAACATTTTTATTCCTATATGATAATTGATAAATTTAACACGTATGTAGTGTATTTTTTTATAATATAGTTTTAGCGCTTTTAGTTAGTCATAAGATTTTACCACTTACCTGCGTAGTATATATAGGTATATTGTATATGTAGTGCATACTTACCGACTACCGCTAAATGGTATAAAGAATGTTTCATACATTATGTTATTTACCATTATATAATTTTATTATTTTAAAAGCAATTACTAAAATTTTTATTTAATGTGATTAATCTTGCAGACTTTTTTTTTTACAAATGATTGATGAAAACAGATTATTTTGATGAAATATTACACATAAGTGTTAAAACTAAGCGATATAAATACTTTTTTTTCAAAACTTTCTCCTTTTCAGAATAAAGTAAACTCTTATATTTATTCTTCAAATTTTTAATCATTAAAAATCCATTTTGATATAAAGTATGTGTAATAAGTTATTTTATTTTAATATTATGAATTTATGATTTTTAGATTCAAAGAAAAAATGCTCAATGTACTTGTTTTAGATGATATTTGATTTTAAATTCAAAGATTCTAGTCCCAAAAGCTTGAAAATCAAAAATAATAAGTTCTTTAAAAGTTGTTCTTATAATAATTCAAAACTATTCAAAGTTTATATTAAACACAATTGTTGTCTTATAAATGTCTGAAATTTATACTCTGACAAAATCGAATATTTACGAAAAACAACGCTTTTTGTTTAACAATTTTAGTTATTTTGCTGAAATTTAAAAATGTATTAATCATAAAGACTAAGTAAAACTTTTCGTAATTATTCATATTATTATTTTTTATACACAATTCAATTTTTAAAGGTTGGATTCCACGGGTTATTTAAAATTTATAGTAAAGTAATATGTAGCCAGCCAAAATTTTAAATCTTGGTGTTGTACCCATGTGATAAAAGAAATATATAAACATATAATTTTCATAATTTTATTGCATTTTTATAATAATATATACAGGGAGTCTGACGTCTGTGATATTCTCCATTACATCCACAGAGTTCACGGTCACCTCTACCGACCCGACCTATCATAACTTTAAAAAACATAAAAAACGTTAATAATGCTGTATCAAAATAGTTGTCTATTTAAATATTTAAATAAATCAAAGTTATAAAAAATAAAACAATACTAGAACAAATAACAATACATATTTTATTTTTAATTACGTTAACGAAACTACCTACTATATAGATATTAATATAGAAGAAACTGTTTTTGTGTTTTTATATACTTTTTATAATATTTATAATACACATATAATATTTTATATAGTTTAACATTTAAAATCAAAATTAAAATATATTATATTTAATCTTAAATTTTTTAAAAATATCCAATTTTTTGTCAAATCTTTAAATTAATTATAGTAAAAATTCTTCAAAATAATTTAGGTACCCATGTGTAAATACCTAAAATAGGTACCTTTATATTTAATTTTAATTTAGTAATAAACTATATTTTATAGAATTTCATAAATTATTGGAAAATTGTTAATAAATTTAAATCATGGTAATGGTATTAAATCGTTTTTTACCATTACTATTTGATTTGCGCAGACATTTTTTAGTAAATTTTTAATCTTTCAGATTTTAATTTCTTCTTTTGGTATTTTAAAATTAACATAATATTTATTTTATTTTTTTTTTTTTTTTGTTAAATAAGTTGTTATATTATTCTTAAACACTTAATAATTAAATTTAATTTTACTTTGGTATTAAAATATAATATTTTCAAATTTTCTAAAGTATTAAAACCTTTTTAAGATATTAATTATATAGGTTTATTCTTTATACATTCATATTATTTTAATATTACTATTTATTTTTAAACATGTAAATAAATAGAAATTGTTTACAACGAAAATCAGTATACGATCATAGAAGAATAATAATTTTATATTGACCTTGTATATTTGAGTATCATTTAAAACTAAATATTATATTTGTAAAATTATGTTATAATTTATTTGTAGTATTTAATTATTACAGTCACATACTTTGAGTTTTTTATCATACTTCCTGTAAATTATAAGTTTGAACAATAGCTGGTTCGATTATTATATTATTAAACACATGTATTTATATATGTGTGTAATCTTTTTTAAATTTATTAAGATTATAAATAATATCTATACATTTACATAATATTATAACAGTTTGAGCCTGTTTAAACTTAAGGTAGATACCAATGTTCAAATTATAATTGTATGGATATTCTACCTCTATCAGTATCTACAATGGCTTAAAATAAAACCGATTTAAAATCCAATGTATTTGGAAAAAAATAGATAATGAATTAATACTTGTCATGTAATAAAAATATATATTAATAATTTAAAAAAAATTCATAAATACCAAAAGTGTTATAAATTGAATTAAGACTATTATTTTTCGTCTTGGGGTCCATTTTTGAGTAATGTTTATAGTTACAAAGTTACAATGAATAAATAACTTAAAATATATTCTTTAAAATTCAATAAATTATAAATAATAGTAATTATAAAAATTTAACAACAGTATTGAAATTAGTAGGTAAATTAATAAAATATATTATCTATGTATTATAAACTATATAATCGATTTACCAAATTCAATAATGCTATTTAATGTCTATATAGTAACTTATATTTATAATTTATTGAATTATTATATAAATTTGCTAAGTATTAACTTTTGATTTGTATTTTTTAATAATTAAGCTTTATGTACTAAGGATAAATGATTATATACCTATTCGATCATGCACGATAATACATTTGAAATATCTATATAAGGACTTAAATGATTTGAACATTATAGTAATTAATACGAAACTATTCGATACAATTCTAATCTGGATACATTCAAATTTAAAAATATTAGTTTGTGTTACTACATGACACTTCTTAAATAGAATAAAAGCTGTAAGTTTTCTAACATTTTAAGTATATTTAAAAATTCCAAGAATAAGAATTATTAGTTAATAATTATCGTATAAATATATTCAATTACTATAATACATCTCATTATAAATTATATTTTTTATATTGGACTTCGGCGCCATTTGTTATTGTGATAATAATTCAATTAAGCTTGGTCACCTAGATTATTTTTGTAGTTCATATCTAAATGGGTTAATAAAGTTTTTTATGGAAATAACATCAAATGCTTATTTATTTATAGTTATCTGCAGTGTTATTTTCATAAGGCATACTCCAAAAACGTATAGTATACTCTCAAGAATTTTCTATGAAATCATAGGTACACTTAGTATAGGTATTTTCAAATTTCAACGAATTTACGAAAAAATAGCTATTTTTTTTTTTTGTAGTGAGCCATTTATATATTTTTTTTTTTATTGAAAAACGAATAAAATATATTTTTTGTGTATGAAAATTATTCAGGTTGGTGAAAACTGTACACTATGATAGCGTTTGTTGATTGTTGTCGAATAGAATTGACGGTTACATAGTAGGCTTTATATTAATATATATGCTTTAATGACTTAACTGAATATCTGTAGATACTGTTATATAAACCAGTAAAAAGTCTTTGCCCTGAGTTAAAAAAGACAACTCTGAAAAAAAATATTGGAAGATTATAATTTATAACTTTAAAACTATTTTAAATTAAATTTTTTTTTTATTATTAAAATTTATAGCTTTATTTTGTTTATCCAATTATAATAATTAATAAGTAATTTCTATTCTCTCGGATTCCAAAACATGCAATTAAAAATTAATCACTCTCTCTACTCTTCGAGTATAATCTTATAATGGCTATAATAATTATTTTTTATGTAGGTAGTCCTGCGTAATTACAAAGATTAATAAATTTAATTTATTCTATTTCTGTGAATATGTAAGTTCTATGTATAGCATTTGTACTTTGTGCACATACTTTGAAACTTCCCTAAAAACAATTTTATGAAGATTTTTTTTTTATTTTTTTTTTTTTTTGGAAACCCAAATTTTGAGTTATATTTCTGATAGGCTTACCTGTTCATGTATTATTACACTATCTATAGTGTCTACAGATGAATACATATAAATTACAATACTTACCTATTATATTATTACACACGTAAAAATTGCATTTATGTTATCAATCTATGAATTAAATAGTGAAGGTTATTACTTTATCAAGACTACATTAATTAAATATTTCATCCAAACTAATAGCCTAAGATGCTTTACCAATGAGTCCACCTTCAAATAATGTTACATGATTTTTATTTGATAAGATACACGATGTTTCATTATTTTCAGATGTTTTGCCGTTTTTTAGTAATATCTTAAAGCAGTATGGACCATTGTTACATATAAACGTATTGGGCCATTCATACGTATTGTTAAACGATCCAGACGATATAAAAGTACCTACTTATTTATTTTTATTTTTAAAATTAACATTACATACACGATAAACTTAAAAATATTAAAATATGTTAGATTAAATTTAAATTTCTAAGAGTTAGTTTATTGTTGTATAATTTATATTAAATTAATCAAATAATGAGGTACCTACATAAATATTTGCAGGCTTTATTATCCAGTCCACATCACATAAACAAAGGCCCAGAATATGGAATGCTTAAGCCTTGGTTAAATAAAGGTCTTCTAACAAGTGGAAGTAATTAAAATAAACCCCAATGCTCATACATACTTTTAATAATTGGTGTATATAAAAATTATTAATAATTTATTTTATACAAATTTAATATAGGTTTAAAATGGCAAACAAGAAGAAAACTGCTGACCTATACATTTCATTTTAAAATATTGGAAACGTACATCCCTACGTTTAATAAACATGCTCAGTGCTTAACAAAAAAACTTGAAAATTTGGCTAGTAACAATCAACATGTATCTATTTATAATCACATAACACTTTGTGCATTAGACGTTGTTTGTGGTAAGTTTAAGTTTAAGTTATAAAATATAAATAAAATCAACTTAAAATACGATTAACGAGCCTAACATATTAAGAATTATTATAATATGATTAATGGTTATAAATTACACTAATAAAATTATTATAAAGTATGTAAATATAATGTTATAGATACAATAATGGGAACTGAATTACGATCTCAGGAGGGTAAATCTATAGAATATGTTAAAGCAATAAATACGTATGTATAAATATGATAAATTAAAAATTGTATTGATACTTAGATACTCATTATATCTTATTTATTTCAGAGTAACTGATGTCATGATTAAACGAATATTCAAATTTTGGCTTTGGAATGAAAGAATTTTTAATTTGAGTCAAAATGGAAGAAATTTTAATAAATCTCTTAAGGTTTTACATACGTTTACTGAAAATGTAAGTAAAAATTTGAAATATGATAAATGAATTAGTTAAATAATAATAATTAATAATAAAATTAAATTTGTTTAAAAATATTTCAAATTTTAGGTGATTAAAGAAAAACGAGCTAAACTTGAATCCGTTAATTGTTTAGAAACCGAAGAATTAAGTTTTGGTAATTTATTATTATTCAATTTTATAAAATATAATACTAAAATAGATATAGGTAATCATTGATTAATAAAGTTGGTACATTATTAATTATCTTATTAGAATAATTTTAAAATAAAATAATGGACCTGAATCAAATGGCATTTGTGAGGGAGGGGAGCAATAAATAGAGCCCATTTAGAATTTTTTTTATATATATTTATAAAAGTAATCTATAATAATAAAATTTTCATATATATATATATATATTATATAAAATAAAAATTAATATGATTTAAAAAAAAAACTAAAGTCGAATAACGCGGGAGCTTTCTATAGTCCATCATATCGTGATTTATAAATTACAATTTTGATCATTCCTTTTCCTAGGGATGAGCTTTAGTTACGCAACTTTAGCCACTTATTAACTATCGAAATTCGGCACCCGACTATAATCTACTTACTATAATAAATAATTTAATCTGTTACAAAATTACATATTTACAATCGTAATTTAATAGTCCATATTTTTTAATTTGTATAATTTATTTCAAATTAGAAGTGTTTGCTATCGTCAAATCACAGAACTGTTACTTTATACTCAGACATTTTTTAACATAAAAAAGACAATAATACAAACTTTCCGAAAAAAAAGTAAATAATAATATATTATTTAAAATTAATTTAAGCATAGTTAATAATTAATATTACATAACTAGGAAAATATTTGCATATCAATTAATACGAGAAAAATAATAATATATAAAGACTATTTCCAAAAGATCTTTTAGTCGCGATTTCTTATTTGTTACAAATTTAATTTATTTTAACAATGTAATGACATTTGGAATATAAGTTACCTGTTCTTAAAATTAGCAGGCATGTATCAGTTACCCTCAACATATTATTATATACTACACATGGTGTAAAATAGCAGAAGTAAATTTTTATATAAATGAATAAATACGATATTTATAGTTAATAAGCGACATATGCGATGTAATTTTTCAAAAACAAAATTAGATAATGTTAAAATGTTTAATTACGTTTGTTGTAGTTAATGATAATAGTATTATAGTTTTTGATAAATTACCATGTATGTAATTTATTATTATAAAATATACTGTATTCATTCTTTAAACGGTATTCTAATCGTGTATAGGTAATATAATTAATTAATGGCAATAATTGATACATTTGGTTGAGTACAACTGGTAGGTATATTTTTTTAAATGACAAAAATAATCACTAAAAGCAATTGGTCAACATCTCGATTAGATAACAAAAACTTCAAGAGGAGTGGTTAAAGGTCCACCATACCTAGTACAATTAAAAAAATGTTTTTTAGTTTTTATAGTTAATTTTCATGTTAACTGAACTATTTTTGATGAATATATATCATTTCAAATTATATATATTTTATAGTAAGTTATTTTTTTTTTTTTTTTGTATAGTTTAATAGTTTTAAAACAAATTATAGTAAGTTTAAAATTTAAAACTACTTGTAATTATCTTCAAAATTAAAACATAAAAATAAGTTTACAAGAAGCCTAAATAATACTCTTAACTTAATATTTGAAAATAATATATAACTAAGTTAAATGTTCTATTTTTAGCGCAAAATTAATAAATATTTTTTTAAATAATAATAAAAATTATTAAGAGTAGAAAGTAACAATATTGATTAAAATATTATCTACAGACATTAAAATGTTAATGAGGCTACAACTAGTGATGGCAAGATGATAGCAAGTAAAAAGGTTGGTACCCAAAATATAACAAGGGTGTGAATTATGAGTCATTTATAAAAATAATTCTTTACTTATAGTGGTCCATATAAATATATTTTACTTATCTGACTATTAAGTGCAAAGTATAAATAATAAATTTATTTTATTTCATTAATAATTAAAGGATACCTATAAAATATACAAAAATATACATTAATAATATTAGCTATTAAACTCATAAGACAAAAAATATAATACAATTAAATACTCAAGGGTTAAATTACAGGCAAAAAACGAGTAGAATCATTTCTTGATCTTCTAATTGGAATATCAAAACAAAATCCAGAAAAAATGACAGATTTGGATATTAGAGAAGAAGTTGATACATTTTTATTTGAGGGACACGATACATCATCAACTGCCATAACAATGGCTTTCATACAATTGGGATTGGATCAAGACATCCAAGTAAATTATTTAAATTTCTACAAATTTAGCTTAAAATATTCTTAATGATATTGTGTGAAATTAATTTGTATTGAAGGACAATGTAAGGGAAGAATTAAACTTAATATTTGGAAATAGTGATAGAGAAGCAACTATGGCAGATCTTAAATCTATGACATATTTAGAACGGGTAATAAAGGAAACTATAAGACTATATCCAAGTGTTCCTGGTGTTACTCGAAAGCTTAGACAAAATCTTCAGATAAGTAAGTTATGTACCTACTTAAATAATATTAAAACAAATAATTTGCAAGAAAATTTCCTTTATTTTACATTTCAATAATTCACTTACATTTTAAGGAGAGTATCAAATTCCACCACAGTCAGTAGTTGTAGTAATACCATATTTACTTCATCGTGAGGAAAAATATTTTCCAAATCCTTTGACATTTGATCCAGATAGATTTTTACCTGAAAACAGTACCAATAGGCATCCTTATGCCTTCATACCATTTAGTGCTGGTCCCAGAAATTGTATTGGTAATTAATGATATTTATTTAAAATTTTGATAAATATAATTAAAAATTATTTATTTAATATTATAAATTATTATTTCTAGGACAAAAATATGCTATGTGTCAAATGAAAACTATAATATCGACTGTTATTAGAAAGATGAAAATTGAAACGTTAGGAAGTCAAGAAGACATTAAAATAGGTGCACAATTGATTTTACGACCTGAATCATTACCTGATATAAAACTAACTAAAATTAATTAATGTATTTTGATTAATTTAAAAAATGAAAATTGTTAATTTTTATACATTTATTATTTTATTATTTTTATTTGTTATAAAACAAAATATTATTAGAAAACATTAATGCAGGTTTGAGTAAGATGCCCTATAAAAGTATTTTGATACAAGATATATTTATTTTTATTATCTAGGTACAAGATACTTTAATTATAAGTGTTATAAACTTAAATTTTTGGAAAACAAAGATGCATGTATTAAAAATACAACATATTATACATTTTATTAATGTATTACAGTTTTTAATTATTACGTATTATTTAAAGTTAATGACACAGGCAACATTAGCACCATTATAACTATAATTTCAACACATTCATTGTAATTTAGTTAACTTAGAATAAATATAATAACCACAGAATCACGATTGTAGTTTTTTATAATTATGTAAGTTGTGATTAGCTACAGTTATTAAGATATAATTTATAATAAATATTGTTGAATTTTCTCTAAAATAAAATATACTAAACGCTGAACATATGAACATGATTACACACTTTCGCCAACCAACTTGATTCTCAAGAATTATATTATTTGCCATTAATTCATCAACTCTTTCATCATTTAATTATTTTTAGAGTTCTTTTTCGATTAAACTAACTCATTTAACCCGTCTAAAAACTTAATTTCACATTTCTAGATATTCAACCCATTACATGTCAATTGAATTTTTGTATACTAAATTAATGTATGTTTAATATTATATAAGCGAAATTGAATTATTTAGTCAAGATAGGTATTGACTAGAATATTTACCATTAAATTGTGGGCTATGGACGAGTATTGAATTTGTAAATAATGATGAATAATCATCATTGACCAAAATATCACAGAATAAATAAAATTAATAATTATTATAGAAACTATAGTATGAATCTATCGTAATGCCAGTTTGCCCTAACAAAGAATAGATTTTGTTGGCTTAATTTTTACAATTAATTAATAACTGTATTCTGAGTACGATTTAAGATTACCGTAAAAAATTACGGTAATTTACTAACCTAGTACTTACACAACGTACTACAACTACGTAGTTCTGTTAACAGTTGACTCAGAAGTCAGGAATACAATTTATAAGATTAAAAATATTAGTTAGTTAGATAGTTATAAATTATAATTTTGATGAAATAAATTATATTTATATATAAGTTATTTCAGTTATTTCATATTTGGTTATTAATTTATGATTGTAAATTGTAATTTAATATTTATAAGCATTATCATTGTGCGCGGAGATAATATAGCCTTGCTAGTTACCGCCTACAACGCGGCTGTTTATTGTTATTGATCCCTCTCCACCCATTTTTATCGAGAAGCCTTGTTCGTCACCGTTTCTACCATGACAAATAACCTCAACCAGGAGAGTCATAACTGAACAGAAGGCAATGTCATTCCATGAAAAGATTTAATCAAAATGGACGTCTCCCCTGTAATCCTATTTCCCGTTTGTTTTGATTTTCGTGTACGGTGAATTTTTATAGTTTTATTTAATTTTAGTGATTCTAATAGTCATATAAAATTAAATTGGTCCTGTTGACGGGTCAACAATTTTCGAATACAGTACTGACGACAAATGGCTGCGACTACATTGCCATCCGGTGAGCCCGCACCCGAAGACACATCACTGTATCCGATTGCTGTGCTTATAGATGAATTAAAGAATGAAGACGTTCAGGTACATCATTTTACACATTCTAAATTGTAAATTGAAAAATAAAAAACAAGCAGTGCTTAAAATGAAAAAAAAATTAGAAAGAGAAAACAGAAGTATTTAAATAATGTGGGTAATTGAAGATTTAAATGTCATATTGATTAGGATAAAAGAAGTACTTGAAAATAATTTAAAAGAATAAGAAATGCTCAGTTCCTTCATCACCCTATATTGAATTATGGAAAAATTGTAGAGGTATATCAATATCTTATGTATTGCTTTGCAATTATTGATCATATGTAGACTATTCCAGCAACAGTTAAATCCAAATCTCGATAGAAAAATCTAGCTATCAGTATTATATCTATAGATAAAATTTCCTTAGTATTTCATTTTGTTCTACCTCAGATATTCAGTTAAATTGATTTGGTTTGAGAAAAATGTTAAAAGATTTATAATCTATATTCTCAATAATAAGAAATCTGTTATTTATTATAATTGTGAATCATAAGAATAGGCAACAATAATGATTTTATTATTTTTTGGTATAATATTTTTACTGAGTATTCATTTTTTTTGTTTAGAAAATGTATTACTGAATATGTTTGAAGTTCATTAACTATTTCATTGTAAAGATGTACATTATATTATAATTAAAACACATTGAGCGTATATTGAATCTTTACAAATTTGTTACAAGATATATTTCTATACTTTTATGTTATTTAAAAAAAAAACTATACCTATTTGTTTTTTTTTCATTTCTTAACAACATAGTAAAAAATAATTTTACAACCATCATAAAAACATTTAAGATAATGTGCTTTTAAACAATAGACAACCAATATTTACATTTCATTGTGAATGATACTATCCTCTGTCCAATTTGAGAATATGCCATGATATGACAAAAATTGATTCTTTTGTGCATTTTCATGTATATCCTCAGTCATAGTAAAATCAGTTTTGATGGCCGAGAGTCATATGATAATACACAAAATTTGCATGTACTCTTGTTGGACAAAATACTAATAATATACTCAAATACTTTTGAGTGTATTATGATCTTATGATTTTAATATATTACTAAAAGTGAATTTCTTATAGTTGTACAATTGTAGCATATACCATTTTACTTGTACAAATATATTTATTGTAATAATTATAATACAATAGAGAAAATGAATATTTTTATTCTTTCCTTTTGAACATACCAAAAACTATTGTGATAAATTTATAACTTTGTAAACAAACTGAATTGTGTTCCTTATTTTAAGTTACATTTTTATTTGTTGATTACTTGATAATAGTAAGTATGATAAATCATAACTATTATTAAATTTAATCCAACATGTATTGATTAAATAATTTGTATACAAATTTGCTCTTAATGCAGATCGGTTAACAACATTTTAACATGCTGAAAATTATTTAAATAAATAAATTTGTATAAATGTTTTTTATTTGCCAAATTTTTAATCTAATTAAATGTTTTATTTACTTTACAATTTTTTTTTTTTTAATTAACTGAGTATTTTGATTGTCAATTAAAATGGTTAGATATTTTGATTAAATTATCAAAATATTTAATAAATTATATCTGTTTCATAATCATTTGAATAAATATATCTATTTCTTTAACGTTTTATAATTCTATTAGGAATACTATGAATTAATTTATTTTCAAATTTAACAGTTACGTTTGAATTCTATCAAAAAACTTTCTACAATTGCTCTAGCACTTGGTGTTGAGCGTACTAGAGTAGAGCTTATTCCATTCTTAACTGAAACTATTTATGATGAAGATGAAGTATTGTTAGCATTAGCTGAGCAATTGGGAAATTTTACCAATTATGTTGGAGGACCAGACTTTGCATATACACTATTGGTAATTTGTTTAAAAACAAAATTATTTTTTTATTTGGAAAATTTATTTGTTTATTAACTATGATATGTACTTTATTGCCTCCCTTGGAATCATTGGCTACAGTTGAAGAAACAGTCGTTAGAGATAAGGCAGTTGAGTCACTGCGTCAAATAGCAGTATTGCACTCACCAACTGATCTTGAAAATCATTTTGTTAGTCTTGTTATTCGTTTAGCATCGGGTGACTGGTTTACATCACGTACATCTGCCTGTGGTTTATTTTCAGTTTGTTATTCTCGTGTCAATCCAATGATCAAATGTAAGTTTTATTAAGTTATATATATATTATATGTTTGTATTATTAAAAAAATATAAAATGTATCATCTGCCAAATTTAACATTTTAAATAATTTAGGTAAACCTTATTTAATTTAACTTTTTCTTGATTATTTCTTTTTATATAGCGGAATTACGCAACTTCTTCCGTAATTTGTGTCAGGATGATACACCTATGGTACGAAGAGCTGCTGCAGGAAAATTGGGTGAATTTGCAAAAGTTGTTGAATTGGATTCTTTAAAAAATGATCTTATACCTATGTTTTCATCACTTGCTCAAGATGAACAGGTGCTTATTTATCCAGCTTTTTTGAAATTAAATGTATTATATTTTTTTTAAATATTTTTTTTATTCAGGATTCTGTTCGTCTTTTGGCTATTGAAGCTTGTGTTAGTATAGCTTCATTACTTACACATGAAGATGTGAACGATTTAGTGATGCCAACTTTGCGTTTATGTACTTCTGATAGTTCTTGGAGAGTACGATATATGGTTGCTGATAAATTTACTGAGGTATTTGTATAAAAATGTAGTCATATTTTTTCAACTTCTACAATTTCAGGTATACTTAAAAGTTGAATTATATCCTGTTTATATTATGTGGTCATAGAAAACTTTTTATTTATTGTAGGTATATTTCATAGTTAAGAAGTACATGTATTTATATAAAATAAAAGTATTAAACAAATAATATTATAACTTCAAAATTGTGATATGATAATAGTTTTATGCTTTAAATATTAAAATAGTATTAGATTACTTAAAAATATATTATTGTGAATGATTATCTATAGTATATTTTTCTTTTTTATCATTGTCCAAAATTGTAACATTTCCATAGGCCTTATACTCATAGATAGATACTGTTTGTATTATGGTTTGAAGTCAAAATAGAAAGATATTGATTAAATTACTACTTAACCAATGTACAAATAGAGTTATATATATTTTCATAACATATTATTTTAATTTATATAACCACTAGTACCAGCACTCAATTATGAATCCTATTTGAATAAACATGATTAGTCTTTTAAATATTTTATTATTTCGTTGTATCAGTTTTTTTATGCTTAAAATGCTTTTTATACATACTGGTTAAACCATTTAAGTATATGTACTTTATATTTAAAGATATACAGGTACTCATAATAATCAACACTAAATGATAAATAAAGTTATTATTGTATAATATAAAAATATTTTTTTTAGTTACAAAAAGCTGTTGGACCTGAAATAACTCGTATTGATTTGGTACCAACTTTTCAATCATTATTACGTGACACTGAAGCTGAAGTGAGAGCTGCAGCTGCTAATAAAGTGTGTGATTTTTGTCGTAATCTTTGTCCTCCTGTTGCTGCTGGTACTTTATTAAGTGATCCAAATGCTGCACAAACTTCAAATGCAGTTGATTCCATTATAATGACATCAATTTTACCTGTCGTTAAAGGACTTGTTGCAGATACTAATCAACATGTAAAATCAGCTTTAGCTTCTGTAATAATGGGATTATCTCCAATTCTTGGAAAACAGAGGTAATAAATATACTTATATTGTATTATAATCAATATAGTATAGTTTTTAAAGAATATTTTATTTTAGAACTCTTGATCATTTGTTACCACTGTTTTTGACTCAGTTAAAAGATGAATGCCCTGAAGTACGTCTTAACATAATATCTAATTTGGATTGTGTTAATGAAGTTATTGGAATTCAACGGGTATTGTATTTATTTTTAATTTTTTTATTGAATTTTGTTTAGTTTTTTTTTTATTATTATTATTTCATGTTTTAGCTTTCTGAAACACTTTTACCTGCTATTGTTGAACTTGCTGAGGATCCTAAATGGCGAGTCCGTTTAGCAATAATTGAATACATGCCATTATTAGCAAGTCAACTAGGCGTACAGTTCTTTGATGATAAACTCAATAGTTTGTGTATGACTTGGCTTACTGATCATGGTAAAAATTAATTATTCAAAAATATGATTAAGCTTTTATGATATGATTTACATTAAGTAGTAAACAACGCTTATCTAATTTTAAATTATTATGATTACTATTAAAATATTTCTTTCTTATTTTTCTAGTTTTTTAATACTTGTCTCCAAATTCTAAATGCCGTCTAACTTAACCTGGTACACAAACCAAATATCTATAGCCTTAGAATTTGTTTATAATTTTGATTATTTACTTTATCAAAATTATCTTCATTTGTATTTGAATTAAGTCCTGTTTGTAATTTTTAGACATAATTTATCCCATGATTCTATTTAAATGTATTAAGATTAGTATTAATACTTTTTTTTTTTAATTTAAAAAAAAAAAAAATTAAATTATTTGTATAACTTGCCCAGTCATAAAACAATATGAAAAATACTGAATAACAATATAAAAAAATAACAACATTAGTTTAAAAATTATATTATATTTTAAATAATATAATCCCACTGATTAAGATAGAGATCCCGTTCTCTAAGATGAACTGAATTATTTGGATTATTCAATCATTCCTGAACCTTTCGTTTAAATATTTGTTATTTAAATTAATATATCTTGACATAAATTAACCTAGCTAATAATGTTGATTTTACCGTTTTAGTCAATCTTGATCTTTTTGTAACAACTTAAATTAAATTAATTTAATTATTTAAAAAACATCACAATACTATATTTTTTTTTAATTTTTAAGTTTATTGGTGTATTATTGTAGTCATCACAAAAAAAAAAAAAAAGTTTTGATGAAAATCTAAAGTGAAAAAAATAATTATTCAACAAGACAAAAAAAGTGTATGAATAGCCACGTAATGTTATATAGCTGACGAGTGAGCAACCGCCTATGTTTTATGTGTAAGAGTAGTTTGATTTACACAATGATTATATTAATTTTAAATATTGTTGTTGCATACATATTATAAATAATAATTTAGTAAAATTATTGAGTTCGCAATTTATGTCATATACTCAATAACCAAATTTTACAAAATTAACTATAATAGTTTTATCTATTATAAAAAAAACTAGAAAGTATATCAAAATTAAAATCATACCAGTGTCATAAACACTAAAAAACACTTAAAATTGCATAAAAAAAAAATTTAAAAATATTATATTTAATGATAGAAATTGTTGTGTTAATCTAGATACTTTTGCTCATGAAACATGTGCCATTGTTCCAACTTCAGCTCTATGATATCACATGCATATTTTCATACCCACGCCACATTTTTTAGATAAAGACATACTTTAAATCTAACCAAACTTGTTTTTAATGTTGTGATAATCTTTAAAATACCAATACGACAAATTCTATAATATTACATAATTTAAACTACTCTTGATTCTTATTTATATTTTTCAAAGTAAAAATAAAATAAAGTTACTCTGCTATGATAATTAATAATAATTATATTGTAATTTAAAAAAATATAATAATAAGATTAAACTGCAAAAATTTCAAAAAACATCCACATATCATATTTGTAACTACTTCAATTTATGTAGTATAGGAACTTTATGGTTTCTGTTTTTTTTTTTTTAATTTATTCAAATTTTGAATTATGTTTTCATATATTTTATAGGTTGTATAATTATTCATTCTTCCTTTCTATAAATAATGAAATTTAGTAATCCATTATCAGTGTATCAATACAATGAACATTGAGTATAGTAAACATTTTCATATTATATCATAAAATGAAGTATGTTATGCATATGTGTGAATAATTAGTTTTTGATCAGCCATAAAATGTATGATGCTAATGAAAATATGGTTAAAAATATTGCATTTATTTTTCTAAAATAAATAATGTTTACACTAAACCGAATTAAATAACAATGAATATAATATAACATGTATTTAATGAACCAATAATATTAATATTGGTTATTTGCAATAACCCAACCCTAATTATTATATTTCAGTATAGAAAATATTTGATATTAAACATTTATTATGTAATCCCAATCTTAAAATTTTTTGCGTTTCTATTAAAATATACATTTTTATTATTTGATTGTTATACATAATATTGTTATATTGTTATACATTTTTTTTTTACATTTAGTGTATGCTATACGAGAAGCTGCTACATTAAATTTGAAAAAGTTGGTGGAGAAATTTGGTGCAGAATGGGCCCAGACGTCTGTTATACCAAAAGTAATAGTCATGGCAAGAGATCCAAATTATTTACACCGAATGACATTCTTATTTTGCATTAATGTAAATAGACTAGATTGTTTGATTAAATATATTTCTTTTTAAACAAACATTTTTATTAATTTGTAGGAACTTGCTGAAGTATGTGGTCCAGAAATAACTGCTAAGACAATGTTACCAACTGTATTATCAATGGCAAGTGATAGTGTGGCTAATGTACGTTTCAATGTAGCCAAGACACTTCAAAAAATTGGACCAATTGTTGCACAATCGTATGTATTTCTATTCAGACGTATTAAAATATACTGAAATATAAAAGTTTAATTCTTTAAAAAATAATTTTTGTTTTTAGTGCTGCGGTGAAATCTCAAATAAAACCAGTTTTGGATAAATTAAATACAGATACAGATGTAGATGTTAAATATTTTGCTGCAGAAGCTATGTCAATAATTGCATGTAACTAATGTTTTTTTATTGTTTATGTATGTCACTCTTATCAGCGCCCAAATTAATTATTATAACATTGTTACAGCTTATGCATTTTTTCCCTTCCCACTTGGTATATGATTTTTTTTTTTAACAGTAATATAAACATTATTATATTATAATTATAATTTTTGTAGATCATTTATATGAAAGCAAACAATATTATAATTGAATACATTTAAGTGAAATTATCATTATGAGTAGATAATAAAATATTAATATATAATGTTTTAATTTAAAATTACATTCTACATATTGTCATTGAGGTTTCTTGTTGATTTTACAGTCTCGACAAATTTTAATTTTAACTGCTGTATTTATAAATATCCAATAGAAACCATAATCAACATATACATTTTAAACATTATATTTACAACTACTAATTAATAATTATATGTTATTTTTATTTAAATTGTATTAATTTTGTTGTATAAGTACCTACATAAGTAGTGTCAAAAACTCAAAATTGTTCAACTATTGTGAACATTCTTATGTGGAAAATTGATGGAATACTATGAATTTGCTCTTTATTATTATTGTATAAGTTAAAATATTTGAAACTTGAAAATATGTGAAAGTGATTTCATGTAACTAACCTAGATAAAACATCAATCTAGTAAATAAAATCTTTAAATATATTATTTTTTTGTCCACCATTAAAAAATGTTTAAATTATATCTCAAATCTAAGCTAACAATAATACAAGGTTCTTGAAAATAACTATATAGCTGTATTTTAAGATCTCATTGAATGAGGTCTACCAATAATTGCAGTCTACCAGCTATTTCAGATTTTAATATCCAGTCTATTAGATTTATGTAATCAATTTTATTTTAATTGAACAGTAATTTTTTAAACTGTTATTATGTATCTAAATTTATCATATTAATTTTCAATCCTGAATGTACATATTGACTGAAATTATTTTTCTTTTGTTTGTTATCACCTTTTAGAGCAGTAAAATTACTGTAATTTTCAATTGAGGGTGGTTTTTAGTAGCAAATTGGATGTAAATGATATTTTAGTTTTT
Organism: Melanaphis sacchari; assembly: GCF_002803265.2. Classification (NCBI taxonomy): domain Eukaryota; kingdom Metazoa; phylum Arthropoda; class Insecta; order Hemiptera; family Aphididae; genus Melanaphis; species Melanaphis sacchari. The sequence continues at coordinate 414,525 of NW_020270600.1, forward strand.
TTTCTAAGATATTAAAACTTTGTGTTATATCTCTAATATGGTGTAGTTTAAAGTTAGCTTACTTTGACAAAGTTAATTTAATAACTAAGTTGCACAGTTTTAAGCATTTGAGATGCTTATTGTCTTGTCAAGAAGTTAACAGTTGGCAATTGCGTTGGTATACAGCTAATTTTGTCTGGATGGATATCTTGAATTGTCAAATGATTACTTTATGCTTAATGAACTAGTATGCTATGAAGATCAATACTTAAACAATGCTGAATAACTGATATTGGATTTGCTAGCACAACTCCATAGTTATTATAAGCTTTAAATCTAATTAAATTTTATGATAACTACATATAAATGCTATTTGTTTACTAGCTCAAATTTAGAATGTCCACTTACTAGCCAAAAACTTAAACTTGCTAATTTTTTCTTAGATTTTGCACTTTTTTTTGGTGGATGTGGTATTTTATGTTAAAGAGTAAAATAAGGTGGATTAATAACTATCAAAGTATTTAGTTGAACCTTTTTGTGAGATTGTGTGATCCGACAAAAATTTTAGTAATTTTAGTTTCACTTAAATCATAGTTCATGTACACCAATTTATCTTTATTGATTTTGATTTTCCAATGTCTTGTTTAATAGTTGTAAATTGTAATAGATTGGAATTTTAAAGATTTTAGTAACAGATCACAGTCTGTTGGTCATTATTTCCTGTTGAGGTGGCTGTATCGACAGAAAACAGTAAATAGTGACTATTGATAATTGGAATGGCAGCTGTGTTTAAGTAAATAAAGAATATACTCAAAGATACTATTCAATGTTTTTCCAATTTATTAGGTATCTCTTCTTCATGCATAACTGTCGTTCAGTCAAGTATTATTCAAGAAGTGCATAGATACCTACCAGTGTACCAGATTAGAATAGGTGTGTGACAGGTTGTAATTGTAGTTTGTGACACAGACTTTTATTCAAACTTTCTATACAGAAATCTGTATTTTGTGAGTATTAATTTTTATTAAACCTTATCAAAAGTATGGAATACATCTATAAATATTCCGCAGAAATTATTTTATTCTTCTAGCGCTTTGCTTTTTAAATGTGACATATTGAACTTGGTCAATGAATGATGTTTGAATATTTTTTCAGGAATCTAAACTTGTGTTATGGTATGAGATATATTTTCTCAAAGTGAGTTTAAACGTTAAAAATTTTTTTGAAGAGCTTAACGTTTTAGAGAAGTGATGTTGACCTATATGATGTAGCTCGTTTTGGTGGTTTGTCTATAGTCTTAGTATTTAGTATTAGTAATACGATCATTTGTACCTTTTTATACTACTTTGAAGCCTATTCCATTCATAAGATTGTATTGTGTACTGTGTAGGTATACGTGTTAAAAAATAAAGATCTTTTTTGATTAATTCTTTAAGTATACGTGGATTTATCTTGTCCATATCAAACCCTACAGTGTATACAATATTCACAGTAAATTGTATTATACTATTATAGTTAATAATTTGTTTAAACTTTAAAAATGAAAGATAAAACAGGTCAATTTAATGATACTCTAATACAAGATGCTAGAAATGGTATAAAATAATGATAAAAAGTATATACATTGCAGGTAATATACTAATACCTACACTCGTAAACTATATACATATATATATACGATATAACAGATGATTCATTTAGCACAGGGGTTACCTTTTTCTATATTGTGCCAAATAATAAATACAAAATTGAGAATGTGCCTTAAAAAATATTTATTTCTTTACATAAAATATAAATTTGCATTTTAGATTTTTTTATATATAGGTACCTACTATTTTTATAACAGTTCAATTATAATGATTTAATTTTTATTGCGATAGTGATAATCTAATTTAATAATATTTTTTTTAAAAATATTTAAAAATTCATGTTATTTTATCTGACACTACATAGATTGTCATTTAATAATACCTAACACATGTTTCACAAATGGCACGCTTGCCGCAGTTTGGTCATCCCTGAATTTTAACAAATGATATTCATAATTTCAAAAACTATTAATATTTCTGAAAATATATTATAACTTTGTTGGTTATTGATCCTAAAATGTTGGTTTCACTAGCTTAGGGTGGCCATTTCTCCCGGCTTTTCTGGAGTGTTGCTGATTTAGGAATCCAAGTTACACAGTGATGGTGTAGACATGATTTCTGAAAGGGAGGGATCAAAAAAAGAAAATGATATAACTAAATAGGAGAGTAAAACTGGAAAATCTCTCAACCTCTCAAAACTTTTTACTTAGGTAGAAAAAATATTTAACAATAAGAAACAATTAATATAATTTGAATTGATTCAAAATTCATATCAAACACAATATAGAAAATTATCCACTCCAATGCTCTATAAAGTCAAAATATTATACATATTTCTATAGTTTGATGAAAGAAAATTTTTTAGATGGTCAATGTCTCTCGCTTTGTATTTTAGTATAGATTGAAGTTGAAAGATGTCTTCATTCATCTCAGACACACCTAGAAAAATAACGATAAAGAAAGGCCAAATAGGTCCAGGTTTGGTCTTCAAAAAAAAAAAAAAAAAATTATTCCTTATAACTAAAATAAAATTGTATCCAAAATATATAGTAGATAAAACTTATCTACACACATATTTTATATATATAAAATTGTCTCAATAAATAATAAGCTATAATAAAACATAATCATAATTCAATAATTCATAGTATTCATAGTCATCATCGACCATTTCGACCAAATAAACATTACTTTGCTTTAAATAAACGAATATAAAATTTTAAAGGTATTGACAAAATTGTCAAAGTTCAATAGCCCGATAGATCATAATATCAATATGACAAAATATTACATTATAGTGCATACTACATAATGTTAATGTAAGTAAAAACAAAAAATAATAAAAAGGCAATGGGTGGTGGTCGGTGGGGGTATCTGTCCCTCCACCCTTGTAAGGTTTTTTTTCTCGGGACACCGCTTTATACTGGTTAGTGGTTTTGGACTTCTGCAGAGTAATGTCTCGGAATATAAAATTATATTCACAATTCTTTTACTTTCTTGGTTATCAATTTTATTATTGAACAAAACCTAATCGTAAATATATTTTGTTATTATAGGTAACCATATTTTATAACAAACATCGGAAAGTAGGTATGACAATCACGGTAATAAACGCTTTCTAAAATTAGTTTACCTACTACTTTTAACTTTTGATTACATTTACAATTGGGAAAAACCATGTTGTGATTTTTGAATTTCAAGAATTGCGATTACGAAAAATAATATGCATTTAATAATATAATCATTATATTTATTTTTTTATACTCCAGTAGTCTCTGTAGTCAGTATGCATTTATATGCCGATAATACTGGTTGACTCGACTATGAAATCTACCAACGGTTTTGTGCGTTATTTACCTTTCTTTATAGTGTCGTGAATTATTTAGTTCATTTTTTTACGTAATGACTATGCAAATAAAAAGATTCTGTCTTTTTAAAAATTTAATGGCAAAATTATTTGCCATTTATTAAGTCTCTTAAACCTAGTGATGACCTACAGTGTATAACTTGCCATACAACATTTTCAGTAAGTCATGGTGGACGATCGGACTTAAATGATTACCTCAAAACGCAAAAATATAAGCTGACTACAAGATCATTAGTTCAATCTGGTAAGATTTTCAACTATTTTTGTGTATCATACAGTAATTTATAATCGTAGAACTTTGCCTTATATATGGGAGTTAATTCATCGACAAAAAATCTAGTTAAGCGCCCACCCGAATTTTTCAATTTTTTTTCTGAAATCTATATATATTAATGAGGTTGGAACGATGGTGTAAAAATAAATTGGCGCAAGTCATTAGTTTGTTTTGTTAAAGCCTTGCAAAAATCACGATTTTTGGTGTTTTGTGCATGCGTACAATGCTTTAATTTACGTGCTTATAATGAATTTTTCAATTTTTTTTTGAAATCTAAGTAAATCAATGTTTTAAAAATGACGGTGCAAAAATAAACTATCAGAAATCAATAGGTTTTAAGTTATTGGCTTATGGAGTTAGCAATACTCGGTGCTTTACGTTTTCGTACTACGCTCAATTTCACCATGCTATTGAAACTTTTTTGTTTTACTTAACATCCTTTTTTTGTTACAATTTTTATTTGTTTTTTTAACATACTTATGTTGTTAAGTATGTCGAAAATTACGAGGAAGTCAGAATTTGGCTGAAACATTATAGAAAATTAGAATTAATAATTAATGATATTTTCATATATGATATATACCTGACGTGGTCATTCGCTTGTTCGAACAATTAAAATCGAAAACATCTTTCGATTTATTATGTAAAACCACTATAAGTTAGTAGTATGTATTACATTATGAAACATTACAAATAGGTGCGGATTGGCGAATTTTAAAGGCCCGGGAAATATGAATCAAATTAGCCTATTCATTGAAAATGTAACTCTCTACCCCCTTCCATCACCCAAAAAGCGTACAATTTTACTTAAATTTCAAAATTTGCTTAGTTTCACCCCTTAATTAGTACTACCGCCTACCTGTAACAGTTTTGGGTTAGTTAAATACGGTTAACCTGTTCTAACTTGATCTTAGTAAATTTTTAAAAATTTATAGAAAATATCCTTAAATATTTTGTAACAATAGAGGTTCAATTTAAACTTTCATTCAATGTTCTAATCCTTTTATATGAATATTAAATACATTTTATTACTTTTCCAATTATTCATAACATATCGCCTTGTTCTTTATAATAACAATTGGCAGTTTTCTTTACAATTATCAACTTTTAGTTTTTTTATTAGATAATTAAATTAATAATAATTAAATTTTTAATATATAAATATATTATAATTGAAATTTCATCATTAAGTATATGCACCTTAATAACTAAGTTCTCTACGAATTAATTTACTCTTGTTTTTCAATAATTAAATTATATGGTCAGAACCTATATCACTCAAAATATCTCTGTTTGAAGCCATGAGCATAAAAGATTCTAATTTATCTTCATTCATAGTATTTCTCAAGCGAGTTTTAATTACTTTTAAAATTGAAAATGAACGTTCGTTAGTCCCCTAGCTTATAAATAAATGTAGTGCAATGTATAATAAATAAATAACATTTAAGCTAAAGCAATAAAAATATTTAAAGCATTACCTGAGTTGAAGGAAGCGTGAGTAGATACTTTATAAGTTATAACTTAGTGTTAGTTATTGATAAACATCACTATAAAACTTATATTTCATCAATACATTAAAGCAGCAAACAGCACAATTTTTACACACTTTTTTTCATCACAAGAATTTTAGAAAATATTCACATCATCCTCAGAATTATCATTATTAATATACGATTCAGGTAGATATTTTTAACTTATTCCAACCAGAGACAAAATGTAATAGTTCTGACTGTAAGCTATTCAATGTAGTATCTTTATTAAATATTTTTAGTTTTATGGCAAGTGCCTTTAAAGAATTTGGTGGAAACCGATTTTTAAAGTTATCAAAATTAATTGATGACAAACATACTAAGTTCATTCATATTTGATTATTTTTTATCAATTTTTTTCCATGCTTACTATTATTTTATTCATCACATAATATATGTATTTCAATTGTAATTTTTTTAAATGGATCAACTATCGGGTCATCTTTTGATAACTCTTCAAACGCTTTTTTTTCTTAATCTCAATTTTAGTAACTTTGTTTCAATAGTAATGTTCAACTCTACTTCATTTTTGTCAATGCATGATTCCAGTTTATTATTTTAAATTGAATTTTTACATTTAATACAATTGACTCGGTAACTTATAAATTTCAAAATTTCAAAATAAAAATACATACAAAAAATTACCACCAGATATTATTTAAAGGCATGCATGCAACTAATTGAATTTTACCATATATCTTATCTCTATCTTAGCCTGTGGCTAACTATTACATATTATATTATAAATTTGTGTTAATATTATCAATTTATTATTATATACATTCATATTATTGAAATTATTATCATCGTAAAAAGTATATTTAAAAGATAAAATAAAGGAATTTGTCGTTTATTATAGGTATCAACTCTTTCAGCCAGTAATAGTACAAATGTACCAATAAGTACCAAAATAATACTTTCATATTTAATTTTTAATGTTTTACGCTTCTTATTATGCAAATATGTAATTATGTTTTTTTGTATAGCGGCTCTTATAAGAACCGGCCCATCGGGTAGATACCCGATTTCCTGATAGGCCAATTTGCCCCTGAATACAAATTATAAGTGATTAATATTAATTTACCTAAGTTTCAAAAAAAAAAATTATAGAAAAATTTATTATAAGCGCAGTAAAATAGAAAGTTGTACGCATACGCTTAACACCAAAAATCGTGATTTTCACTAAATATTAACTTAAATATTAATGATTTGTGCTAATTTATTTTTGCACCATCATTCTAAGCTTGTTGAAATACACAGGTTTCCGAAAAAAAAATTGAAAAATTTATGTGGGCGCTAAACTAGATAATTCCGATTCATCAAAGTCAAAATGACAAAAAATTCATGTGTGTAAAATCTACCTATATTTGTATATTTTTAAAGCGTTAAATTAAATAAGATATCTTATCTAATTGATTAATTTTGATAATTTTTATACTTTCTGTCTTAATTAACCATTAACGTGTAATATCTATTGTATAAACTCTCACTCTATACTCTATAGCAGGGGTCGGCAACCCGCGGCCCGCAAAGCAATTTTTGATGGCCCGCACAAAGGTGGTTAATTTTTGTGTTTTACTTTTGTTCAATAACATTTTTCATATAATTTTCAATATTATATAATTCTTTTTCCTTTATAAATAAAATCTAATCTAACCGTTTCATAATAGCAATACAAATTTCAAAAGAGAAAACAATTCAAAACATAATAACTATAAGAAATAGTGAAAAATATAATTATTTTTTTTAAAGTTTTGTTTTGTAAAGAATTAAAATTATCTAACAGAAATATTTTCAAAAAAATTTAGTGTTTTCTGAAATAATTAGTATCTTTTGTTAAATGGATCTCCCTGTTTATATATTATACAAGGAGATTCACCAAGTTTGATCAACTTGTTTATTTATTTAATAATGAATTTATTAAAATTATGATTTTTAAAATGTTTAATATACTTAAAGACTATATTTTTAAATTTTTATCATTTTTGTGTATTACTAAGGAGTATCTTATGGCGATATAAACTTTTGTTTTTCAAGTGAGAATTTCCCAATCCTTTTTACTGTAAATTATTTAAAGGATATGTTTTTTATAAATTTTGATGTACCTATAATTCAAAATTCGAATGAATAATATTCAAGTTATTTCAATGTTTGTATAAAATATAAAATACCTTAAAAATGGTTTTACAAGATCATACAATAGATGTACTATTAAATCTAGTGTTTATCATACATTTTTTAAGTTATAAATGTTGATAGATTAATATGAGTTATTAAAGTTTTAAATCACCGTATAACTTTCATATCTTTCAAATCCATCATTTTTAACTATTTTTTTTATCTTTGAACATAAAGTTAAATAATTTAAAAGTCATACTTGTCCTTATTTTGATTTTGATAGATCAAAGTTTTCAGAAAATGTATTGACTAAATAATTTAAAGTGGAAAAGGAGGCTTTACGTCTAAAAACAGAGGCTTCTATTTCCAAAAAATACTTTTTAAGTTTTTAAAATAAACATAAGAATTTATAAAAATATGGTCTTAAAGTATATGTAAAATTTCAAAAATTAGATTTTGAATAACTGAAATATTGTAGAACAAAATATAAGGTAATTAGCTTGCTCGGTAAATCACTCTGTATACTCACCATAGTACAATATCTATGTAGTATGTATACATAAATATAATATAAGATCCATATTATATTATAATATGAGGTATCTACTTATACGTATATATAATATTATCGTATGTAACCAAATAGCGATTTGTATTTTGTTGGTAAATGGACGTGTGTAATTATTATTACGTGGACCTCCCTGGTTTCCTTTTTATCCTCTCCCGCGCCGCCACCACCGTCGTTTCAAGCACGATCACTACAATCCCCCCCCATCAATTACGTTTGGAATCCCGCGCGATGACGTCGCTCGGGCCACACCCGTTCCGGCAACGATGATCATTTTTTGTGCGGTGATTTATCCCACAGGAGATCGAGACCGTCGATAAGCGCGGCACGACCAGAGCCGCGTGCTTGCAGTGTGCGTGTACCTACCTACACGATGTGTGTTTGTGTGCATTGCAAGAGCATATTATAACAGATACATATATATACGATATATATGTATAATATTATTATTATGGTTGTTTGTTTAAGGGGGACCCGCCGCCATCTGACATCCATTAAGACATTTCGTATCCTACCCATATACTGGTATATACATATTACATATACACCGCAGGTATTATTATTATACATCTCTAAGATGTGTAAGCCCCACAAAGCGCGGTTGTCAATTAGTGACGGTGTATCGTTTTCCGACCACTGTCGGGTAATAATAATACGCGTGTTGTGTATATATATATCTATATGTATGCGTAGGGGCATGAGAAAAAGAAGAAGATACATGGTATATACCACCCGCAGTAGCATTCCAAAACTATTGGACATTCCAAAACAACTACAAACCCGTGTTCAGACGTATTAGATATATATACCTATATGCTGTCTTCTCTCCCCACCCGGTTGACCCTCTGCCGATCATCAACCTGCGGGACCAAGTCGTATACACATCTACAAATGTATCACATGGGTATTTGTGTATGTATAATGTATATAAATATAATGTGCTGCTTACGTTCAACATGCGTGTGTGTCTTAACTCGGTTGAGACAAAGTCCGAACAAATTTGATCCGACACGGCTGATAAGACAACTGAGCTCACCGACACAATAAAATTAGACACACCCCGGATCGCTTGTCCACGTATCGAAATTCTTTTCGGGGGATGAACTGCATATGTATAATGCTATTATACAGGTACCTATAATAAATTATTAATATTATCTATGTGGTTGGTCTTATTGCGGTTATGGTAGTTACTGTAGACAGCTACAGCGCAGCTGCGATGGTCGAACAATAAACAAAATTATCGAAGGTCGTCTAAAACCGTATACTTGTCGTTTAATATCGCACACATTTTGTGTTTTGAAAAAAAAAAGAAATATTGAAGACTGATAATTCAAAGTCACATAATATATTTGATTGATAGTTAAAAAATAAAATACTTATTGTTCTTAAATAAACCGTCGAAAATAATAATAATAATAATAATAATATAAATATTAATTGATAAAACATATTTTAATAAATATATGTATAAGATAAAATAAAGTTTAAGTTCATATTTATATTAGAATACATTATATCCAAGAGTTTTCAAATATTCAATTTTAGTTATTTCATTGTTTATAAATCAATTATATTATGAGTATACACTTAAAATAGTCAAAATAATCTTTGTTGTCTTTAATTACTTTACATTATATGCACGGTTTTCTTATTGTATTAGTTAAAGTTTGATGTCTGTTGTTTTAACACACATATCTGGAAAAATGAATAAAAATAAATAAAATACTTAAACTAAAATGTATACTTTAAATTTGTATTCTTACTGGATGAAATATACATATGTAGATAACATAGAATTTTTATAAATTAAGTTGACTAAGGTAACTTTTTGAGCTGTTCATCGTTATTGTATTTGTATTAGGTTTTTCTACTCACAAAAATCGGTGAAAATGTATTGATCTAGATATCCAGTATGTTATTGCTTATTAGCAAAAGTTTTTTCTTTCTTTTTTTTATTTATTTGAAAACAATTTATATTTACGATCTGTATTTACAAGTTATACAATGAGTAAATTTGATGGTTTTTAGAGTGGCGGGAAAGTAAAGTCGCCCAGTAGCGACACCTCGAAGGAAAATGTTCTAGGGAGAGAGTAGGTCCCTACACCAGTTCCTTTTGAGGCACCTGGGTGGGTTTCCTGGAATTTGTTTAGATGAAAGGTTAGTGATTATAGGATTTGTGTGAGTATTAAAAGTTTTGTGTGTTTTTTTGTAAGCGAGCAAAAGTTAAAAATTATTTTTCATCAGGCCATTATTTCAACAAATGAACCGAAACCAAATGTGCAGATAATAAATAAAGCAAACCAAAAAATAGTTTTTACCAATATTCAGATTGCGAATCTGTGTTATTATACAGGTTGGCGACTGGTGGGAAGGGGCAATATACTACTTAAAGTATAAATAATTTAATATTTGTTTGTTTTTAAAATTATTTGTTTTTCGACAGTAAAAGAAAAAAACAAGTACTTCCTATGTAATATATTGTTTACAAATGTTTAATGCTTCTAAAAGTATGTTGTTGATTAAAATTTTTCGGAAAATAAGTGAAAGTTCGATCTGCTAATATGAGATCATTTTTATTAAATAAAAATTGAAGATTTGTTTAGAATTCACTATAATTATTAAAGCTGATTTATTCATAAACGATATAAACATTATAAATATACATTTTTCATCATTATTCAGTGTGATATTTAATTCTTTTATCTTCTTGATAAGAAAATCTACAAGTGGCATAGGCACTGGGGAAGAAGTATTTGTCTTTCATGACAAAACGATAAATAGCATTAATATTATCTTTTTGAAAAAGTTTATATATACGTATATATGTACTTTTATTAAATTATTGATTTTTCTCCTTTATTATTTGTGACAACTTGCATCACGTCATCCATTGTGTGAAGTAAAAAAGAATCGAGAGTACGTTAAATATTATTGCAAATATTTGTAATTGAGATACTTGGCAGTAAAAATTTAATTTTTTCAATCATATTGAGTGTGTCTTATATTCTTGTCTGTAGAAAGGTAACTACTCAAGTGAGTACTGTAATAATCGGTGGGTAATCCAGTAATTTTATTTTTATGATTATGTGATTTTAGATAAATGCATGTGTTATTGATACGTATCAATGTGTGAGGTATTGAACGGTGTGATTTTGAGAAAACCGTGATATTAATGTAGATATAGAATTATAGAACTAAATGAATTTTAACGATGACCTTTTTAAAAAAAAAGTTTGTAACTATGAAGACCACCGAAATTATCGATCGTTTTTTCAACGTCGCGCGGCAGAAATAGCCAATTATTGATAAATAACGCAATAGGTAATAAATTACCAATACATAATAAATAATGATATTCATATTTTTTCATCAATTATTATTCACCAATTTATATTGAGTCTACCATTTATTAAAAAGTATATTGGTTTTATAAAAACGTGTATTTTTTTTTTCGTATTAAAACTAAGAAGACATGTTTATAGAAGAAAAAATCATGTTATTATTTATAAAATATTTTGGTTGCTTTTGCACAATAATTTATAGATTTTGAAATACTTAACTTTTTCGATTTGGGTACATATGATAAAATTGTCGTTTGTGAGTAAAAAAGATTAAAAATTTAATACAAAATTCCTCATAATTTGTTCCAGCAAAAACTTAAAAATACAAAATAAATGCGTTATTTTTATTTTACTATAATAAATTAAAGCTAATATTTTGAAAAAATTGAGATTAGGACTTTAGTTAATTTATTGTAATCCAAAAAAAGTTATTAATAAAGACTTAACGATAATTAGTACACTCAAAACTTATCTATTAGTAAAGTGAGTTTATTGTTTTATTGTTTTATTTTTTTTTTTATATAAATGATTAATTAAAAAATATTTACAATTTATCTGGGAAAATTTTGACGGGGTAAAATTATATTTGTATATTAAATTATTTGGTATATTTAATTTATTGCAATGGAAGTCACATTTTTTTTTTTTTTTGTATTAGATGAAACAATAATATAGGTACTATAAACAGTGTTAAATAATATATCGGATTAAAAAATGTTTCATACAATTTTAAATAGTTTTATTTTTATGGACTATATAATAGAGTATTAATAAGTACCATAACAAAAATTTCATTCATAACGATATTATATTTTTCCCTGTGATCGAGAAAGAATAAAATAGAACGTTGAAATTTTATAATCAATTATATATATTTACTAACTGTTGTTACATTTTACTGTAATAATGTTGAATTATTATAATGAAATTTGGTGATATATTTTGTACATTATTTATGTCTTTAAAAGTAGTGTTTTTTGTAAACATATGGTTTAATTGAAAATATATTTTTAACGTCAAACATTTAATTGAAACACGATAATACTTAATATTCAAATATATTATGTCTAAAGTAAATGTTGTATACTACATTTTATATTATATTGATGTTTTTGTTGGTTCTAAACTTCTTAATTCTAATTTTTACTAAAATATTGTATGCGAGAAAGAATGGCATATTAGTAAAAAAATAACATTAACCTAAATGAATCGTATTATATTATGGTTTATTTATATGAATACCTTAATATAAATATTTGAAAGTTGAAGTAAATCGATATTACATTATAATAATAATTAATATTGAATAATAAATTACTTTTAATAATTATTTTTATTTTCAACTTAACATCATCAGTATAAATGATATTTTAAGAACTCGGAATGTATTAATATATTTTTCTTGGGTTATGCTTTTGTCGTCAATTGTCGTATATCTAAGCGTTATGTCGTTATGTGTATATGTGAGAAGGAAGATCGATGTTTGTATTTTTTTTCTTTAATCAAGAAATCTATATAGTAACTGTAGGATGTAGGTATTATATTTTACAACGTATGAATGAAAAATCATTATTCTATGGATAAAAGCTATTTGGCATTCCATTATGGCGCTTAGGCAAGTTTCCTTAATAGTTCATGACAATCAGTCGCGTGCTATACATTTTATATTCAGACCACACAATAGACTAGAATGACTGGTAAAATACAGACTGGACATGCTATACGCTGTGAATCATTGATGAATGCAAAAAAAAATTCTATCGTTTTAAAATTGATTATTATATAGTAGCGTAAATATTGGGTACATCAACTATTAACTTAAACCTACAGTACAATAATGAAAACAAAATACGTTTATACAACTTTAAAAATAGATTTATTGTATTGTTTTATCGTTGTATTTAAATAATTTATAATAGATGGAACATAATTTTTTTATATGATGATTTTATCAAAGAATATAGGTTTTTGATCCTATTTTTTAAAGTGTAAATTTGACTTTGACATTTAGATGAAATTTAGTTCCTATGAAATATTTTAGTTAGTCATTTAAAGTAGAGTTCTAGATTTTTAGAACTGGAAACATAGTAAAAAACACAATAAATACAAATAATTTTAAAACAAATGAATATTTAATTTATTTTGAGGTATGGTAAGTTAGAATAAGGTATTTTGTTTTTATTAATGTTTAATAATTATTTTATTTTTGACAATTTATCCACGAATAACTTAGATTAAGGTCCGTGATAAATAAAATATGCTTATTTAAACTCGAATTTGAATGTTTTACCTTTACTTTAAAGCGTACATATGTGTATTACTCTAATGTGCTTTACCTTATCCTAACCTAACGATTGTCATTGCTTGCAAAAGGCTCACAAGATTAGTAATATAAATGTTTGATAATTTTAAATCATTAACCTACAATTTTTTTATTTCTCATTTTTATTAAATACAATGTATTGTGTTATATTATTATGGTAAAATAATTAATATTTATTGACATATTAGGCTTCTGATAAACCTTTGTTATTATAATTTATACGAATTATGTATAATTGTAAAAATATCGAAGGAACTGATTCGAAAGTTCTTTGTTAAAATTCTTCGACTTGAATTATAAAGTGCTTAAATTGAATTAAGTTGTAAAATTTAAAATCGAATCTTCATTAATTTGACCACTATAATATGATGTTTTGTAATTAAATGTATATTTTATAAATATTTTTTTATAATTTTAATTTGTATGCTAACCTATAGTTAGTTTATTATTTAATACTTGTACAAATAATTATATTTATCTGAAATTTTAAATTAGAGCAATATAATTAAATATAAAATTAATTATCGTAGAAAGTTTTAGTCCCAATTCGGGAAACGAATTTCATATTACATTGAATAATTGAGTAAATAAATTCAAATACTCGATAAACTACGGATACCAATTTAGAATTTATTATGAGCTGACTGATTTATTATTATCACTATTATTGTTATTATTATTATTATCATCACTGATATTATATTTAAACAATTAAACCTACTGTAAAATATAACTCTATTAATACTAAAAATATTATGTACGTTTTATTTTATTTTATAATGTATTATTTAAGCACGTATTATTAATAACACTAATATTTTATGGCCTATTTGTTGAAGTTAAATTTTCGTTATCAATACAATTTAAAAATACATAGTGTTTATACATTTTAATACTCATTATTTCTATTTTTTTTTTTTTGTAGTCTTAACGTACACTTAACTACCAAAGCCTAAATAGTAAATACAATACATATCAACACTTGTTATATTTTGATTATACAATTTTGGTTTTTGATTAGCCGTAAAATTTGCCTTTAAAGCTATAATGGCGTGAACCTTGTCGTTTACATTGTAACCGTAAGCACTCAAGTACCTACTTTATAAACAGCTTCTGGTCTGGTGTACGCGGGCACGAAGCTGAGGGATATATTGGCTATTATGACTGCCTCGTCTATTTCACTGTCGTTCAACCAAGTACTACCTATACCATATTTCTTATATAATTGGTCTCATGGAAATATTACTCGTGAATCAATTTTTTTCTTCGGAACTACATATAATTGTGTGGTAACACTACTAACACTTTATATTGGTTGACTATTCAAGCTATCATTAGATCAAAAATGTGTATTTGTTTTTCAAACAATGGCTCCCACAAATAATTAAGTGCATTAAATACCAAGCTAACATTTTCGATACCTATTAATACGGAATTGATTAACGAGTGATTGCCCTATAAAGATTTTTTGGCATACATAAAAACGTAATTTTCTGGCATTACTTGAAAAAATCACAATTATAACATATAATAATGTAATTCATAATAATATACCAATTTTATTACTAAATTGCTAAATACTCGTGTATTTTACAATAAAAATATCCTGTTATGAAAAATAAATATTAATTATTATTAGAAAGCATTGAAGTGCCATTAGATATTGAATATACGATTGTGTATATACTATTATATACTTATAAAATAAACTTTTTTTAATGGTGTTTTATTCATTGACACTTGATTTTACATCTATATTATTTAAATGTTTGAGTATATTAGTATAAAGATAATAGTAACAATAATAATAAAAAAAGGTCTTTGTTATTGCTTACTTATTTCTATATATCTTTGTTTTTCGTAATTTAAATGGTTATTATTAATTTTTAATAATATCTATATT
Source organism: Melanaphis sacchari (assembly GCF_002803265.2). Lineage (NCBI taxonomy): Eukaryota > Metazoa > Arthropoda > Insecta > Hemiptera > Aphididae > Melanaphis > Melanaphis sacchari. The sequence continues at coordinate 430,019 of NW_020270600.1, forward strand.
CTATGTTCTTAATATTTTATGAACAAATAATGTAAAACATTTTATAGAAGTAGATAGGATCAAAAACTTCTTAGGTAATATGAAATATAAATATTGAAACCAACCAGCGTGTTTTTATTACAACTAATTTTAAATTATCCAATTTTTTTTTTTACATTTTGAGTGGAGCTTTTAATGTGTTAATTTAACAACGATATATGTTTTTTTAAATTTTTTTTTTATTGTTGTGTCAAATTTGGCATTTTTCGTAGAAGTAAAAATAGTCTATCTTAAGCAGTTAGCCGTAATTTCTGATAGGGTCTTATACTTTTTGTATAATAATCAAGTAGTTATATCATTATATTTGTTATAATAATATAAACATTATAAACAATTTATTTTTGACAAAAATTAGTTTAACCATAACTACCTATATTAGTTATAAAAAATAAATTTCTCATAGCAATATAAGTATACATTCAAATGTCCTTAGAAATATAGACTATTTAGGCCAAATTTAGAAAAAAATGTATGAAAGTAAAGTGCTGAATTTTTTAGAAGTTATGTTAAAAATGATTTTTTTTTAGTTAATTTTTCATTTAATGTAATATTGTCATTTTTCAAAGGCTTTTAATTTGTTTATTTTGTTATTGCAGTGTTTACACTTGACATTTAATTGCTTAAAATGGTGTATAAACTGTGTTTTGACGATAAATTAATTTGTGTTGATTATAATTACCAAAATATTCTTAACGTAAACCAATAACTCATCAGTGTATAGGTATAAGATTAAAAAAGTTGCCAATTCTATGATCGTAAGCGTTAAGTTACCAGTTTGACGTCTATATCTCTATTGATGATCTCAAACCACTTGCAGGTTATTACAGTCTTACAAACTGGTCATGAATACTGTTTTTTGATACGTAATAATAGTCGGTTAACGTATGTGACTAGAACACAAGATAGCCCAACAGTGCGCGTTATCTTGTAGGTGGCATTGCCCTAGTATGGACAAACTGTTATTATTTTATTTCCAAGTACTATTATTGCTGTACCGCGGTATTTATGATGAATCCCATCAGAGACAACGTAAATAATAGATATCTGACCATAAACAGGAGAAACATATTACTTTATTACTAACTATACTTAACAGATAAAAACATGTTTTATTAAAAAAAAATTACAGCTTTAAAAGTGCACTTAAACATTTATACCTACTTAATACAATAGATTATTACCAATGTATATAAGTATTACTATAATGTTTAAAAGTAACATTTTAAAAATATTCTTTTGCTAGGATTTTTTTTAAATTGTAAGATATGATTTTTCAGACGAAACATTCATAATTCAACTATATGCGTGTAGTTGTTAAAATTAAAACATTTCAGCATTTCAACATTTAGTTGAATATACGTCACTGAATATTTCCCTTATATAATAAACAATATTTTATTTATAGTTATATAATTATTTTTGATTATGACTAATAAACTAAATACAGTAGAAGCACAGAACAATATAGAAACGATACAATCAGCTGGGCGGTCTACTGTATCCCTTCAGTATGAAGTATTGGATTTTAAAAGTTAAAACCGTACCCGTAATCTGACTAGATGTTGGTAATGTGTATCCCTAATTGTTGCGATATTATAAAAACGGAAACAATAATCCATTGCCCGAATGATTTTCACGGGTCTTATGTAAAAAAACATTGTTAAAAACGAGCAAATTTAAAATTGCAATAGTTGCATTTTTTTATTATTATTCAGTGTATTTTTAACGGTTTCAACTAATTTTTAATAATATATTGTTCTGTGATAATATTGATATTATTTATTTAAATGATAATGTATGCCACACACCCCCCTGGAGACCGTGTTCAAGGCCAATGTCGCCCGGTTTGGTCAATATCGGACAATGTCTATACCCGGGTAGAAGCATTTAGGTATTGTAACTTGCACTGGACATAATTTTGAGTGTGGCTATTGATAATAATATCATGTCCATCGGTGTATTATTAAACAGAGTGCAATACGAGGACAATGTACATAATTTTAAATACATGTAGATTTCTGATATCCGAAATATTGATTGTATATATTCTGTGTATAGTATTTACCATTAGTTTTAAATCAACATTTTTTTTTTAAATTTTGTTAAAATCATAAATTGTCTTAATACATATAATGATGTGTTAAGTAAAAAAGTTTTTGTAATATTAATTTTTTGATATTGTGTAGGTATTAACACTGATTCAAAATGTTCAAGTAAATAGCTCTAATAGACATTTTATAATAGTTTACATTGTATGCTTAGAAGAAGTTATTTTTTTATTTATCAGTTTATTCTTAACAAATGAAAATATGACAACAAAAACCATGTTGTTATACTATTAATCTACAACGATTTTAATTGAGAATATATCGTTGAATGTGAATTTTTATTATTGATTTTGAGTTTTGAGTAGGTTAAATTTTTAAATTTGTGTTAATTTATTTTTAAAATTTACTTTTAAATGTTTTAAGTTCCCACAAGTACACACTATAACTTAGTAGCAACAATATTATACAATTTATTTTTAGATTTTGTATAAAATTTATCATTTTATGAATTAATATTAAACATTACTTCAACAATCTTCATATATTGTTGATAGTGAAATTACCTTAACTAAATAATAGTTGAACCGAAAATTGTTATTGCCCTAAAATAAAGATAAAAATATTTACAACACAAAAAAAATTATGGTTTTTCACGTTATAAAAGCAAAAGCGTCTGAAATGTGTATGTGTATATCTGCACATGCGTATGTGTATGTGTGCGTGCGTGAACTTGTGTATACTCAGTACTGCTGTGTACAGCGAGAACGTACTGTGTTACACAAAATCGAAACTGTAAGATGTGGCGCCAGCGATCGTCTGAAAGGGATGTTTTATGAATGAAGTTTTTGGTATGTCGCCCACGTGGAATGTGAATATCCCTTCACAGCGTGTGTAAGTATTCGGGCCGAGGTTTATATTTCAGAGGGGATGGTATTGCGGGGACGAAGGGGTAGCTATTGACGTGGCGCCAACGAATCCCCGACAAAGGATTAATAGCCATTGGGTTCCGAAGAATACTTTCCGATATAAAACGAAGTCCTATATAAATCATAATACAATGGCATACTTGAATGAATCATTGAAATGAAGATTAAATTAATTTTCTCGTATGTTAAAATGTTTTATTTTTATTTATTGGAACTATATTGGCTATAATTAATTTTATAAATAAAATCATTAAAAAATATGTTAACATTGTTACTTTTACAGTATTTTTCCTAACATAATAACTATAATAAATTATTATATATCATATAAGTATAAAATTCAAACAATAATGGATAAAGTTAAATATATTTGTCTAAGTATGTGTATAAGTAATAGTCTGTTATATATATTTTATACTTAATAATTATTATACCATAGTATATATTGTACAACAACTAGCCATTTTACTAAAATTAAGTTTATTATTTTATCGATGATCTATTTAAATTGTTTTATTATTAAAAATTAAAATATGAATTAAACATTATTCGTAGTCTTTTAAACGTGCAGGTATAAAATATAATGCACATTTTATATTAATTGGGTTTAGTGATAAAAATGTATTTATTTTGAAGAATAACCTTGTATTTTAAAATAAGCAATTGATAAATTTATCAATCAATATATTGATAAAAATACTTCGTTTCTCTTAAGTATATTATAATATCAGGTCTATATTGGTTTGTCATTTTTAAATTAAAATTTTATTTTAATCAATAAATAAGCATGTAATGTGTGTATAATAATTATGGAACTTATTCTAAGCTTTTTTAATATTCTAATTAAAAAAAATATATTTTTAGAAAAAATTAATAGATCGATTGATAAATTCTTTAATTTAAACCTCCGTTAATAGTTGTTCTCCAGTTTCATTATCTATTTATTCAATGTAATAAATTATTTGTACTGGCTTGTATAAGTAATTAATTTTATATTATATTATTTAATAAGGATTATTATTCTATTTTATATTATTTAATATCAATTTTATTATAGTTTTACACATTTTTTAGAATACAATTTTGTTAACATTTTTTTTTTATATATATTCGTATATACTTATTTTGATAAATTATTATATAAGTATTGCAGTATGTTAAATTTAAATAATAATACTTTACGTTGGATTAAAAAAGACTCACAAACAAATGGTGCTGCACTGGTATACTATAAATATTTTAAAATGATTTACGCAAATATTACTAATACGTTTTAATTATTTTTTTATGAACTTATAATAGAACTTAACAAAAGAATCTGATGATTATCTTCAGAAATCTAATTCATCTAAAAATTTTTATGTAAGTACTATACATATATTTTATATTAAACACTCACGCAATAATAATCATATTTTTTATATCGTGATAATGATAAACATTTAAATATGTCATGTTTAATAAATTATTTAATAAACCTAGAGGTTTAAAGACAAATACAACAGAAACAATTTAATAAAAAATGATGGTGAGAATGATGATTTAACATCATTGTATTCGTCAAATCAACAAAATAATCTAACATCTTACCTTATTGAAGTCATATTCGTTGTAATTACAATAAGAGATAATGTTAATTTGTGTTTGCTATATTTTTTTAGAAAAGTGGAAAGTCAGATATGGGTGCACAAGTAAGAAGGTGGCATATAACAGATACAAATAATTTAAAACATTTTAACATGCATTCCACGTGTACTTTAAATATATTTAATAAAAATTATTCAAATGCATTTATGATGAATCCTAAAAATGATATATCAAAAAGTGTAACTCAGAGCCAGTCTTTTATTTCTGAACCTATGATTCCAAATGGTCAATCAACTGTATGTCCAGCATTAATTACATTATTTTTAACTATATTATAGAAATATGTTAACTGTTTTGAATTTATTTTTCTTATAGCTTGGAAAAAATGTTAGTGTTACGGAATCATGGAGAGAAATCAATCATGTTGATAAAATTAAACTTACTGCTTTATTTTTTCAAGTGGTGGGTACCCATAATGTAATAAGTAAGATAAGTGTAATAGATAATAAACAATGTAAAAGTACCTATTCACTTGTGTGTATGTAATATGAATATATCAACTGTGAAGATATAATACATTTATTTGTAAACAGTTTTAACATTTTTAGTTATTTAAAAAGGTAGTTTGTATTTTATAGGTAGAATTTTAAATTAAAAAATTAAAATTTTATAAAAGATATAAATATTGAACACAAAATTTTTATTATAAAATATTTCGTGAATTTTTATTATTTTAAAAATAGAACTTATTCGTAAGTATGTAAATTGACACAAAATAGTCAATTTAGATTCTAATTCTCATACTAAAAATCATATTCAAAGTTAAAAATTAAAGTATTTTTACTTTTTTTAAAGGTGATATAACCCACCAAATTAAAAAAAAACACATCATTGAAAACCAAAATTTAAAATTTGCATTATTTATTTTAAAAACTCACTGAATGTCATAGCTCATAAGCAATGTAATATTTTAGTTTGTACAGTTTCTAAATTGTATTTTTGCTCTTACTTTATATTATTATATTGTTATCAGTAGACATTAATGAGGAAATTATTCATCAACATTAAATGTGTAGAATAAATATTTCTATGTATACTTGACTTCTATAACAAAATATTCTTAAAAATTGTGGTTTAATAATTATTTATTTTTATGTATTAGAATTTATTGACCAATAAGATAATGCCGTTTGTTAATTTATATGCATTGGCCAATCCTTTTCTGCAAATTCCAATTCAGGTACAGATATATTTATAATTATATTTAACATGATATAATAATTTAATATAGATATTATAGGTATATTATTGTATCTATATAATTTGAGTAAAAATTGTTTATAAAATATAAAATATTATAATATGATATCCTATTGAATGGTTTTGAAAAATTGAAATGTAGTGATAGATAAAGTTGAAATAAAAAACATTAAATTTTTCATTTCAGGTACTATATTATTATTTATTCATTATAATATTAACCATTAATCATAAGCAATTATTAATTTACTGGTAGACTATTTTATATTATAATCTGAAGGACATCTGGCATTGTTTCATTTATCGTTATTGTAAAATTTGAGATGCAAATGTATATCTTTATTACTTATTACACTTTTTAATTTTCATTAGTTTATCGATGAGTAATTTAAAATTCTGATTTTTTTATTAGGAGTTATTTATAATTTGTAAATATGTGATTGTTATCCTTTTGTCTTAGCATTTATACTAAATTTACTTTATTTATTCAGGTTTGTCGTATGGCAAATAATATTAATTTGAACATGGCTGAAGTGTTATGTAGAAAAAGAACTGAAGTTGCTATAATTTCCTGGATGACAATTATACTAAATCAGTAAAATATTAGAATTCAAAAAAAAAAAAAATGAATACATTTTTAAAATTCAAATAGTAGTTAATTTTAAAATCATATAACAATAAAACATTAAATATAATTTTAATATTTTTTTATTTATGAAATTTGTTTTCTATTTTAAGTTGAATCAAAAAAACAAAATGATAAAACATAATGATTTTGTCAAGAATTTTTTTAATGTTTTTTTTTTTTTTCATAAACTCATACTTTTATTCTGAATTTTTTTTCTTGGTTATTTTAAAAATCACTAGAAAATTTATCTTTTCAAAGTATCAAATAAGTCCAATTTTTAACTAGAAATCACCCACAAAATTAAAAATTAAGTATTTTTACTGCTTCAAATAATGGTGATACATTATCTTTCCCCTCCCCCACATAAATTAACAAATTAAAAAACCATTATATTATTATAAAATGAAAACGCTCTGCTTAGAGTATAAAAATTTGATATTTTTAGTTAAATATTTAAAAGGATAAAGTTACGATAAATGATTAAATTACAATTGGCATTTTGGTTTAATTTCAGATTTAAAGGGAATATTACTTAGCAAACTGAAGTAACTTTATAATTGTTCTATAAAAATATTTATATGTTAGTGTTAATTAAATTACTAAGCCATAGAAAAGATTTTATAGTTTGAAAATTATCCAACAATGATTTTATTGTTATTAATTTTCTTATTTCATAATATAGAGTGTGAAAGTTATAGATAATATTCTAACGTCGTGTTGTTTCATCATACATATAATTGTTTAATTAAATTAAATATCAAACAATTATAAATATTATATAATATTTCTAATATCTTATAGTATATAGTTGGTAAATATGTTCAATATGTTAAGAGTCTACAATGATAATTCAATCGTTTTTTCGTTATATGATGTGTACCTTTTTAATTTGTGATAAATTAATCCTCCGTTATAAAATACGTACCTATCACTATGATAATTTAAAAATTTGGTGCAATTAACAAACATTGTAGTAATCAAAATTTTTATTTAATTTGGACTTGATGGTTGTTGGATGTGTGCTAGAGAAGTAGATTTTGACAGAAGGAGTAACATTTTAGGTATATAATTTGCAGTAATGTAGGATATTTATTTTGGCAGGCTAGACTGTATTAAATAGTTAATGTAAACTTATATATATTAATATAGTTTTATCTGTATCATTATTAGGATTGCAGGTAGAAATTATATATTGTAAACTACTTTTATCCTGATTAAATTTTATTATATAGTTTTTTGTTTCACATTGCTAAAATTAAAAAATTTTTAGTTTACAATAAAAAAAGCTCTGGTAGACAAAAAGGAACCGTTCTATTGTATAATATGTGCTAAATGGGTCACTCTGATAAATGTGTTAAATTTGAATTCAATGATGTATCGTTATATATTAACCTAACCTAACGTATGACATCACTAAGTACATTTCATGTTATATTTTTTTTGATATTGCTTTTAAAGAAATTTATTTTACAATTTATAAATGGTTAGTCGAATTAATTTTTTGGACGAAAATATTACTTTTGAAAATGTCACTGTACGTAAAAAATATAATTATGTTCGTAAAAGTTTTATGTCTCTGTGAATGATGTTTTTGAACTAAAACAAACAACAAATATCGTTTTTATAGTCTAATTCGCAATTTGTGAATTACCGACAAAGTATCGCCAGTAAAATATGACGTGACTAAAATATCGCAACTGAGATATCGCGAAACCAATACATCACATAGAATAAATATCGCTAGCACATATATCGCCAGTATGAAATATAGCAGAATTTAGTTAGAAATATAAATAATATTGATTATTGATTGATATTTTATAATAGCTATAAATAATTTTTTATAATTCAAATTTCAAAGCATTTAATATTGTTAAATGAATATATCATAGAAAAATCGGTAAAAATATGTATAATTTAATAAAATTGATATAAATATTAAAAAAATTTAATGGAAGTATATATTAAATAAAATACCTTAAAGATAATCTTCAAACTCTCGATTATGATAATCTACTACTATTTTCTCTACTCGTTCAGCCCAATTGACTGTCTTTTTAATTTTAATTATTGGTGTATTTGGATTTAACAGATGCGTTAATAATTTATGGCGGTATTATTTCTTTACGATATTTTGTCGGAGTACCCAATTTTGTCAGCATTTAAACTTATTAAATGCTTATAAAAATCAATTTTTCCAATATGTTTTAAATATTTTTATAAAGTTATAGAAAAACGTACACAGAATGTAGTTTTAAATTTTCAAGTTTTTTGACTGAGCTAAAATATTTTTATTGACACTAAAAGTAATAAAACTAAATAAAATCTTAAATATCTAAAATATCTATAAATAATTTTAAAAAATCGAAATATTTTGAAAATGTTATTATGTACTTGTATAGAAAATAATCACATAAGAATGTGATAAAAATTAATCATAATATATTCTATAACACCAAAATCTATTTTTCAAAAACTGGATTTGCATAAAAGTTCCTATTTTTTCTTAATTCTTTATTTGTTTTTTGTTGTTATTTTAAAGAACATTGGGAATTTTTAATTTTGACCTCTTTTAAGTACAAATTAAATCTTATTTTTTATCCAAAATAAATCTTAAAATTGAAAATTTAACGATTTTTTTAACTACTTATCGTGTATATAGACACAAAAAACAAAAATCACACATCATTGTAAAATCAATACATTCATCACTTTGCATAAAAACTAAAAAAATGGTCTTAACATGAATGTTTAGAAATTTAAAATCCTTTAAAATTAAAAAACTGCTAGGATCTAACGATTTTCAATTTATTCTGACCGGTCGTTACTATATACCTAAACATGTAGAAATGTAAACAGATTTTTTTTGAACTAGTGAATTAGTTAAATAATAACCAAATTAGTAACAACTATAATTTAACATAGTATTTTATATAAATATAATGTAGGTTGATATTTTGATGATTTGTAATAAACGTGATGAAACATGATTCGTTAAACATTGAATAAATAAACAACTTCATTCATAACAGTTGGACATAAATTTTAAATACTTTTATACAATAATATTATGTATATTAAATACATATTCAGTATTTTTCAAGCATAGATTATATTAATACTTTTATTTAGCTATTTACGTTTTACATTATTTGAAATAATTTAAATAAAATTGTTAACAGTTTATCCATCGTGGTTTTTGAATTTTTCTAATAATCTTATGACCGTAATATAGGTTTTAATTTTTCAATTTACATTTCGGATTTCGGTAGGAGGCCACTAATATTCGTCGTCTTATCATATAATTATCTGAATACAAATATACTTGTACACTTCTAAATATCCACTAATTTGTCTACTAATTTATAATAAATGTCCAAAAAGCAACCAATCGCATTAATTCCACGACAACCACAAACAGATAACACTGTTGTGTGAAAGCACATAAAAATGTCGTCTCGGGACAAGGTTTTTCAATTAACCCGCAATAAACACCTCTCTCCGGTCTACATCGGACCCCATAATATACAAAACGAGTCAATAATTCTGTCCGGTGCTGAATATTTCGCCCGTTGGAATGTCCGACGTTCTGTAGAACACGTATCCTGTTTTCCTTTAAATAATAATATACATATCGTACAATAGTAAGACCAACTTGTAATAAAGACTAATGTATTAAAAACGATACAAAATAGTTCAATCGAAATATATATATATTGATTTTTTTTTTTTTATAGTTTATTAGGTACCTACATAAAACTAACTATATGTATTGAGTATAGGTACTTATTTTATTATTTTTTACAGAAGTATAATTCCTGTAATTTAAAGATAGGTATAGGTACTGTTTTCTTATTAATAATACCTCATACTGTAGATCATATTTTATTGGATAATACATATCGTATAAATTAATTATGTAAAATAAGCACAAGATCATATTACTGCTGCAATCAGCATTATACAAGTTAGGTATGCGTTTATTAAAAATTAAAAAAAAAAACTGATAATTAAACAAATTATTTGAAGTTTTACTAAAAATTAGTAGAAATTATTGAAAGGTAAATAATTCATCAAGTTTGTATAGGTACCTATTTAAAAAGAGAACTCTAATAATACTGTTAGTAAAGTATGTTCATTAAATAATTAAACAGGTAATTTTTATATTATAGTGCATTGATTTTTTTATAATACATATAGTTTTATAGTTTATTAGATTTAAACTATTAAGAGTAGTAATAAAAATAAATTATTTTGAATTTAAATAAACATAATTTGTTCTTTTTATTTTATTGAAATAAAAATGGTGTACGCTAAATGTTAAACAAAAATTCATAATTATTATTTTAATTTGAAAGATATTATTATCTTTTTATAGATAACCAAACTCATTTAATTCGTAAAATTAAGTTAAACAATATTTATTTTTAGTTCAGTAAAAATCCAAAAATACTGTTTGAATCATTATGAAATTAAAAATAACTAAATAAAACACAATTGGTATATAATATCACCCGACGGTTTACAGGTAAGTTACGTTTGTCACGCATGTCTTATATTAGTATTCTATGGCATTAGTTAGTTTTCGTGTTTAAAACAATAGAACAAAATAGTTTTATCTCGATGTCCACATAGTTTCTTTTGTGACTTAAGACTTCTAAAAAAATCGTTCATCGAAAACAAAACTGTAATGTTTTTTTGTGCTATTCGTGGGACGAGGTAAACCAGTGCTAATTAAAAACCGGACAAAATAAGATTTTTAGTAGTTCATTTTTTCACAAAAGATTTTTTCATTACCATTCTACGAATTATAAACGTCGGCAAATGACGAGCAAAAATAACATCAAACATGGGAGAAAGAAAATTAAATTTAAAAAAAACTTACTGACAAAATCAATACGAGATTGTCTGATCTTGTTTCCATAGAGTATGGCATCTTAAAAATAAATTTCATCAGTCGATCATAAAACCAGTATTTAGTTCATTTTTAATAAAGTTATTTAAATAGTAATCAGTTATTGATAAAATATCTTCAGTGATTATGTAAATGGATTAAGAGCAAGGCATATTGTGTTGTCTATTTTGTGTAAGTTTCAGGCGTAGGTTTCATAATTTAAAATTAAGTTATTATTTCTATTCCAATAACGTATCAATATATTTTATTAATATAACTAGTAATAAACCCTTTTAGACAAGAAGAAATTGTTTCATTTTAAATTATGTATAATATGCATATCATTAAATTATAAAAATATATAAATATCATAATTTATGATGTCATTTATTGATTTGACGATTTTAATAAAAATAAATTAATAATATTGAAAACATTTTGTCAATTAATTTTAGCTCAGTTCAATTTTAGGTATTACTTCAAAACTTTTTAAAAAATATGGGCAAATGAGGAACTCCTCTGCTTAGTTATATACATAGAGTGTTGAATGGGTTACTGTAATGAATGTGTTACATTTAAATTCAATGATATATCATAGTATATACATATATATATATAATACTATTCAAATCGTAGATAGTATTGATATACAGCACTGACGCCTATTATTTCATTGCATATTTGTATTTCATAGTTATTTAAGTCATTTATTTTACTAATAGTAGGTGATGATTTAATTTTTTTTCAAAAATATTGCAGTTATTATATTATTAATATATATTTATACCATGTTTAATTATATTATTGTGATTAACTTTTAAGTTAATATTACTTTACCGTAATACAGTGTGAATAGGTATATAGTATTAATAAATAATATCTTTAAATAAATTTAAGTATTTAGAAAATATAATTGTATGATTAAATTTATTATATACATAAAATTGTTATTTGCTCATGAATTATAACAAAATAATTAACCTTGTTATTCATTGTTAAAATTGGTAATATTGCCATAGTTTAAACTACATATGTGTATAAAAAAGTAATTGTGTTTATATATTTTTTAGATATCAAGTTCCACTAAGAACTATACAAGAGGAACATTGTAGTGAATTTTCAAGCTCTAGTTGTAGGATTTGAAAATTTTATAAATTTTTACTACAAAGTATTGATGGTTAGTAAAATTTTGTGATTTTGTGTTTTCGACAAATTTTATAAAAATTCGAACTTAAATATATATAAAGATAAAGATGACTATGTATTTTCAATATTTTTACATAAATTTAAGAACAGCTAATACTTATTAAATTTTCAAAAATCAAGACTTAGCAAATAATATAACTGTTTTAAATTTAAAATGTTTATAAATAGCTAAAAAAAGAATCAAAATATTTAGAAAATTATATTACGTGTATAAAATTTAAACATAAATCAACAGTTTTTTTTTTTCGATTACAATTAAAATAAAAATTGTTCAAAGAAAAATAATAATACTTATTATATTGGTGAATATTTAATGTCGTAAGAATTTGAAATTAAATAATTATATAAAAATGAACGTTTTTTGTTATAAGTGTAAAAGCTAATAAGGAATTTTGATTCAATTTTAAAATCTTTGATATGAAAGAAAAATTTTTATGTATTTATAACTACAAAATATTTTGAACATTTTCGAGATTTTACAAATGTTGTCAAAATTCTGAATTTGAATTCTTATAAATAAAATGTAGTTATTAAAAATTTTTAATATTTTTTTATTGCTAAATGAACAATCTATGACGTTAAGCTCCTATTCAATTTTCAAGCATTTTTACTTTGCGATAAATTTTTTTTAGCTGCATTTATTAAAAAAAACCAATAAAAATTTTTTAATTACAAATGTCTAAAATAGCTCAAAAAGAATAATACTATTTTAAACTTGTTTATTTAAACATTTTATGAAAATTTCAGGTATCTATTTAAGGTTATTTATGTTTTAGTTGCACTCAAATAAAACAATCGATTTAGTCAACAACTGATTTTGCGTAGAAATTTCCGTTTTTCCCGATTATTAAAAAAAAAAAAAAATGCTACAATTTCCACTTGTCTAAAGTACAAACTAGATTGAATTTACTATCCATAACCACCCTTAAAATTTAAATTCAACCATTTTTTTGATTATTTATTATTGTTTACAAATATATCACTACATATCATTGTAAAATCATATTTATTGCTCTGCTTATAAAATCTAAAATTCCATAGTTTAAATTTAGAAATTATTTTAGTTAATTAATTAAATAAGTGATTAATTTATTGAATATTTTTAAGAATTAAAAATATTAAATTTAAAACTCGTTGACTTAAAAAAAATTCTACATATTATATACATACGTTTTATGATAAAACGGCATATTCTACTTTAAATATGTTATATTTTATTAAATAACTAAATATAATAAGTATTTATCTATTATTTTTAAGTCCCCAATGTAGATATAGCTCTGTATGTTATATAGGTATAAATATATTACATTTCACATGATATTTATTTTTATAACTATAAAAGAAAATGTGTTGTAATTAAATTATGTTTAGTATTTGCAGTTTTGTAAGATGTAAATTACGAATTGACCGTTGATTACTTAAATCCAATTAATTATTTATAAAATAAATAAAATTTATTATAATATGAAATTTAAATAATATAAAATGTCTTATAAATTTAGATTTTGTTTTGTGAAATTTTTAACTAGTTAAAATTCCATATAATATCAAAAGTATAGTAAGTATAATTATTGTGATTTACTAGTTTAATCTATTTATTATAGCATATATATATATATATATAAGTATATAACAGTATAAATAAAGCTAAATTTTACATAAGAAAAAAACGTTGATAATCTCAAGAAAATGATTAATAAGTATATTATAATGTTTCAATAATACAATACGCAAGTACTCATGGTTTTAAAATTGTCTTTTATACATATATATATATAAGGTATACATGTGTACATTATGCAACACGTTTATCATCGTATAATATTGCGGGTGCTCATTAGTTGGCGGTATTTTAGGTTCATAAATATTTAAGATAATTCGGTATGTTTATACATACGTCGTTGATGCTATGTTCCGAACAGGTTTATAATTATTACGCTACACAACGTAATTCTAGGTCCGCTAGTATAGTGATGGCAGTCAGTGGAAGAGGAAAAAAAATTAAGACAAGCATTGTGTTAAAATACACACACTCGCTTATAATGACCAGAGTTTAGCAGCTCTGATGGAAACCGCAACCATTTAAATGGTAATACGGTAGTCAAGATACGTTTATACGTGAAAAAGATTCTAATTACAGATTCGACAGCAGGCATCGATCGTAGATTTGCTGAAGGTGAAAAAAATACAAAAAACTGGTCGCCATATAATAATTTATGAAACTCGTGTTTCTGTTGCCTAATAAGTGGTATTATATAGTGTTTTTCAATCTTATTAGTAGAAGTAAAAATTGGAAAAAATGTGCATACGTTTAATGTAGGTATAGGTACATATACATATATAGTTTTAATTAACACAACAACGTGTTTATCTATTTTATATTTTATACAGTAATTGTTGTCAAATCACGTAAATATATGTCGATTGACTTGATCATAATACAATAATACGTTCCTATAACGTAATTCAGGAGAGTCATATTTTGGAAATTTTCCAAATAAATATTTTTATGATCGATATGGTTGGGAAAATGAGAAGAAAAAAATTGTATGGAATGAAATTTTTCAAATGGTTCGCCAAAGAATGTGGATATTCCACATACACACACATACACAAACAAGATGGTAGCGCGATGACCTCTGGTATTTTACGAGAGGAGTCGCGCGCATATAATACACACTACGCGGGACAGGTGTTCCATAAGCTGCCACCACTTAGCAGTCCTTGAATCTGAGCCAAGTCGAGTTATCAATACGTTATCGAGGAAGTAGTAAGTACCCATTAAGTCGGGGGCCAATTTATAGACATTTCATCCCTCGCTGTTTAATTCTTCGAGAATATTTTTTAATTCTTTTTATATTAATTGTCCAAGTTAAAAAAAAAAGAATGAACATATTATTACATTGATGTAAGTAGTAACAAACCCAAAAATAAGTTACACTTAAGTTTAAAAATAATAACCTAATAGATATGTATTATATTCGTACTTATATGTACGTAAAAACTATTAATTAATAATATAATAAAAATAATATGATTAATTAAAATAAATTAGTTTGAATAATATGTAGGTATAATGTATAAACATACAATTTATTAAAAAATAATATCTCGTTCGGGTATTCGAGCTATACTTAATATCTTCATTTATGACTAATTATATATTGTAAAGTAGGTAGGTATAATAGTTTGATTAGCGTAATAGGTAGCTACCACATCAAAGTATTTTATACTTAATAGCTATATACATTATATTATGATGTAGGTATAATATTATATTATATTTTTTATTTAACACTCAAACTTACTTAATTTTTTGAGTTTAAAATATTTAAAAAAAAAAAAACATTAAGAATCTTATAATTAATACTATATTTGAAAACATTTATTTATTGTTTTAAATTTTTATTTTTATCACAACGCATTTTATATTTAATTGTCATAATGTAACAACAATTTACTTTGTATCACACAAAGTAAAATTAAAAAATAATACGACCATTAAAATAACACACAATGTATGTCATTACACTATGTACTAAATATGCTTTTATATATTCAACATATGCTGTTCTTTTAGTATTATATAGCTTTTAATAATAGGAGTATTACATTGAATTAAATGAGCAAAAAAATAATAGGTGTGCGTCTATATGTATTTATATTAGCTGAACTGTTAGGCTTACGATATAAATAACTAACCATTAATAAAGTTCAATCACTTCATTTTCATTTGGCCTAAATAATTGTTATTATTATTATTATTATTACTCTTATTAGCGAATTGCCACGATAGTTGATGTGTTTGAAAATAGAAATATTTAAAAATGCTTTCACTGTGACACACTAGTTGGTATTCAAGAAAATACATTTTTTATCATTTGTTAGATCGCATGGCCTAAAGTGACGAATTTTCTATAACATACTACTAATACAATTGAAATGAAAGTATGATGTCTACCGGGCATAATTATATTATTTTATTATCATATATTATTATACCGATGCACATATGTTAACTGATACCAACTAAAACTTTAAATTTAAAGATTTTTTTTTAAACATTCGTTCCTTATGATAGTTCAATAGTGAAAATAATAAACAGTATAATCAGTATATTATGTTGTTTAAATTTAATTAAGCTATTTTTATTTTTATTTTTTGTTTACTTATAAACATAAAAATATGGGTATTATACTAAAAATTATTGATTCGTTAACTCATTTTAAATCTCAAGGTGCAGTTGGAAAACGTATAATTATTAAATATTTTTATTTATAGTATAATTTCACTGAATACAATTTTTTCAGTGCAATAATTTGCATTTGTGGGCAACGGGAAATATTAGCATATGTACAATTCTTTAGAAAGAACGGTTTAAAAGTATACATAACGTTTTATATTTAAAATTGTCTGTAATTAGGATCCTGTTTGTTATTTTTTCTTCTTCATATTGACTTGTGCCCATTAACCAACATGTACATAAATCAAAGTTACATTTATTATTGTTGGCTACTGTGCTTAAAGCGGATAATCGAAGTATTTTTGCATTTTATATTATTAAGATTAAAAATTCAAGTATTTGAAAACTGTCACATTATCTGTTTCTAGCAAACTTGGTGATTGCTTATTACATTTTTATTCGGCTATGCGTGTGGAGAATAATGTAAACATTAAAATTATGATATATTTTATTTATAATAGTATAGAATTCGCAGTAGGGACATGGTTCAACTGGTGAATATATTATGTTTAAATTTATTACGTCAATAATAGATTTTAAGAACTACTTGCACACAAGTTTCACTAAATAATCTCTTATACCTCCAGAATTCAATTTGGAAATGATAATAATACGTTATATTAATTTAAACATATACAGCATATATTACATAAATCACAATGTACAATCGAAACCAACAATTTAATAATTATATTAGAATATTAAATAATAAGTATTGATAAAAAACTACAAGATTAGAATATTCTTAATTTGTTCTAATAAAATATGGTTAATAAGTTATATCTTAAACGGCTAAAATTTGACAAGTACGTGTATTTAATGATAATGAACCAACACTAAAATAGATCTAAATTATTTTATTATTCAATTTATTAAAAATAAACAGTCCTAAACAAAATATTACGTCTACTTAAGAAAAATGTTGATTTCTGGTTATTATTACAATATTCATGCTTTTTATTTCTTATGTAACACTGTTTTAAAAATATGAATAATTCTATAAAATTATTTATGAACAGTTTACTTTATTATTACCTACCTTATTATGAAACTTATAATTTGTATTATACATGTCATATAATTTTTACTTGATAATTATATAGCTGTATATTTTTTTTATATCACATTCAAGTAAAACTATTATGAGTTACAACTATTTACATTAATAATTATTATGGTGACACTAATTTGCTAGGGAATAATGACTTAATATAGTTTTTTTCATTAATAAAATACTTCATTAGTTCACAAAACACAATATTCTTAATTTCATAAAAAAAATCCATTTATCAAAAATCAAATGCAATTGGTAATTTCATTATTTAACCTTCCGCGTAGGTAATAATAGTTTATATTTATTTTTGAAGTGAAGACCTAATAAGATTACTTTTTAGTAAATTAATATTTTTTCTTTTGTAATTTATGTCACATATTATATGTACAAGTAGGATAATAAAAAGCTTTGATTATATTATGTTTTCTTTTTAACAAATATTAACAACCTGTGAGCATTTTACATTCGATATTCATTAACTTATAAAACATACACTGTGTAGTTACTTATTTTACATAGTGACTTTATCTACCAAATTATTATTAATAAAGGTGTTAATTATAAATTGAGAAATGAAAAATAGAGAATTGTTTTATTAATTTTAATTGGTACATTATTTTCTATAGACTTAGAAAATGTATTTGTTGTTTGTTACTATAGATAAGTTTTCAACGAAATTAGGTACTTAAAATAATTTTAAATACCTAAATGAAATATTAATTGTAGAAAAAATGCCGTCAGAAACTTAATTTTCATTAAATGTATCTTTGAAGTTTATGTAAAATTCAAAAGCTGTACTATTATCACTAAATATGCTTATTACTATAAGCTGAATGTTGAATACTGAATATTGATTATTGATTAACTTATATTTTATCACCTGAACGTTCTATTCTCTTTAACTAATCTATCGAACATTCAAGTTAGTGAATCATCATCAACGATGAGTATAGATAATGACTTCAGTCCATAGAATGTATTTAACGTAGGTATGAAAATTGGACAAACCGAAATGAATTACACGTAAATTCAATGCTGAATCATCGGGACTGAAAATACATTTGATACATAGAAATTAAGAGATACCGGAGTTCGAGATGACAAGACTTTACTGTATGTTTTTATATGTATTATTATTTAATGTATACATATTATATAATTATTAATATCAATTTATTATCGCTATTTTTTGTTGTTGTTTTTTTATACATTTAGGTGCAATTTTACTATAAACAAAATGTCTGTGCTCCAAGAAAATAATAAAAGTATGATATTTTATTATTTGTCAGTTGTTATATTTTAATAATAAACATTGGGTTATGGTACCTAATGTATTACAATATTACATATTGTAATCTTTACTACTTAGGTACAGTATTTTATAAATATATACATTATTTATGTAGAATTATACACTCACGAATTTCTTACTAAAATATATTTGTATAGTCATAATTGACCGTAATTATTCATCCTATTATATAGAATATAAATTATAAAATTTTATTTTATTTAAAATTTCATTATGCTTTGTATTAATTTATATTTTAAATAATTAAATATAAAATATACTCGGCTATATTTTAAATTTGATCTTCGACAAAACCATCCGTAACGGTTATAATGCCTCAACCATTGAAGAAATTATAACGGTACAGTTCACACATTGGTCTTGTACTCAAAAACAACAACAACAAAACAACAAAATCAAATGAAGTGTTAAAGCAATAAAGAGAACAGAAAACGGTAATCCGGTTTTAATTACTGGCAGATTCTTACTCGGGGGTGTGTTATTTTTATTTAAAATAAAAATTCGGCCACATCTCAGCAGGGTTCTATTACTTTTACCGAATGACCCGAGGGTTCTCCGTCGTATCCATGAGACGGAGATGACCTAAAGTTTTTGTTTTTCTTCTGTTATACTCGTTGAACAATGGCGAAGCCCCGAGCGTGCTGTTTTATGTGGTGAGAATTTAGCAGAAAAGGACAGTGCAAATATGGCATGAAATTAAAACTTAAAATTAAATGTAGTACACAAGGTGTATCTATAGAAAACATTTTTTTGGGACGCCCTGATCATACACGTACAGACTCAAGTTATAGAAATGCACAAAACCAGTTCTTGTTGATTATGCGGCTTTAATAATTTACTCTGTATTGCTAGGGTTATATGTTATTAATGACCAGCTTGACCTCTCTGCTGGTTGACAAATATAAATGATGGCAAGTGAAATACGAATTACAGTTTTATATAGTTAGAAAATAAATAATTAGTTATATATATTGAAAATAATCAATAAAAACATTAAATCACAACTACATATTATGCATAATACATAGGTAGATATAGTATTTCAAACTAACTGAAATATCATATTGATTATCTCGCTAATAAAAAAATATTTTGAATATTTATAAAATCAGTTTTACAGTTTCTTATGAAAAAAATGAAAGAATTTAATAATAGTATTAAGCTATAGTCAATAATTTTCGATTACTTGTGTATAAGTAGTTTATAAATTAAATAGTGAATGTACATCAATGTATATAAATCAAGTAACAAAATGTCACCATGTTACTTTATTTTATTTTATAGATAAATAGTTGGTAATGATCTATATAGAGTAGTTCTTACTACTGAAAGATTTTATTGAAAATATTACGAAGAAGACTTGTTTTGAACTATTGCATACCTACACTACTAGTAATAAAATTAAATAGCAGTTTATAAAAAAAAAACTAGAGTTTAGATTTCGTGGATTAAAAATATACGAAAAAGATCGTAACAAGTGAAATATATTTTGAATTTCCGATTTGTCCCATTTTATTTAAAAAAATAATTAGGTATAATTACACAGAAATCAACAATATTATAAGTAATCTAAACATTTTCTGTTTAATTGTACACAATATGCAGACAATATTGATCTTAACCTAACCGTTCTAATCAAGGCCGCCCGCGCCTACCATGGATTCCGTTTTGTATACTCAAATCCGCGATTTAAATAATTAATAAATATTGGTATAATATTTATTATCTAAAGCGGGGAGCATGGCCCTATCTAGAAGCGACCTTGGTCCTAATGCATAATTACATATTAAATTATTTGATAATTATTGCATAAAAATGTCCAATAAGTTTTGATATATTATACTATTCATTTGATGAGCATGAAATTTCTATTCAGAGCATGTGTCTTAAATATCTTTATCTATGCCATACAAAGTTTTTTTTCTCATCGAGTTTTGAATTTAATTTAATTTTAATACTGAATGATTTAAAAATGCATCATCTATAAAACTGTTAACATTCAAATTTCTACTTTATTTCCTACTAGGTGTACAACGTTTTAAAATATATATATTATTAATCACCGATGTTATGTAAAGCAACGTTCACCATAATAATATGTGACCTAAAGTAAACGTTAATTATTTTTTTTATCTGCCAATCGAGTTGGTATATATTATATAGTTATACCACTTATACCACAACTACACGTGCATAGTTCGTTGCTAGGCAATAGGCATTTAGAATCATAATACGAGTATATCTTATAGTTCAACTTATAATCTTGTAGATACATATAGGGATACAGAAAAAAATGTTAAACCAGAATTTTAAAATGTGAAAACATACATTCACATTTTATATTTTATGTACATGATATATTATGTATAGATACAATTATACTGACATACACAAGTTTACACAGTACCTAGTACCCACTTACAATAATATAATAAAAACGCCTACGCTATATATAATAATAGTCCTCGCGGGAAACCTTGAATTTGTATATTATTCTATTTGATTATTGTTATTTTTTCCGTTCATTTTGTTGTTTCCACATATATATATATATATATATTACGAGTATACCTAATATAAAATATAATTATTAAAGACGACGTCGTAACACAAAATTATCATCACGAACAACCGCGGGGCCGAACATTTTAAAAATACGGGCCGAATAAATAGTGTTACAGCTTATCATGAAAAAAAAAAAACTGGAATTGTACTCTACTTCGCATTTGGAACCCCTTCCATTTTTTGACCACAACATAACATATTTTACTACTATTCTGACTTATGAACTATTTATAATATTTTTATTATTATTATTATTATTATTACAGCGTGCGAATATCGGGAAGGAACGAACGCGTGTGTAGACGTAAGTTAATGATAGGCATTTATAATAATATTATTAACAACGATAGGGAGGAAGTGTGAAGGGGTAGAGGGAGAGTAAGAGTGAGCGAGAAAGAGAGAGAAAGACAAACAGAGTGAGAAACAGACCTTCAAAGAACGTTGGAAACACGTACCGCCAGATAAGCGCAACCGGCAGACTGCTTGGTGCTCAACAGCAATAAGTTATCTTCGGCCGGTTACGCAGCGTGGACCCCGCGTACCGCCGTCGCTGTCGTTGACCATGCTTGTTCGATGTTATTATACAACTGCATCGTTGTTGACGGGAGGGGCAAAGGGTTCGCATTCCGTGTCGACTGACGTCTATCTTATCCGTACTTGACCTTTTTATTTTTTTATTTTTTTTTTTTATTTTATAATTCTAACATAATGTTCCATTAATTACTTGTACGCGGCTTTACATGTATTAAACAAATATACATATATGTAGGTATTATAAAAATCAATACAGTGAAACTTCCATGGGTATACACCTACAATAAACTTACATTCGACGACATTTTCTGCTTAACGAAACAGTTTTGTGGACCATAACTACCAAATAACCAGAACTATATATCGTTTGTAATGTTCAACAGAGCGATTTTTTTGGGTTTTGACAGGATACGTCGTAACTCGGTAATACATAGAATGTTCTAGGCACTACCTATAAACTAGGTAGGTATGATTTTTTTAAAATTCGTTAAACAACTCGTTGTGTAAACTTTATTTCTATATAAATAATAAATAATCAATTTGTATTATTATTTTATTCCATAAAATATTATAAAAGACATGATTATTTTTTGGAAATATTTTACTAATTTTTTTCAAATAGATAAAGATAAATTTATAAGTTGCCCTGCACTAGATATGCGTCGTTATAATATTATAGTACCACATATGCTACCGGGTTAACAATTAATACGATGGTCATTGACATCATGGTACATAATATATTATACATGTTATTAAGCAGAAAAAAATAATTAACTGTTTTATTATTATTCTAATGATGATGTGTTTAAATTAATTAGTGTCTATAAATATAGCAACAATTTTGCAATAATTGATAACATTTCAGAGATGATTTAATAATACTACGTATTTTTAACGTACTGTTTGAAACTCATATATAGCATTCTATTATATTCTGTTTTCTGAGATATATTTTACTATTATATAAATGATTGCAGTTGTACTGGCTCAATTATCTTACTATTTAATAGATATACAGGTCGGTAAAACACAGGGACATTGTATATATTAATAATATTTATTACCTACACTGTGTATATATTAGTATAGATATTATAATTGTACTGTATAATATATAATACTATTTTGGTGAATTCAAATATTTCAATTTTTTGTTTAAATATATTATTATATGTATAGGTAATAAAATATTAATAATTATTCTCTTTTATTAAAAAAAAAATGTTTAATACATATATGTATATATGAATAATTCACTGTGAGTACGTATATTTTTAGTTTTTATTTCAAAATATATTTTATACTTATATTTAGAAAAAATAAACTTAAAAATTGTTTAGCGCATAATCAATTTCAAAAACATAATATTATGTCCTTGACAGTGTGTTATTTTCTATAACATATGATTATTTTTAATGTATTCTACTATTAGTATAGTTGTTTCTTTATAAATAATTATAATCAATCATTAAATAAGTTTTAACTAATATCAACTATATATCCATTAATATAAAGTATAATGTATATAATATAGTTAACTACATTAGTTGAATTACAAATTTATATAATTTTAACGGGTTTTTTCAGAGTGAATTAAAATGTTGTTCTATATCATAAATACATAACTACTCTTACATTAGTATAATCTAAATGAATAGTATTTTAAAGAATTTTATTGATACTTAATATTTTATAATTTATGCATGTACCTGCTGTAATGATATATAAATCCCATCTAAAGAAATTATTAAACATCATAAATAACCGGCAACATTAATTATACTTTATATCTAACTAGTTAATTGTGAGCGTATAGTGTACAGTATTACTTATTTTAATTTAATTGTATTTATATTTAATATAAACTGTAGAAAGTATGGCTATAATCGGATAATAATCTTATACTATAAAATATTCGTCTACTACTTTAAATACCTACCTATTTAAAAATTACCTATCAAGTATATAGGTATTTATGAATCTAAAATTTTTTATAAGAACATTTTTTAAGTGTTGGGAATTAGGATTAGTATTTATACTATTTATACTAATTTATAACTAAATCATTTTTTTTTTCATTGGAATAAAAAATAAAATTAATTATTCAATAATTCCTTATAAAAACTATTTTAATATTGTTCCTCGCTATAAAGCAATTTTACGCTATCGACGTCTTTTGTAATTTTTTCATTCCTTTATATTATATTTTATTATTCCACTATTTTACTTACATAAAATAAACTGTTAGTTTTGATCATAAATTGCATCTTGACTTTATATTTTAGTTAGGTTAGGTTAACATATTAATGAAAATGTTTGTAACACAATAAAAAACTAAATCACAATAACTGTTGTAGTGATCTGTAGTTTAAAGATACTAATAATAGTCAACTCTTACTTTAAATTCTGTGTTGAATGTTATTTTGAATACTGGTGTATTATTCGTATTATATATTTTCAGTTTGTTTTGATGTTAATTTTATGACTTAATTTATCTAAAAACATTTTGCAATTCCATAATTTTCATAACAATACTAAGAAGGAATTTTAAAAATGAAATTATATATACCTGTACTATATAATAATAATCAGTTCATTTTTCTTGTAGACTATACAATAAACAAAGCCACGCAGTCTGCTAAAACAATCATTATTACCTACAAACTAAGACTGAGCTAGTGGTTTCTGTTTAAATATCATAAACATAGGTATAATGACAACTAATAGTTAATAATTTGAACAATTAACAGAAAATTTGTGCAAACTATATTTACATCAGTTTATTGTATTATATTTGCATAATGTAGATTTTATAAGTATTTACTAAAACTAGATAACTATTTGAATTAATTAATGACTACATAATTAGTATATATTCATTTATTAATTATTTATAAGTAGGTAGGTATGTTACAATTATTTACTTAAGCCTTCGTAGGATTAGAGTTCTTAGTAAATACATACTTTTTATTACGTATCATAAATGGTATTCAGAGAAAAATTATTTTGAGTAAGTAAAAAGAGAACAGTGAAATCAAAAAAGTTTTATCTCAAAATTTTTCTCAGCTCTACTGATTTAAATTATTTATTATTAATAGTATTTATATTTATACATATTTAGAAAAACTGTATGTTTATAGTGTATAGATAAAAAAATAAAGAGTATTAATATATTGTATTATTTTTGAGTTTCCTTAGAACGTTTATTAATTAGACAGTTGTTTACCAAATAATCATAAACAACATACTAGGTATTCAATACGAGATCATTGAACCGATAAATCATTACAACACGTAGTTATCATATTATTTTTATATCTACGTCGGCTATAGTTAAAACAAAATGTATAGGTAACTGTATAATGTACTTATAATTGCACATTGACTATTTTTATATTCAGTGACAATTTTTGATTCCCAATTATTTATTTGTTTGTATAAATATACATAATAATTGTATCGGTGTATGCGTGAGTATATATATGCATAAGTGTACACCAGTTATTGAGCTAGGTATGTAATATTGTCATAAAAATTATATAATAATATAATATGCATGCAATGGTATTTTATTTACTTACCTATCTATATAAGTGCTGTATATTACATATGAAAGGTGTACAAACACTTAAGTTTAAATTGAATTTATTAGTAGTTCTGTTTTAATGTTATTGTTATGCTATATATTAAAAATATATTAATATATATAATATTCTACCCACATCAAATAATATTATATATATATATAACATATGTTATCATGTTATAAAATATTATAATATAATTTATTATCAAATATTTGTAGTGATGTTGTAATATTTTTATCATTACGTTGCTGATTAGTTAAAACTAATGCAAATGTTTATACTATCAAATATACTGTATATGTACGACATTCTTAGTCATATTAGTAAATATTTTGAAACATCTACTATACTCATCAAGTCATCTAGAATAGTATAAACTTCTATCATCACAAATATGTTATTTGCCGTAACAAAATCACGATTATTAATTTATTATTGGGTCGTGCTTAAAAAATTTCAAAAAAGTAATTTGTTTTATTACGAAAATTAATGGGTAAACTACTTAATTAATATAAATAATATTAATTAATTCTACTATAATACTAATCGGTGAAGCGATTTTTATGCTGATCTATTTGTTTTCATAATGTAGATTCACTATTTACGTATGCTAGTAATAATATAGTAGTTCTGGGTTATTTATTTATTATTGTAGAATAATGCTAAAGTGCAATATTATGACTAAAATATTTATAATACAACAATATGAATTATAGTTATTTGGATGAGTTACCATACTCCGAGTATATTCGATATTCAGGGTAACAGCGCGAGGTGATACCTATAGTGTAAGAGGGCAACTTGTTAAAATCATTTGACGTTGTAAATATTTTGGGCAAATGTATTAAAAAACGTAAATAGTATAATAGCAACTCTTGTAACCGGTTTTTTTTAATGTTTCTAAACTTAATTTTTGTAGTGACGATTATTAATTGACAATGATTTTTGTGATGACATATTGAATGATAAATAATTCATTTTAAACATACTTATTAGACAGTCATTTAATATTAGTGTAATTTTTATAGTTATATATACATTTTTTTATTTTTTTTATAAGTTCATGTTCTAATATAATATGTATTATCACCATTTGTGGCTGTAAAATTAGACTCAGAGATTTTAGAACCTGAAGACCTCGACTATTAAACAATTTAAAAATCAACAAGTTCGGGTGTTATCTCACCGATTCGTTGGTGGTCTTTGAGGTTTATTTATGTGTACTTTTTCCTACGAGTAATTAACCATTGAAAACGTACATGCAATAATTCGTTAAAATATGATTAAAATATTTGATATGATAAAAAATTTTATGTACAGACCCATAAAATGTTTATTAAAATGCCAATAATAGTTTTAAATTAAACCCAATAAAAAAATAAATTTTAAATACTTTGTTACAATACTTTTTATTTTATATCTACACTTATTTATAATTATATTAATTATTGATATATTTATTATTTATTGCAGAAACACTATCTTAACTACCAAATGCTCTGTTTCCTATTGCTATTGGACAATAAGTCTTTAATTTTTCTATTAGTGCTCGCACATACTTTATTTTTGAATGTTTTTATTGTAAAAGTCAACTTTGAATTAAGGTAATCATTATTCAAATCAATTTAATTAAAAATATTTACTCTTTTAGTGTCCAATACTCCTGCTATACACTTATAACTATAGTGCAAAATTTTACAAATAAATTATACTGAAATTTATAAGTACTTTTTCACGGCTATGAATTTTAATAAGTGAATCATTTTTTAATATATTATATCTATATATAAATTGAATGACATATTATGTTGATTTGCTTAAATAAATATTGTGAAATGCACTAATGTATTATGTATAACCCGCAAAGTTGTCTATTATGATATTATTTATTTACACATTATATCAAGGTACAATTAAATGACGTAGATAAAAAAAGATTGTTTAATATATAGATTTAAAAAAAATCTATTGCAGAGTTATTGATTGAACTGTCGATTATCTGTTTGAACAATGTAATAAAATACCTATAGCTGTTAATATATTATGATATATCAAAATATGCAATATGTAGTTGGTAGATCAGCCGCAGCTGATATATTTAGTGTGTTTTTTATAGACAGTTGATACTAACTAGATACCATCAACTTCCGTTTATATTATACGAGAAAAAATTAAAATTGCAGCAATATAATTTTTATTAAATAATTCTAATATACTATAAAAATTATAATTTAATTTTAGAGTTTAAGTTATTAAAAATTAATAGACTGCATAATTTAAAGATCCAGATATTATTAGATACCTATATAACATTTGATATAATTTTTTTTCTTTTTCATTTATTTATTACCGCTTGTTTTATTGGTGTGTAGTTAATAAAAGTATAAAGTATAAAAATATAATACCATAAGAAACCAAGTTAAAATTATATATTTCGGATTGTATGAAAAATCTCTGAACATTTCATGATCGATGATAATAGGCTGTAGGTAATAGTTTTCACTTAACACGGATTAGTGGCCCATAATTGGTCAATTAAATTAATTCAATTCTATGCTATTCGGAACTAGTCTGCAATAAATGTTTTACAGTTTCATTATGTTTACAAGTTATTTAAATATTAAAATTATGAATAAAAATTTATGTTATACTCATCGACATGTAATTTAATAATATAACATTACACAATACTAATTACATATTCATGTTACAAAATGTAACGAGCACAATTAAAATAAAATTATCAGAAATTATTTTATTACAATAAATGTTTATCTATACTTAGTAGGTAGACTTTTTATATAATATAATATATATATATATATTTAGAACAAAAGCAAGTATTTATGGATTTGTTCTTAACAATAATATTAATACTAGTTTATCAACTATTGTTACTAAAAGAATGATTAGGTATGCTTGTAAAATGTATGTATTATATTTATAATTAATAATTATAACACTTAGGTATATATAACGCATAACGCATAACGTATAATAATATAATTTAATATTTACTTATATATATTGTAGATATATAAAATATTAATTAAATTATAAAAAAAAACAAAAATGTATCAATTATACATTTCTATATCAATATAAACAATTAATATTTTAAGTCTATTCCAAGATGATTTTACTAAGTTATAAGCAATCGTTATACTGGTTGTATTTCTATTTAGTATATTTTAATAAAGTCTACTCTGTTAAATCTTAGTGCTATTTCTTTCTACAATTATTCAATAAATAGAAGGTATAATAAAATTGTTTGTAATTAATAACACGTCATAAAAATGTTTACATAAAACCATAAGAAAAAAAGTTAATATATAATTTTGAAATATTTTACACGAGAATTACAGGATACTGGATATCGTAATAATGTTGTTGTACAAGTATCAGTTATTTATCATAAAAATAAGATAATAACATAACAACAAAATTGAATACAATAAATGTATATTATATTTTAATTAGTTATATCTGCAGGAGGCAGGAAACTATTATACTTATAAAAATCTATAGGTATCGTGCATATTCTATTATATACACGTCTACGGATCGGATTGTAAAATACGAGAATATTGAAGTCTGACGATAGTATTGCATGAGTATATACCGACAACTACAACGCATTCCGTACACGGGTTTTTATACATTATTTAACGACATTCGTATCTCATAATATTTTAATATACATAATATATATATATATGCTTATATAGTTAGGTGGTTTACCTACACCGTATACCTAAACCAGCTACCTCTGTAATATACCTGTATATTATTACATAATAAATATTGGAAGCGGTGCGCGGAATGCGACGACCATTCACAAATGAAAAAAATAATAATATATAAAAGAACCTCCACAGAGGGGACTGCTCTGAGAAAAACGATAAGAGAAAAAGAAGCATAAAAACTCAGTGGCGGCCAGGAGCAGGATCGAGGAGTCGCCGCGTATCCTCGTCGTCGCGGTGGTCGCGTCGTCTCCACCGCGGCGGCGGCGGCGCGCTCACACAAACACGCGCGCGCTCAAACGCACACGCACGCAACGGCGACCGGTTGCGGCCAGCGCTGTTTTACGAGCGCACACGCATGCACACAGACTCACACACACGCACACGCACACGTATGAAACCACACCCACGCTGCCAATCAAAAGGAGACCGGTCTCTCTCGCGACGCTATCGGCGGCGTCCGAGTGTCTGCCGCGTCGCTACCGCGCGGCACACCGTCACGGTAATATACGCACGCACGCGCCTCCGGCAGCAGTGCCGCACCGTTGCCGCTGCCGGCACGCGGCGCGCATCCGGGCCCGCAGGCCCACTGCCGTGGCCGCTGCAGTCGACATGGCTGCCGAGAGGACCGCCGACAGTCGCGTCGTCCCGACGACGTTGGCTGTGTAATAACGTCATCCTGCGTGACGTTTGTCAGACGTGTGTACTGCGCAAACAATGACGTATTCGACAAACAATGGAATGATTTTTAATATTCATACATTCTTCTATTGCAGGTAAGAGATTTTACAAAATTACACATAGCTGCCACACGCACATCCTCACAAACATTCAATGTGCCCTACTCTCACCTATGGGTGGAGATTTAAATGATTTAATGGGATTTTTCATTTCGAAGAGGAGGCTCAAGAAATCGTCTCACAAAAAATAGCTAATTAATAATACAAAAAAAGAAAAAAAAAACTGTTATCGTTTTAATTTTGGGGTCTTGGACTCCTTCTTCGATCACCAAATATGTAGTACTACCGCCTCATAAATGACATCGAAACGGTATCAAATTCGTGCCCGATATACCTCCTCAGGAGTGTCGCATAATTACTGATGTTGTGGAGTCGTCACGCTGGAATGAAAATTGATAAGAATTTTAACTTATCAACCATATTTTGTTGAAATTTGTATGAATGTTCGGTATAAGAATACAAAACTTAGAAAAACTTTCGTGTTTTTTGATTTGAATATGTAAGTGCTCGTTCATTATGGTATCCCTGTATAGTAAGATCGTATGCAACAGTCCCCCCTACTTCGCTCCTCGAACCACACCTGTGACAATCCCACGGGAACTCTCCTTGCGAGCTCAGGTCAGATCTATTATAGATCTCTCTCTTTCGCTCTCATTCACTCACTCTCTCCTCTCACTTATACTATTTCACTCCTTCTCTTTCTCTCTCGCTTAGCGCGACCAGGGCGCATTCGTACTTAATCACGCGCGTATCGTCATGGAATTCGGAATGTACGGTTTTTTTTCCATTTCAAACTTGTTTTTCGTGTCAGCACATTTTTTTTACAATCGATCAATGTTGTAAACAAGTCGGTAACCTATTGACACTAATGTGAATGCACACACGCGCATACGCGCGCGCCCGGCTCGCAGTACGACTGCAGGGAAACGCGATGATTTTTTTTTTTTCTTAGCGAATGGTCACATTTAGTAGAATCAGATTTTTTTCCTCCATCTATACTATAACTAAGGTGCACTGATTTTTTACGGAAAAAAATAAAAAAATAAATGAAAATTACCATTCTACGTAACGAGTCATTTCCAGTTTGTATTATATTACGGAACGTCGAGTCGTTAATCATCGTGTAAACATGTTGCTGATGACGTGAAGAGCACGTGGATCAAATCGATAAGGCGTTTAGAGTAGGTACATGTTTATTTTAAATGCGTGTAGGTCCCATTATTATTTTAAGTATTTCGTAACAAATGTCTTCCAAGTGTTCACGTCGAAAACGCACAAATAAATCGACGACGAAGAGGAGTAATAGTGATGTCTTATCCCATTGTACTATTGTTTTATCCGATCCGACTGGTCGATAAATATTTTTCTGCGACAATAATAAACTGCACGTTTTTGTTCGGTTTGGTCAATAAAATGTTGAATGCTCTTAATAAGTCTCGACGTCACTTAAACAGAGATTAATCAAGAACGAGAACGAGAATAATCATGTTGAATATTTCCATTGGTATGTAAATAGTGAGTTTATCAATCGTGACCGTGTTTTTCAACGGTACAACTGTTATTAGTTATGAGTGTTATGACTTATGACACTTATTATTATTTATTGTCATCATATTTCACTTTTAAATGATCTTCATTCAAATAATTATTGAAATTGTATGTAAGGTGTATGTATCACTAAATAAGTTTTTAAATTTAAATTTATAAAAACGGTAATTAGTAAGTAGTTATGGTAAAACAATAAAATAATAATTTTTAAACATACGAGATATTGTAGGTATAATAGGTATACACTATGTAGTTAAAAAAAAAAAAAAATTATAAAAGTATAGATTTATTATATAGAAATAAAAATTAAACAATAGCCACAACATACAATAAAAATACATTAGGCAAATAATAGAGTTGTTGGTTGAATTAACTGGCATGATTGACAGGGCTATGTAACACAGTCATACCTATACTTATCTTATATCCTTATTCATTTTAATATATTTTATGTATACATATAATTCTGTGCAATAAAGAAACGGTTAATTCGTTATATATAGTAGTCAACCACACAGCATGAGACCATATTAACACCAAAACAGTTATTGATATATTATATCATGTATTTATGTATTAGTTATGGGGACGGGAGTGGGAAGATGCGATAATAATTTTAGTTATGTTTCCATTTATTTTGGAAAAAAATATTTTTTTAAATTGTGTAATAACCTAACCTGTTCCCTGAGAACGGATTGTAAATTTTAAATTAACCGTAAAGCTATGTTATTAAAAGTCAACTGATTAAATATACAATCGAAATTTACAGAGGGTATAAAAAAGGGTTTTTCTTAGAAATTACACATCTTAGGCGATGATAGGAGGTATTAATTTTTAATTTTTTTTGATAAATTGGCTATGAACATTTTTTACTATTTTTTTATTAGTTGAGTAAGTAGTTGTATTTTTTAATTTTACAAAAGTCTTGTTAAATTGATTAGTTTTTTCATATTATAGTTGTTTTTTTGTTTCTATACAGTGACTTTTTATCTTTTTTCAAGTTAAATAGTTCTGCTATTTAGTACTTACTCATCATCACTCATCACAATAAAATTACGGATATGCGATTATAGCGTGGAGAAATATCTAATATTAATATAAAAGATTATTTTATTATACAATATACATTACAAATGAAAATTATAAATTAAATATTCAAATATATATATATATATGTATAAATATATTATTAAATTTTAAATTTAATTTTTTTTAAATTATACAAGTGGCATATTGATACGGGGGAAATAAAATATAGAATGAATATAGTGTAACGTGGTCGGGATTTATAATTGTTACAATAGTAATGATCGTTTTAAATCCATCAAAATTGACCTATTTTGGTTGATAATGCTTTCGCTTCTATAAAATACTTCAACTTACACCGAAATTGACCTAAGGTTGATGGTTTTATGATATTTGAGAATACCGATGTATCATGATTCCGAAATTACCATTGTTATCAAAAACTTTGTATCATATTCAAGATAATTTATAAATCTATAGTTATGTGTAACAAAATAAATAATGTTTAATATTTTATTTATTTATTTATAGAATGGAATTTAATTTGAATACAGCACTCTATAAGTTTGTACAAATCAACATATATATGATGAGGAACGTTCTATATCAGAAAATACCATTATTTCTCAGTGATTATCGAAAATATCATACCATCATAACCGGTTATACCGTTGATACCAGTCTAGTAAACAAATACCGGATACTGGTATCGAAATCTGAAATACCGTCTTGTGCATATCATGATGATGTAAAACAATAAAATAATTTAAATATTAAAAAAAAATCAAAGCGACAAACATATCATATCATTCGGACGGCTACAGGCAGGCAGGATTCGCGTAGAGAGCTGACAACGACTCGGTGGCGTCGAGTGCGCGTCATCGACGACGTGGGCGAGGGCTAGGAATTCTCCTGATATAATATTAAACGTAAGTATGTATATAAAATATTATTTTTAAGGGGACAGCGTTAAGGGGGATGGCGTGCGCGCAGAGGGGAGGGTGTCGGCGTATAGGTGGTCACGCCATCCCCTCCGCTGCCGCCGCCCATTCGGCCGCCCGATCGCCCGTCCGCCGACCGTCGACGCGTGGCCACCACAACTATCGGGTCTCGGTGGGAGCTCTCTTATGCCGCCAACCCGGCCGACCGGCCAGCCGTGCCGGCAACCGCATCAGCGTTCGTCATCAGTTCACGGGCCACTCTCGAACCGCGCGGTACTGTTTTCACTCTCGCCGCAGTCTCTTGCTGTGCGTCGGGCGCCACACGACGACGGAAACACGTTCGCAGACGGGGCTCACGCTGTTTTGATAATATTATTATCTGTTATTAGTAATACGCGTTCGTCCGCATTGCGACTTTGTTAAAAAAAAAAAAAAATCGGAGGTTCGAAAGTTTCGTTTTGCCGTCACGCCAACGATATAACAATAGTTTTATTAATATTAATGGTTATTAACGTGACGTCTTGTTCGTTTCGACCGCGGAGTTTGCTTTACGCGATTGCCCGCTCTGATCTACATCAATAACCGTATAAATTATTTCATTACAATATTGTAATGTTCCGTCATCGAATACAACAAAAATAACTTTCTACATCGGTTTCCGTTTTATTAGTATTGTTTTGTTTAGTTATTTTTTTTTTTTTATGAAATTCGCGGTTTATTTCGAGGTGTATCGCTTATCCGCGCTGTACCAAAATTGTTGACATTTAGTACAACGAACGAATACGCCGGCCATATTTGTCGGCATGAAAACCGACAAAGACCGTGTCACAGGTACGTGTCGTGTGCTCTATTTAACCTATTACTTGTGAGCTTTTCGTAAAAAAAAAAATAGTCCAAAACATACCACGTGTACGACGATTTTGTGTCTATAGGCTCCACGATGTCTGGGGGGCCCGCGACGACTACCAAGATTCTAGTTGTTATCGCAGTTCATCGCATGAGAAGTGTATGGAACATAATATCACATGTGTGCGTATGAGGAAAACATTAAAATAATTGCGTTGTTATCAACAGTTTGAGATAATTTATTTCAGTTTTCGTCGTTTAATTTTTTATCTCCCATTCGCAGTTGGTTTTTGATATAGGTAACGCATATAGACACGTGAATAAACATATGTACAAGTAGTAATAATAATCATAGCGTAATGCGTTTATTTCATATAATATATTAAAACATATTATTGAATTATTTATACTTCCAAAAAATTATTGATTGATGATTATAGCTCCGAGTTGATCAAAAAGCATTAAAATCCGTACCTCTATCATCAAAATTTCAGTACGTAAAACAATATTCGTCAGCACTCGGTGTGTTCGAAAATCGAACTGAAAACAACAGAAAATATTATAGAAAACATGTTATTTCGTTAACTTTTATGCGTCTAATACATTTGTGTGCACTGTATCACGTATTCACATTGCACGTACCTATCATTCAGCGGTATAAGCACCTGTAACGATAACAACCTGTTCCAAAATGCCGTTAATCTAACCAATGGCTGTGACCTTTCTCTTTCGCGGTGGTAATGGATTTTTTTATTTTGCGATTCCGTATTACACCCATTGTCACTTTTCGAAAGGTCATCTGTCCACCTTGAAACTATTCTTGTGTTGTAAACGGTTACCGCATAGGATCATAATAATATTTTGTATCTATATGATATAATTTGTAGGTACGTTTATAAATATGAATGCTCCATTTTTTTCTCATCGATCAAAAAATTCAATTAATTGACCATATACCTACCAACGCGACTGTAAAATACAATTTAACCTAGAAAAACAGTAATCAATTGAAAACGAAGATAATTTTATGTATTATACGCTATATGTTTGCATAATCTGTAATTAATGTGCGTAATATTTCAGTATTTGTACAATGAACTATATACCTAATATTGTTGAAATCTTATTATGATTTCAGACGTTTGCACTGTACGCGTGCACCCGCTTGATTAATTCGAAATAATAAGCACTGCACAGTGTGGTAATAAAATACGATGAATTTAGACAACATAAAAAAAATTTCTATTTAGAGTTTAATTTATATTTGAATTTTCTATTTTAAATAAAATTATTAATTTTTCGTTGTAGCAGCGTCAATTATTATATTATATTCAATTATTACAGTAGAAAAACTTTATTATTATGATACTAAATTAAATTAGTTATGGAGTGTTGTCAACCACAAAGTTGTTTCATGTAGTTTTTCAATTTATAAATCTTTAATAAATTTTACAAACATAAAATTAAAGTTTTTAATAAAAATAATTATAATTAGATTTTATAATAAGTATTCTAAATTATCCAAAAAATTGGTTTTTTTTTTTTTTTGTCATATTACGTTTGAATCAAAAAATGTATGGTTAAACTATTTTTTCAAGACTATAACATGAAAATATAGGTACCATACTACTACTTTACAGTATTTAATTAAATATTCATGAAAACTTAATGTTTCTACTATTTGAACTGCTACAATGACCTTTCAATTAAATTAAATTCAATAATAAGGCATAATATACAGATATATCTATGAACTAATACACAAATTATTTTTTATCCGCCGAATTAAATTAATCTATTGTTTGTTGGTTATTTGATATTCTAAAACTTTATTTATGTTTGGAGAACGAAGCAATAATACTCAAACGTATACCTACGTTTTTAGATTTACCTTTACAGACATCAGGGCGACAGAGTGTGATCTTAGACTTTTCTTAGTACCTTATGTGAATACGTTGATCAAAATAACATTATAATTGAACACAGCACTTAAACAATATAAAAAATTTATATGGATTAGCTTTGTGGAATACTAATTACAAATGTTTTTAGACATCATAAAATGAATGACACAAAAGAAAACTATTATCAATGAAGCATAAAATCGCAATGATTGTCACGTGCTGCACTTTTTTTCGTTGTCTTCGTATTTCTTTACTCGTGAAGATTGTAAAATGAACTCTAATATTATAAGCCTTTTACGGTAGCTGGTCAATTAAATACAGGTTTCATTTTCACCAATACGTGTGTCGCTTACTATATTAAATATACGTCCAAAAATAATGGCTCTACGCAAACCCAAATAATAAAAGCAATAATTATTATTAATTATACATAAATCTAAAGACTTAGTTAATAGTTAATTTACAGTAAAATTCAGGAATACGTATTGTAAATAAAATTTATTACTATTCCGTAAAAAAATATTTAGTCTTTGACCTTTCGATGACTATAATCTCTTCATTTTACGGTATTGTTTTTAAATTTTCTCCGATTTGATTATATTATGTGGAATAATATTTCGTAAAAGTTTATATATCTAACAGACTCTTGGTCAATGTTTATTTTTTATTTTTTATCATTGATAAACTCATTCTATGATTATTATGAAGTCTATTTAAAATATGTAAACACCTATAAAAAATTTAAATTCAATAATACTAATTCATATTATATACATATGGGTAATTAATATTATTTGTATTTTACTCTTCTTTTAAACAAATCAAATACTATAATATGTAATTATATTAAAAGTTATGACAAATATATACAGTTATAATCGACATATCATTGATATAACTAATCAAAGTGAAAGATGTTCAGCTAATATCCTTGTTCTAAAAGTTTAACATCATCAAAATATTTATATAAATATTTATTATAATTATTTATAAAAATATTTTTCATTGCTTGATCGTCAATCACTCGAACAAATATTCTTTTTTATTTATAATACCAATCATGATTTGTTTTTTTATTTTTACCTATCTAAAAATTTTATGAAAATTAAAAAAAACCCTTATTTAAATCAAAAAATATAATTTTTGGAGACCATAAATATCTATGGCAATTATATAAATACATATATTGTCTTCATTTAATATATAAAAATTAATACCTGATTCTTTTTATTAAGCAGTTTATTTTCATTTTTTAAAGAATATATATTTAGTTGCTATTTTTTTTTTCAAAATTTTAAATTTCTTATAAAAATTATTATGTATAAAGGTTTTTAAAATGTATTAAATATTGTTAGAATATAAACACGTATTATTGAAGTAATATTTTAAGCCTGAATATTTAAAATTATAATTTTTTTCAAAAAATAAAAATAATAAATTTCTAATTTTTAACTGCTTATATAAAGAATGATTAAAAAAAAGAAATATAAATTTGTGTTATCTGTGTTATCTCTAATTTAGAAAAAATTAAAAAATATAACATAAAACGTAATTGAAACGAAATTTCTAATAACATTTTGTAGAATTTGTATTTATTATAGCTTGACTTTAAAATGAAAATGGTTTCAATAACTAATAGGTAGGAACTTAAATTTGTTGCAACGTCTTAATAAAGGTGTTTGTACCGTGATTTAAACAAAACCGATGACATATATAAATAATATAATGATAATTAAATCGAAGCTAATAGAGATTATAATTATTATACGTAATATCATTATTATCGTGAGTAGTATGGCAA
Organism: Melanaphis sacchari; assembly: GCF_002803265.2. Lineage (NCBI taxonomy): Eukaryota > Metazoa > Arthropoda > Insecta > Hemiptera > Aphididae > Melanaphis > Melanaphis sacchari. The sequence continues at coordinate 468,457 of NW_020270600.1, forward strand.
ATGGACTGATTAATGTTTTATAGGCACGTGTCTAACGTCTGATACAATCACATTCGGTTAATTGATCAGGCCAATATCATTTTGTTTACCCGTCCGAAAACATATTATAATTTATTGTGTCCTAAACAGAAAACAAATTAACGATATTATGTTCACTGGTTCGTAGGTGCTTGATCGACAATGATAAGTGGTGTGCTGTTGATGGTGGCTGTGATATCAGGCATAGTGTGCGGCGAAACGTCGAGACCATCGGGCGCTAGAGCCGCGTTTAAGGACGCTGGCCAGGCGGAAAGGCACTTGCTGGCCGCGCTGGGCATGAAGCGCCGACCGGTGGTGGACAAGTCCAAAGTGGAGATACCAGCCGCCATGCTGGAGCTTTATAGGATGCAAATGTCGTACGAATACGACACCACGGCCTTACCGTTACCGGGACACCATGTCAAGTCCGCGAATACCGCCCGCACTTACTTGCATAGAGGTAAGTCCGATTTCAATTTATAATATATGCATGTCATAATAATATAATATATATATATACACGTAATATGCTTGTACTGTACGTTATTATAATTTAGATAGGCAGGTACACCGAATATATTGTAATGCAACTTTTAGTTTCGATACGTCTTGCAAAACTAATATAGGTAATATAATATGGAAATAATGAATCTATTAAACTATAATATACAATATGCGCAACCCATATTTGCATACGAAAAATTGCGTTCTAGACAAACAACACTAAAAAACATTTGAAAATCATAAACTAATATATTCCAACTTTTAATATTAAAATAAATTACAAATCGTACAAACTACAAGTTGTATAGGAAAAACCCAGTTTTTAACATTTTCTATTTAGCTTTAAATTTATTTTTTAAATAATATTACGTATATAAAAGGGTAGTAGGTACATTAGAAAAAAAAGTATATCATATTTTTACTATTGGTTATTTTTCAGTCGTAAGTTTTTTGAATTTTTTGGAATTATCAGAAATATCATTTTTCTGTATATTTCTAGGTGATTAATAATGATAAAAAAAAAAAAAAATGAAGTAGGTATTATAATATGACCAGGAATTCCAATTATTTCAATCGTTATTATAACACATATTTTTATCTTAGTACATTTTAGTCTTTTTTTTTTTATTAAACTACTTTAACACTTTAAATTTAAATGTTCAAATTATTAGTCATTGGTAATTTACATTTACATATGAGATTCTCCCAATTTAAATATAAATTAATTTAATAAAATAAGGAACTGTATTATGAAATATTAGAAAAAAACAAAAATTCTATAATTATAAGTACATTTTGAAAATATTTATTGATTTTACCTATTGTATTGTGGGTCTTTAATTTAATTTGGGGTTGCTTAAAACAGTCAAACGTATATTATAATAGTTCGAAACTATTAAAAAATTAAACAATATTATCAATGTAGATAATAACAAAAATTCATTATATTTGAAATATAAAATTAAATTATCATAATAAAAAATAAAACTTTGAACCTTTATAATAATAAATAATTTAAAAAATATGTAAGTGAATTTCTGAACATGTATAATATAAATTTTTATTTAATATCTGGAAACAATACCTATTTGAAAATTGCGTATAACAAGTATACGATTTTCAATTTTATATGATATTAGTTTAATATGTGATATACTATTTTTGACCTACTAAATACACAATATTATATAATATGGTGTTCAATATGTAAATCACAATGACATAAATTAAATGTAACTAAAACACTATTGCTTTTATTTTTATACATATCCTCTGTGCCATGACAAATGATTTTTAACATTCGTATATATATTATATATTTATACATATCAAATTAAAAAGGAAACTAAATTTCGTGTTATTATTTGATATTTAATATATATATACATATATTTAAATGTGCAGCATACATATTATTAATATCAATTACACCTCATGGTAAATAATTAATTATTTATGAATTTATGATGAATCAAAAAATAACACTTATTTGTCATTTCACATTTATTTTTAAATTTAATATGATAGGTTAATTATTTATTATTTTTAAGCGTATCATACGATTTAAAATTTTAATAATCATAAATAATATGCATTAATTATTAAATAAAAAAATTAGACTTAAAAAACTTAAATATTCTAAAAATTACCCTATGAAATAGGAAACTTCTGTTATATTTTCTGTAGTAAATACTTATTACCTATAGGATGTCTCGCTTAGAAAACTATTTTAAGCAGCTTCATATATTGCATAAAAAGTCTATGAATAAAAAAAAATTGTTATGGATACATTTATAATATGAATAGTTAAAAGTTCGTATTTATTAGATGTTTCTCTTGTATATCTCTATTTAGAGTTGTATGTGCATATTTAAAATCGAGATACAGAAATTATTATTTGATGCACAAAGTGATTTATTTAAATCAAAAATAATTAGTTTTTGGAAATATTTTTTTTACGTTATTTGAAATGGGTATATATTTAAATTTTTTGTCATAACAGTTTTTGTTTTTATTTTTTTAAAGATAATATACATTTTAAACTACACATTTCTTAGTAAAATATTTTTCTGAGAATATATAAATAGAATTTCAAGTGACTATTTAATTAGTTATTAATGATAAAAAATTAGATTACTATCCTAGTGGTAGACATTATATTGCTATTCAAAAAGGAAGCAATTATAATGAAAAAAATATAAAAAATATAGTTTTTTGAAAATTTCTCTTCGTAATGACGTCAAAATAGATAAAAAAAAAAAAAAATGTTAATACCTTTTGAGAACATGAGTGTTTATTTTTAAAAGAATCGCTTTGTATAATATAATGTAGTTAAAATACTCGTAATTTGTGATACATTTATCAAAAAGTGCTCTTTTAGTGTATACACTTCATGTTTATTAAAATGATAAAAGTTATTGTATAACATAATGGTACTTCGTAATATTTTTTTATCTGTCAAATTTAAAGTTGACATAATACGATTTGAATCAGGTTAAAGAAAAATTGATGCCAATAAATGGTATATACTATATTCACTAATCAATTATATCATCTAGGCTCAAGGTCATAATGTTTGTCTAATATTGATTACTAAAACATTTTTTTTATAAATGTATGTTTAATAATATTATAGTTAAAATAACATGTATTTGAAAATATTATACTGACAACCTTTATTGGTACATTTGTTGATATGGTGTATGTAATATCAAATATAATATGAGAAGATACGAATTATGTAATATATTATATATTACACATGAAATATTATAACGAAAGTACCTAAATCATGTGTTATATGTACGCTGCATAATATAGCTCACATACAGACGACAATATTTAAACTAAACAACTATTGCGATTGCATTATAACTGTATTTATAACGAGTATGAGTCCAAATCATTGATTAGACATTAACATGCAAGCGGCTAGAAATAGAAGGCTATTGACACGCACGTGTATGGTGGGAAAATGTGTGCAAACACGCAAAATCCCTCTGAAACATGGGACAAAAATAATTGGGTCGAAGTATTGGAACAACTTCAATATGTCGATAGTAATTTTGCCCATTTTTTTTTTTAAATGTAATTTATTTAACAAATATGTAGTTTCATAATTCGACGAAGGTAACAGAATTAATATAGTTAAAACTTAAATGTATACCTATTCAGAAACATTGAATATTAAAATAAAAAACTACTTATTCATGACTATACTTGAACTTCAATATTTTTCACTAGTAACATTTATAGAATTGTAATATGTATAATATATACATCATTCATTGTACCTTATAAAAAATTTAATTTTTTGATACGGAATGAATTTATGATACGATTTGCCAAGGTTATACAATTTTTAGTTTTTATGCCAAAAGAATAGTTGTTTTTTGTTTAAAAACTTCAAGCATAATATTTAATTTGTTTTTTTTTTATAACAATAAATAAGTAATAATCTATACGAGTACCAATATGCATTTGGTAATTACTGGCTTAAGTCAGCTGATGAATTATGACGAAATCGTTCGACAAAAATATCTAATACTTATTAAATTCCATAAATATTTGAATCATGAATCAGGTACTTAAAACAACTAAATTATATTATTATGTAACTATCAAAAAATAAATTTTGTTTGTAACTTATTAAGGAGATATCGCACCCGCATGTGTTGTCTCTGTCTTACACACGTATGACATGGTAAATTTTAATTCACTAGTTTCAATAGTATGCTTTTAGTTTTTATATTAGAGTGATTTGATTTATTATCAAACTTTTAGATGAGAACATTATCTGTATTCTCTCGTTGGTTTTTTCCGATATTTTAATTTTTAAGAGAATTATGTACATTTCCAAATATTTATATTTTTCATACTCATAACTCACTTAAAAATTAAAATATCGGAAAAATCCAACGAAAGAATACAGATAATGTTCTTATCTATATTTAAAAGTTTGATAATAGATCAAATCACTCTAATATCAAAACTAAAAGCATACTATTGAAACTAGTGAATGAAAATTTACTATGTCATACGTGTGTAGGACAGAGACAACACATGCGGGTGAGACGTCCTTTCAACATTTAAATTTTAAATTATATATTATAACTATACTTAAGCTATATTATAATATTTATATATTTGCATTAACGGAATGAATAACTAAGTAATCATTTTATTAAATAAAAATTTAAGTACATTTTAGAATTAATACCCTAACCAATATGATAACGTTTTATTTATTTATTTTTTAAATTTGTTAAACTAAATTATTAAAAATATATTTTATATCCACATTATTATACTTCAATTATTATTAATTTTAAATACGTGTTTTTATTCTGCTTAAATTATCTCCGTGCACTAATATAGTATAACGACTTTGGCCTAGTTAATTAATCTATTTTTTTTAAAGTTTTTTCAATAAATTTTGTCACTTAAACTCAATGACTATTCATGAATATTTTATTATTTTAACATAATAATCTAATAAAAATCTAAAATTGAATTCTATTTTAAAAATATTTAGTGAGCCATCTATGTTTTTTATTATCCTAACATTGCCGGTGGATTGTATTGATACTAAGCTATATTATTATGTTTTTACGACATCCTAAGAATTTGATCTCCATAATTTAATGTGATTAGTTTAAGATACTTCTAAATTAATGTTAACAACTATAATGGAAATTAAAAAAAAATGTTTGCACTTCTATTAACTGTTTAATATTGTCTAATGCCTAAACCGCACTTATAACTTATATCATGTGAATGTAATTTAAAACTTCTGTGTTATTATTATTTTATTTTGGCATAATTGTGATGTATTCCATTAATAGTTTGATCACTAGATCAAAATATTTTCATAACCAGTTTTGTTAAAATATCAAATGCTTATTTTACTTTAAGAACCACGGAACTGTACAATCGATTGGAAATAAATTAATGAAAAATATAAAATAAACTTTCGAAATAAATTAATCGAGTATAGAATTGACGTGTTAAAATTTCACCTAAAATGAATTATTGTCCTTGTAGAATGAGTCGCGTGGCTTTTAAAATATTTTATAATATTTTTTATATTATATATTTACAGGATATATTTACCTACATAATTCATATGATTTTGCTATACAATATTAAATTACATACCTACCTAGTTCAAATATTATTCAATTTGCAAAAATGTGTGATAATTAAACAACCGCGAGTAATGTATTGCAAATATATAATTACGAATTAAATCTTTAATATTTAACACATATTTTACGGTCGACACTCGACTTCTTATATGTATACAAATTGACAAAATATTAAATGAGTCCTAAATACTCTAAATACTTCTTCAATATTATTCGGCCAATTTGATATTTAAAAGCCCAATATTTGTACGAAGTAGAAATATTTTTCGTCCGACAAGATTTTCGTATCGGCTGCAGATAATAATACGTATTTTGTACCTATACATATATATTTAAGTATGGGAAAATTGTATAAACGTACCATCATAGTTATATACTTATTTATTATAATCTTACGTTAGTAACTTACTTTATTAGAATTCTCCATTGTATTTTTGTATTTCTCTATACTCGCATGTTAAGAGTAAATTATTTTATTAAGTAGAATAAAAATTCTTAAGTCCAACGTGCATATTAATTTCAATGTACGAAACAGTTATAAGTTATAATTTATAACTGTTATAAGACAATAATGACATTATAGGTATTGGTCGTCTCGATTCGGCGTCACAATGTCCGGAAAGTATAGACCAAAAAAACATTCTTTTTAGTATCTTTATATTTATAAATTACACTTATACTTATGTTAACTTTTATAGTAATTTATTGCTCAGAGTTTAAATTCACAGATTGTTTATATTTTATTTCTTTATGATTTATTTTTTTCGCCATATACTATAATGATAGTAAAAAATGAAAAAAATATTATGTAACTACGTATATTTAATGATGTTCGTCATTTATACTATAATCTGAAAAGTATAAATCAAGAAAAATTATATTGTTGTTTAAATATATTATTTTTTTATAACTTGAATGCTTTATTGAAAATTAACATAACGATGCGTTTTATTTATATAGCAAACATTCTATACTTTCATTGGTTTAAAAAAATTGTCACAGTGAAATATTGAAATTAAATTTTATAATTAATATTTCCTTGTTTAAATTCTGTTCATTTTAATATTCCCTTTTTTTATTAATTGTATTGATTTAAAATTAATAAATATTTTCTATGAACACTATTTTATATAAAATTATATAGCCATTTTGTAATTATTATATTAAATTATTTGATTTGATAAATTACATGCTTATCAAAATAATATTTATAAATAATTTATTTAAATTATATTAATTGTATATATATATATATATATATATATATCTCAAAAATAAATTTTAATATATTTGGCAACTTTAAATTTTAAACGTGTTATTAAAAATAACAATTAACATGCTTTTATAAAATTAGGTAATAATTGGCTTATTAGTTTATTACAATTGTATTATAACTACCTATAAGATACAATAAAATGTAATTAAAAACTTAATTATTTACATAATTAATTCGATAAAGTTAATACCTATTTAGATTAAATTATAATTACGCCAAGGTAATAATAAACATAATTAATTTTACATTTGTGACTACTTATTGCAGGTTGTATTTATTATTATAATTGTAACTATTTAAAACATTGATAAATTAACTAAAAATTATTGTACGACATGCTTATTTTTTAAGAGAATATTTTATATTTCTGGCATTATTAATTTTATGAACTGTATCTTTTATATCATATAAATTGTATACACTTAACATACAATACTATCTAATCACAATGTCCCAGTTTATAGAATGGCGTAATTCGGTCAAAACGGCTGTTTGAAGAAGAGTTAATTTACATAATATATATATATCCAGGCATAGTAGTAGAATCATGGAATTTGAAGAGATATAATCCAATGACATTTTGCACTTCAAATAAGATGTCGGAATATGTTTATGCAGCTTAAAATTTTAAAACTGAAAATAAAATCAACAAATGTTTTTAGTGTAAAATAATGCATAAGTAGGTAATGTACTTGAGTATACACGCGATAACTAAACTATTAATATTTTATTGAATTTTGTAATAGCACTTGTTATGCGATTGAATTCGTAGTTAATTTGGATTGCCATCTCTATAAACTAGACAAAACTTCATGTTACTACAAAATGTATACACATTTGTGTGGGTGAGGTGACTATGGTTTTTTTTTTATTTAGAGCACATATAACACATAACTAAATTGATATTCACTCATTTTTCACCATTTACCAATATATGTTTAGAATGTGATGTATATATTCTTCAAATGAAAAAAAATTAAGAAATATAAAAATACTACACTATACATACACTATCTAAACTATATAACATCCATGTTGTGCCGTATTTTTATATTTCTTATTTTTTTTCCTAAAATTAGTTCATAATCGAATCGGTTTCTATGTATGATACTTTATGAACTAATTCGACTGAAATGGGCAAATGCCTCTCACAATTTGGACATAGTTGGTTTATTTTTTAACGTGGTTCAAACTAATTTATAAATTTTTCTTATATTTCTAAGAACAAACTTTAAAATTTTCATCAAAATCAGTCGATTAGTTTTCGAGTTTATAAACAACAAATAAACATTATAAAAGCCTTTTTTATTTTTGGAACTATTGTTAATCCTATATTTATATATATATAATATATATAATGAAAATTTCATGTTTATGATCTAAAACGAAATTCTTTAGTAAACTAAATATTGTACAGTAGGGGTCAGCAATTTAATTCTATAGCAGTTCAGATAATTTGAAAAAAAATATTTGAGAGCCAGAAAAAACTTAAATATTAGGTAATAGTTGTTATATTATTATGACTACCTAATATTATAAACAGGGATAAGCGATAAACGCCATCGTAATCTCCAAATCATCATTAAAATACATGAAATAACTTTTCTATACGGAAAACCAGCATTAAAAAAATATTTTTAGTAATCCAATTATTTCATTTCCACTGGTCAGATTTAGTTTGCGATGTTCCTAATGCCGCTCCTACTATACAGTGTGATCACGATTTATGGTAACACTAAATATCTCAGGTGCATGACCTTGTATTGAACTGGGGTTTTCGGGAAGTGATAGGGAGCACTTAAATACATATTTTCAGACCAGTTTCAAATTTTTAGCTCACTCGGTACGCGCATGCGCAATACAACTTACTTTTTTTTAAATGGCAACCCCAGTTTTTTTCTGCAGATTCAGGTAGAGTATTTTTTTTTAAGCATTTTTTGTATCAACAGTTTTTTTCTATTTTCAAAATTGACCATGTTAGAGTAAGTCAAAATTTAGATTTATGCATAATTCGTATTTAATGTATGGTGTGGGTTAGTTGGTGGAAAGCTAATAGGACCGTTATTTTATGATGGTACACTTAATGGCAAACGATACCTTAATTTTTTAACCAATGAACTACCAAGACTGTTGGATGATGTTTCATTAGACACACGAGAACGTATGTTTTTCCAGCAAGATGGAGCACCAGCCCACAATGCAATTATTGTTAGACGACATTTAGATCAGATATTTCCGAATCGCTGGATTGGAACTTTTGGCGTCATTCCTTGGCCTGCACGATCCCCAGATTTAACGCCATTGGATTTCTTTTTATGGGGTTATTTGAAGACTGTGGTTTATGCAGATACTTAAAAAACAAAATACAAGCAGCATGTGATATTTTAAGTGAAGAACAAATCAAGGCGGCAACTTCGACTGAATTTTTGAGGCGACTTGAATCATGTTTAGAACATAATGGCGAAAATTTTGAACAATTCATAAGATAAATGTATTTAATACATTTTATTTTTTATTTAATATTAATATTAGGTACTATTAAATTGTAATCGTATTATAAGAGTTTACTAAACATATTGTAAAAATAAATTATTATTTGTAAACAGATAAAGTAAATTAAACATTTATTTGGCACTTATTTTATTATTTCCAGTGGTTATAAATAAAAATTTCATTAAATACGAATTATGCATAAATCTAAATTTTGACTTACTCTAACATGGTCAATTTTGAAAATAGAAAAAAACTGTTGATACAAAAAATGCTTAAAAAAAAATACTCTACCTGAATCTGCAGAAAAAAACTGGGGTTGCCATTTAAAAAAAAGTAAGTTGTATTGCGCATGCGCGTACCGAGTGAGCTAAAAATTTGAAACTGGTCTGAAAATATGTATTTAAGTGCTCCCTATCACCTCCCGAAAACCCCAGTTCAATACAAGGTCATGCACCTGAGATATTTAGTGTTACCATAAATCGTGATCACACTGTTGTATAGATTAAAAATATAGTTTTAAAGTATAAACACTTCTCAAATTTCAAGGAATACGTTTGCAAAATTTGGCACCAATTAGATAAGCGATTCCAGAGATTAGTAAATATTAACAAACGCTCAATAATTTTTGTATATAAACATATATTATAAAGATGAAGATATTTATAACTATGTATGTTGGGAATATAAATCTTTGTTGTATTATAATTTATATTTATTTATAGATATAATAGCCAAATACATTCACTGATCGCTACTTCTCAAAAACTATAAAACATATAAATATAGAATTTTTTGAATAGAGGTTTTTTAAATGCTTTAGATATGCAACTAGGAATGGATTTAAAAAAAAAATTGCATTTTAAAGATGGGCTCACTCTAAAATATTTTATTTTGGCAAACGGAAATTGAATATTTTTTTTTATAGGGTTACTATTAGTTACAGAAAATAGAATAATTATTATAATTAGATATAATTTTAGATCTACATTTTCTATGTTATTTATATTTAATACAGTTTAAGAAGGGGTAAATCTACGGAAATATAATTTGTTACCGGCAACGCTGTGTAGGAACAGCTAGTATATTTTATAAATGTGATGATATAGTGTTTGTTGGCTTGGCATCATCCAACTGTTTCAAAGCAATTTGCATCACGTAACTCATAAGTCACCGCCGACATCAATATTGTCGTTATCTCCCTAGATTAGTTCGAAATATTTTCAATTAAAAACCAAACTTTTTTTATTTGATATATCATGTGTAAGCAAATGCATTAATTAAATGTAATGTGTTAATATTAAATGTTAGTTGGAATTGAGTGACTTATAGGTAATTAAAGAAAAAACATATTGTACTCTGCGCGATTATGTACTTAGTTGTTAATATTACACTACATTAAAAAGTTTGTCTGTGTATATATCAGTTGTGTGATATGTTCGGTACAATAAGGTCGAATAATTTGAAAATAAAAAACAATTTGATAAAAACACGCATTTTATGTAACGCTATCAGAATGGCTCTGCAAATTAATTGAACATAATAGTAATAACAAATACAAAATAATATGATTATAAATTTGAATATTATAATATGTTATAACAAATAACTTATAATTAATGAAATGATAATGAAATCACAAACTAGATAGGTATTGTGTGTGTATATAATAGTTACAAAACGATTACAACATAAAACTAAGTTCATAGTTACTTTATTGAAAAATAAATGAAAATTCTAACCACAGATACTTTTTGAGAAATTAAATTATAATTTTATCCGTACAGTAAACCATACAGTTAAAGTTATTAATTTAAAAATCGATTGTATGGAAAACTTTTATTAAGTATTAGATTTGTTAATATAAATTGACTGTAGCTATAAAAAAAATCGTATGTATAGTAGGTATATCTTGTTTCTAATATTTTGATAAAACTAAAAACCAGTAAGTGTAATAAATTCATAAGTACGTTAAAATAATTATTAATTTACCTACATAAAATATACAATCTGACAATTTTAAAGATTTTTCGAGTAATATTTTTTTCCTTGATTTCCAAAATACACATAAGTTTAATGTGTATTTAAAATTTATTTATAAACTTACTATCATCATATTTTTAAATTAGATGTTTTATTAAAAATTTGTATACCTATATTATGTAAATTATATGAAAAATTATAAAATTATTTTTACTTTCCCGTTTTAAAATATGATTGGTATCTTGATATTATTTATCACCTTGTAATAGTCAAGTCATTAAGACGTATATCGTCATTATTATAATAAGTTCATATAATAATGTTTAAAAACTATAATTATTTAAACTTTATGGAAAGGGATTTTTTATACTTTAGACCGAGAAATAAATAAAATTATAAGCGATATTAGTATGTGGCATACTATATTCAAAAAATATTTTTATTTTTTATTCTTATCTAAAATTTGATTCAAATAGTAAATATTATAATAATTATACAAAACTTTATTGATTTACTTATTGTTCATTATGTATATAGGTACTATACATATAGGTAATGTGCAGAGTACATATTATATATAGTATACGCAAAAAAGAATGATTTCCGTGATGCCCTGTTCACTTTCATAGCAAAAATAATTGAGAGATAATTTAATTAGAATAAATATAAAAATATACATTATTAATTTATATTAACCCGTTGTCCCGTTATAAAAACACATTCCGTTTCGACGTGATTGAATAATAATTGTAAACGAATCACAAACATATGAGCTATGACACTGCGATTATTATATTGTATACAGGGCGTTTTTAGATATATTATATTACATTTATAGTAATTTCATTAAATTTTAATTTCTTTTTCTCATAAAATAAGTTTTTTAAAAAGCAATATATGACACTTAATTTGAATAAAAAACGAGGTTAGCTAATTTTTATTGTAGTAAGTTTTGTTTTTTTCTTTAATTGAAGCTATTGTTTTTTAAATTTGTGGTCGAAATCAGATTATTTATATTTTAATATATAATAATATTCAATTTTTGAATATAAAATTTTATTTGTGAGCTTTCGAAATATTGATAGTAGTGTCGTGCAATCAGAGGTGACCAATGCATTTTTCTCTATAATATACTTTATTTTAATATAATGTTTATACTCCGATCCTCATATTCTAAACGGTTAGAAATATTAAGTTCACTCGTCTCACAACCGCATAATAATAATAATACATAATATATTATATAATGCATTATAAAGTAATATAATAATTTATCAAAAGGAAGGAGAAGAAATATTGCTAGTTAAAAAATGATTAGTTTTTAACTTTAAAATTTGAATAATTATATAGTTACTGTATAGGTTCTATATAGTATGTAATATTAACTTAATAACATGATTAAATAATTCATTGTAACAATATAGCTTTTAATTTAAAAAATAATAAGTGAAGTTAAAATTATATTTGCATACATCTGTAACTGCAATCAAAACTAATTATATTTTATTCAATCACTTTCGGTATATGTAGAATGATTTTAACTGCAAATAAATATTCTTTGATTTAATTATTTAGTTGACACAAACGTGTAACTGTCTAAACTATTGCAGCAAATATGCAATACAAGAATAGGAACAAGTCTGTTCCAAAAACAAATTTTCGAAGGGGGGAGATATGAAGATTATAGTAGGAAGGTATACAATAATGAATAGTTTTAAACGTTATACACTTGTACAGTAATTAAATATGTATACTTTTAATTTTGTAAGGTTGAAATAGTGGAGGGATGCGTGTTACAAAGTATTGAGTTATTAATTATTCTTTAGTAATTATTATTCAAAATAATTGGTATAGAAAGTTTCACAATCAATAAATACATGCGATCCTGCAAATCATTAACTTAATAATTTGTTTTCATCAACTCCCCCTCCTCTTGTAATATTTTAGCATTACCTACCGACACGTCATCATTATTTACATAATATTATTTTATACCACGTATTTATGCATTCCGAATTTCGTTTTCTTTTACAGAGTCTGAACCCAAAAAGCCAAAGTGCCGCAAATACAGGCTACAGTTCGCAGTCGACCCGTTGCCGGACGGCGAATGGCTAACCGCGGCCGAGTTGAGGTTGACGCCGTCTCGGCACCGGCCGGTCGGACATCCGGGCCGCGTGCAAGTGCTCGTGCACGACATCGTTCAACCGGGCGTCCGCGGCGTGTCGAAGCCAGTGCTACGGTTACTCGATTCGCAGTACGTAGACCTGCCGGATGCGGCGACAACGGGACAGGACGAAGAAGCGTCGGTCACGCTGGACGTGACGCCCGCGCTGGAGCGGTGGTCGCAGCACGGTGGCCGGTGGATGGCCGGCAATCACGGACTACTGATCGAGACGCTCACTGACGGCGGCACTAACGTCCGGGCCCCCATACCTGAAACGTTCGAGTTGCGGGCCGCCGACAGGCCTGCGCTGCTCGTGTACTCGGACGACGGCAAGAACAGTCGTCCCGTCGGCCCACCACGGCGGAAACGCTCGTCGGGTGCCGGCCAACAGCAACAGGGCAGGGGCGGCGGTGGCAAGCGGCGGAAGGACGGCGGCAGCGGCCGGGACATCTGTCAGAGGCATCCGCTGTACGTGGATTTCACCGACGTCGGCTGGGACGATTGGATCGTCGCGCCGCCCGGCTACGACGCTTACTATTGCCACGGCGACTGTCCATTTCCAGTGGCCGAACACCTCAACTCCACCAACCACGCCATCGTCCAGACGTTGGTCAACTCCATGAACCCCACCGCCGTGCCTAAAGCGTGTTGTGTGCCTACTCAGTTGGCGTCCATATCCATGCTGTACCTAGACGAGGACAACAAAGTGGTGCTCAAAAACTACCAGGACATGCAAGTGCTCGGGTGCGGGTGCAGGTAGGCCTCGGCCTAGACCCATCACACATACACACACACGCACACACGCACACACGCACACTTATACACAGACACACCCACTCACCCACTCACCCACAAACACATAGCGTCGCCCAAAGATATTATTAATAGTTATTAGTTATTATTATTATTATTAAATATTAATATATATATATTTACGTATATATTATTATTATTATTATTATTATTATTATTATTATTATTTTACTATTGTGCGTTTATGGAACGAGGTGGTTTACCTATTTTTACGAATTTTGTTTTTAATAAAAATGTTTTCTATCGCTCGATCGTTTTACGCGATAAGTATAGGTACACATTTTATTCACTGATTTATACGTTCCCTCGATGAAACATTACATAGAATAATCGTATAACTACCAATGCTGCAGATGACGGGCTCATAATATATTATAGACTAAAAATGTTTGTAATATTATTATGTGTTTTAACGTAAAAAAACACATCGACGATATACATCCTCTTTAGACGGATATAATATATTATTACGTAATATCACAATCACATTAGGTAATATTAAATATATAAATTCTTCGGCAACCGACAAATATAGAACGAGATCCCCGACAAAATCGATAAATATATTTTACCTATTATACCTACCTACATTTACGTAATTTCAACATTAAAACGGCTTAAGATCCATTTTATTGGATAATTAATGTTGTAATCGTTGAAACAATAATTGTGAAGTATTATAACATTAAGTCAACGTTATGGACGTGATGAGAATTTTTTATTTAACATTTGGGTACTGTTAATTTTTCCGTAATATAATATATTATTATGTTCAGTCGAAATTTCAAACGAATATATCTGTTATTTAGTTTTAAACGCGTAAAAAAATAAATTCAAACATCTCCGGAATACGTCGTGTGATGTCTCTTATAATATAGGTATATCGTTGTTCGTCGATTTAAGACATCTATTTTTGTTTTTTAATATTGTTTGAGATTGCCATATCTTTTCCCACCCTTTCTTAATCAACCCCATCACAACCACCGTTTCCGTTTATCGTTAATTCATCACGACACTCATAGAATCCCAATTCATATAATATTATAGTATTGTGTCCCATTTTTATTTATTTTTTTTTTTTTTATATATATATATATATATATACTTATTTATTATTTTATAGCTTTTGTACGCCAACCAGTGAACATAATTATATATATATATATATATATATATGTATATTGTTTTAAACACCATGCTCATGTACTAGTCTTTTTATTTATAAATTACATATTTTTTTCATCCCACAATCAAAACCGACCAAAATATTACTTTACACAGTTGTTATATTATATATTATACTTGCATTTTTGTTTGTTTATTTATTTTATTAAATTTTGACTTGTCTCAATATGTTACCATAATATTATTGTCCACGTAGATTTAGATCCGTGTTTTTACTTAATGAGTTATGAGTAAAATAGAATACAATTATAGAAGAAAAAAGAAATTCCAAAATGTCTATTTCATACTTCGAAAAGAGTATCCTATTTTTTTTAAATATATTATATTGTACATATATTTTTGTAAATAATAAATTTTTGTGTTAAATGAATTGTATGTAGTTAAATTATTTTGTAAATTTAATTGTTGCATACTATTTTCAAAATAGAAATTTATTTGTATCATCCTGTCATAATTATATTTTGTGTGACTTGACGAATATTTTGTCGTTATGATTAAAAGCATATAATATTAATATAATATAATTATATTTACAGGATAATTTTTTCTTTTAAATTTATATATCATACCTTTTTAATTAATTTAAGAACTGCTGGAAACAGTTTAAATTAAATATTATGTACGAGTAAATAAAAATATTATTAAAACATATAATTATATTACAGGGACAGACCACTTAACTTACTAAAGTAATTTCAGCCAGTTTTCAAAACTTAAAAGTCACGCTAGCTGGAATATTAGGTATTGAAATGATCTTTTAGATTCTGAGTGAAGCGATGAATAATATTGGTTGTACCATGATGTGTTGTTTTTTATTTATTTTTTATTTTGTGTCTGTCATCACATTTAGGGGTAGTACTAATGCTCCGATTTTAAACTCTAAGAATATTTTCCCGAAGTGAATTCAATATATTTAATACTTGAGATTTTTCAATACTTTTAAAAACAATTTAGAAAAACAAAGTAAGTATTATTAATAACGAGAATTTTTAATGCGATACTAAACATCGCCAAAATTTATATATTTTTTTTGGTTGTATAAAAAAATTATTGATTGCAGATACTTGAAAATATGACCGAATATTTATATTAAAATCTTATAGACATGATATAATTTTCCACATGTTTTAGTATTTTTTGTGCGATCTATATATTATAAGTTTTTGAAATAATTTCTATTTTATTTTTTTTTTCAAATTATGTTTGGTGCAATTGTTGCTTGTGAGTAAATAAGTTTTAAAATATAATACACATAAGTCATTTCTAATAAAATTAAAAAAATATTGAAAATATATAAGTAAAGTTTTTGCATAAGTATTAAAAATTAAAATTTTTACAAAATTCGTTAAAATCTCAAAATTTTACGAATCACTTTTTAATTTTAAAACCTGAGGTTTGAATATGTGTTGCAGAACTCATCATAATTTTTTATAAATGATCTACATAACATTAAGTTAATGGTCAAATACGTATGCTTACTTATAAGTTATAAAGTTAAACAATAACACTATGAACCAATATCTGTATATTATAATATATTGTAATGCATGATTCACGATTGTGACAACTACAGACGATATAATCGCGATTGTGATTTATTGGTTCATCCTGTCCAAAACTGATTAATTGGTTGTTGTCACAATAATGTTATTTAATTTACAAAGGTAGGTATAGTATAAGTTTTTACATTTTAACTACCAACTAAAAATTTGAGATAATATAATTAAAATAAGAAAATTACTGATTTTGATATTTTTCTTATTTTTACTAAAAATATACATATATATATATATATATATATATATATATATATATATAATATTTAATATATGTCTAGGTATAAAAAACATTAAAATTTGAATTCAAATCCACTAAAATATTATAAATTTATGATTTTAGTGGAAAAATATGTTTGAAAGACTAGAATATTAAACGCAAATTTAAAGTACCTATGTAAAATAATAACATTTAAATGTGCAAGCGTATGTACTTACCTAATCTGTATCAAAAATGACCCAAGATAAGGTGAGTTTAGATAAGGTATACCTATATAAGCAAACAATATTTAATTTGCGTCAAATTAAAAAATAAATTTATATAATCTGTAGAACATAGATAACGAGTTGTTATTTTTTTTAGCAAATTATTTGTATTTAAACAATATTATTACTCTAAAATGATTATTTTCTTTGTGCAAATAATAATTTTACTAACAATTTAACTATAAACCTTTCGAATTTTAGCAAATGGTCCCATAATATAATACCCATAAGATGATATGATACGTATTATATTATCTTGTTATATATTATATAAAAACCCTTGAATATATAAGGCTAATACCTGATGCAAATTTTTGTGTTTTTCAGCTGCAAAAATCAAAACATTAGATCAATAAAAAATATATTAAGTACAAAAGATGATAAAGTTTATATATCAGAATTAGATGTAGATTCAAAGTCAAATAAACTTGTAAAAAATAAAGAAACTGGCACTTCAAAAGTGTAGTTAAAAAAAGTTGTGTAATTCTGTTGAATAAATTGACTTTTTTTTAAAAAAGACAAACTAATATGGTTGGTATTTGATAATGAAAAGTTGAAAAATGAAGAAAATGTAAACAACTAGTGTATTAATCCAAAAACAAATTAAATTTTTTTGAGCACGAATAAGATTACATTTCAGAAGTTAAAAAATAATTCTAATACGTTATAACTAATTTAGGATTGTCATTTGTTTCGGATTTCCCGGGATGTTACCAGTTTAGGAACCATGGCCCAGCGTCCCAGACAAAGTTTCTAGGGGTACCGATTTGTACTGGTTTTGGATTTTATACCCAAATATCTCGGAGTTAAAAATTGTGGGTATTCTTAATACTTTTACTTAAGTACTTGATTAGTCGATTATCAATTTCATTATTGAACAAAACCTAATCGTAAAAATTATTTGTTTTAACGATATTTCATAATAAACATCAGAACTTATGACAATCACAGTAATAAATACGCTTTCTAAATTTAGACTGCCTACTACCTTTAACTTCTGATTACATTTACAGTCAGAAAAACCCATGTTGTGATTTTAAATTTCAAGAATTGCGATTACGAAAAATAATATGCATTTAATAATATAATCATTATATTTATTTTTTTATATTCTAGTAGTCTCAGTATGCATTATATGCCGACAAGCGACAATACTGGTTGTATTCGATTGTGAAATCTGCTAATGATTTTGTACGTATTTATTCTTTTAAGTGTCGTCATTTTATTTAGTTCATTTTTTTTACATAGTGATTATGCCACTAAAAATACTTTATCATTTATTAAAAAACTTAAACCTACTGACAATTTCAAAGTACAGTATATAATTTGTCACAGAACATTTTCAGTAAGTCATGGTGTACGGTCGAACTTAAATGATTACCTTAAAACGCAAAAACATATTAAGCTGGTTACAAGATCATCAGTTCAATTTGGTAAGATTTCCAACTATTTTTCTGATTAGGTTCCTACTAAAAATTATTTTTTATTAGCCACCCGCGTAGCTACGTGTATCATAGTAAATTCACAATCAAAGTTCTTGTTCTATATGCCTTGTACATGGAAATTGATTCATCAATATTTGAATGATAAAAAATTCATGTGTGTAGTATTTACCTATATTATTATATTTTAAAAGTGTTAAATAAATTAAGATATCTTATCTGATTGATTAATTTTAATATTTTTTTATATTTAATGTCTTAATTAACCATTAACGGGTAATATCTATAGTGTATAAACTCTTGGCATAAATAATAGTTTAGTGTCCACGCGAATTTTTAAATTTTTTTTTTTTTCGGAAACCTTAGAGTTTAGAACGATGGTTCAAAAATAAATGAGTAAAAATCATAAGTTTTTAAGTTAATGCCTTGCAAAAATCACGATTTTTGGTGTTTTGAGCATGCGTACAATACTCTATTTTACTGCGCTTTTAATGAATTTTTCAATTATTTTTTTTAAAACCTAGGCAAATCAACGTTAATCACTTATAATTTATATTTTTTCATAATACAATACATCTAGCTTATAGTGGTTTTACATATTAAGTCGAGAGATGTTTTCGATTTTAATTATCCGAGTGAGCGTAGGGAGCGAGTAATTGCGCCAGATGTATATGAAAATACCATTAATTTCACCTTGCTATAAAGATTCAATCAAATTGTTTCTTCCTTGTTGTTCGTTTTAAACATTTTTAACAAAATAAGTACACGTTAAAACAAATAAAAATTGCATAAAAAAGAATGTTAAGTAAAATTGAAAATTTTCAATAGCACGGTGAAATAGTGTTGTACGCATGCGTAAAGCACCAAAATTCGTGATTTTTGCTAGGCTTTAACTCAAAAACTAATGATTTGTGCCAATTTATTTTTGTACCATCGTTCTAAACTTTTTAAAATACATAGGTTTCAGAAAAAAAAAATTAAAAATTTGTGTGGGCGCTAAACTAGATTTGTTCCAAATTTATACCCTATACCGTATAAGACACAAGTATAACATACTGAAAAGGTGAAGGAAAAAATTATAGATAATAATTTATAATTTTGGTGTCTTAGATTTCTTAAAATTTAATCTAACCATCCTAATCTAGTTTTTGTTTTTAAATTAATATTATACAAAAAATTACAAATATCTAATGGAAAGCTAAAGAAATTCCATGAATAATATTATCTCTCAGCTATGCTTATTAAATTTCGAAACAAATTTCTACCTCACTATAAAGGTCCTTTATATTAATTTTCCCACGAGAATACGCAAAACCGAATTGTTCCAGTCCCTATAGGCTATAGTTCATGCACATTCTTTTAATAATATATAAGTACATCATACAAAGAAAAACAGTGAACCATATAGAAAAGTCATACAATAAAAAAAAAAAAAATTAAAACACAATGGATTGGATTAATTAAGTGAGTTAGTGTACATAGTTGTAGATGTATATAAATATACATAGATAATGTAAAATACACTCGGTGGGTACCTTTATAATGTGTAACTATATACTGAAAAGTGTTAGCAAGAATAATGAATTACAATATCTTAATATAAACATAAATAAAATTACTTTGTGGGCTAGATCAACTTAAGAGATGTGTTCAAACAACCACATAACAATGAAGTGTATCAATGTAAATCAATGTATTTTTAATTATCCATTATAAATAAGTATAGGTATCCAACAAATTATTTACATTGCTAAAATGGATTATGTCTTAAAATACGATTTAAAATTAGAATTGAATAAGTATATATTATATTCGATCATTCAGCTAAACTCAATGTCTCAATGCATTTGTTTGATCTTTTTACTTTTTTATTAACTATGTTTATGTGTATTATTTCCAAATAAATATTTATTTATGAAATACTTGTGCAACTAATTACTCATTTTACTAATTTAACTCTAGTTTTACTAATTAAATGTCTTTGTTTAATAGTAATTTTAATTTTATTTCGTGCTAGGTGAACTGTGAATGTATTTATTCTATAATATGTAATCAAGTAATCATCACGTTAATACGCATCAATAGATCAACGTGTTATTATAATATAAAGTAATAATGTACAAAGTTCAATATTGCACAATTCCATACAAAATTCAAAATCACCTATAGAAGTATGTATTACGAGTATAATTTAACTTAAGTTTTTTTTTCTGTTTATATGAATTATTGTTTACTAACCGATTTTCCTTAGGTCTGTTTTAGATTGTCCACATTTTCAAAGTTTTTTTTATCACTTTCATTTTTTTTTAATCAAAAATTTAAAAAAAAAAAAAATAATATAATGAAAAAGTAGTATTCAAGTGATAAAATGCATATTATAACTTTGAACAACAGTATCCATTCTATAACTCCAAAATTTGTAAAAGAAAGTTTATCTCAAATATTGTGTTATAATTTATATAGGTAAATATAAGTTATAATTTATGATGAATTGTGTGTAAATAAATAATAAATTTAATTAATAATAATTGTTTTTAGAAACGTAATTGTTCTTATTCACTCTAAAATAGATTTATTTAATTATAGGTGAAACAAGTAACATATTATATTGTATATAAGAAAAATAAGAAAATGTCTCCTTAAAATCGAAATGGTTCATATGTTGAAAGTTTTTAAGTAATCTGCAAAGTCAAAAGAATTCAGTGAAATCAGTGATATCCATAGGTAAACATTTCAAGTATAACTATCAAAAACATGATTTTGTTGTGTATTTGAATAAACCAATAATATTTCTGTTCCGTTATCATATTCTATGTTAAAAACAAAATATTTAATTGTTCGACAGACTGTTAAACTATTAATTCTGAATTCTGGTTGTCACTGGTGTCCCACACCTAGACAGTAAATCACACTGAAAAGGTTAAGCTTAATCTAACTTCCCCCCTCATTCCTGATGCTCAGTAAGTAATAGTTATTTTTCTAATTTTGAATTCTGTGATTGATTTTTGTACTTAAAATAAGTAAAATTTAAGATTATGTTTTTCATAGTTTTTGTCTTGAATCTCCTCCCACCACATAAGAAGGGAAATAATGATGATTGAATCACTGATGACAATGATGCCATATTGTAATTTTAATTACCTATAAGTATAAAGTACTCTTGTACTAATAACGATTAAGTACAATTTTTTCAGATTTAATATAGTTATAATTTGTATGGTTACCAGATACGATGTACTTTAAATCTACGTATTATGTATTTATATGACCGGATCAACTTCTTTTTATTAGAAATATATTACTAGGAATTAAAATATTTTAATAATTAACAGTTCAGCAAACTTGTTTGAAAAATTTTAAATATTATTACACCTATATAATTTACTAAAAAATTCCTGAAATGGTATCGTATGACCTTAATTGTTATGAGTTTAACTAAATACCGATATTTGTATGATATCAAATAACATAAAATGTGCAATTATTAATTATATTCTAATAATATGAGATAACAATAAATAAATAATAAAGTATTGAATTATATTCATAAAAAAGTAATTCGAGATTAAAGGTAGGTAAATTTTAAATCTAAATTCTAAATTATTTACCACATAATAATAAATTTAAGTTCAACAATTAAATTACGTTATTGAATAATTAATATTGTGAATAATAAAAATGTAAAATATACCATAAAACTACTTATATTATAACATTATATATATCTAAGGTAGCATAAGGTTAATAATAAAAAAACAATAATTAATAATATTTATCAAAAACAGGTAGGTAAACATATTTTTTAAGATTTATATATTCTATAACGATATAAAAATCAATAATATTCCAGACGATAAGATATATCAGGACTATTCATGAAATATGATTTATTTAGTACTTATTAATTTAAAGTGGCATGTTTAAAATACGCAAATGTCATATTATATAGTATACCTGCTGTCTATATACCTACTATTGTTATGTTATTTCTAAATAATTCTTATAGAATTAATAAACCATTAAAAAATAAGAAGTATATTAAAATATTATATTCAGGCTGTTCAATTAAAATATGAGTTCCAAAATCCAGATATATAAATAATATATTTTAATATAGAATTATGCTACATAAATTAAATTAATATAAGTCTCATTTATCACATAATTTTTGTTTTTAAATCCATTCATATTTTTCTCCAAATTTCATTAAACTTATTTTATACCTAAACATATTTCAAAGTTATTTTAATTTTTTAATTTAATTTTTCTACGATTTTGGCCGTTTAAAGTCATTTGCATTAAGTGTAATCTCATATTACTTTGATTATTTTCCAATTAGGTTTTCATACCGTATAATATTGTTTTTTGTATATGTAAGACTAAGAAATAAAGCTACACTTTTCGATTAAATTCATTCTTAATAAATAATCTTAATATTATATCTAAGATCTAACAATTTATTTTGTTTGGTAACATTTTAATTTCACAAAAATAAGATTTTAAATTCCAAAAGTTTTTAACCACTAAAATAGGTACCTAATACTTATTATATATATGTTACCATTATTATTATACTCATGCATTATTAAATTTAAATTAACCATAATAAATTATTAATTAAGTACTTGACTAAATATAATAACTGGATCATTGGCCCTATAATTCGTAATGTATAAGCTATCGCTATGTACCTACAGTTTTTAATTTATAATAATATGTTTCATTTTTATTAATATTCTTTAGTGGAATCTTTGGAATCATTGGTACCATTGGGTATACAGATATACAAAATCGTTCTCATACATAAGGTAAGTGATTATAAAGTGTTGAAAACATTTAATTACACAGATTAATTCATATTAGTTTAAGAAGTATCTTCTAAATGTCATTATACGAATATTAATGGCAACAACAAATCTAATGGTCGCGGATAATGCGTTTTATTATACCTTAGAACTATATTAAGTTTATATTTTATAGTTGTATTCATGGTTCGTGATAAAATTGGCTTGCAATTAAGTAGATATTATTATGTTTAAAAGTTTAATTGTACTTGATAATTTTAAGTTTTAATGCATATTGTATAAATCATATTATGATGCATGTGAGGAATGTATTAATATATTATTCTTATTTTGCAGCTATAGCAGTACCTACCTACTTATTGAATACAATTTATATACCTATTTGTTAACAAATTGTTGAATCGCATAAGATCATCAAAAATGTTAAATCGCTTATTCGTTGGTTTTGGTATAATTAAAAATTTCAAATCAACGCATCAGCTTACACCTAGAATTACAGGAAATGACAGTGTAGGATATAAGTGGTTTAAAATGATTTATAGCCGAGGGCTTACATCAAATCCCGGTTTAAAAATATCAATCCAGTTTAAATCTAGTTTAAAAATATCAAACAAGTTCAACAATATCAATACGAATTTGGAACGCAATCTGGTTCTAAGTATTTAAATATAGTGTTACCGATGAACATGAACTCTTAAAATAAATAGATAGATATGTACGATGTATCTAACCTATAGATTTTAGATAAGTTTCAATTAAATTTGTAATTATATTAATTTTAAATGCATGGAATGCGAATATTGATAATAACAATCAAAAATAAATTTTAAAGGGTTGAATATTTGTATGTCCATCATATATTTTCACGTCGATTACTAAGTGGGAAATAGATGTAAGCAATAAATATTTCTAAAATGGCATAAGCAAAGGTTTGATAAATTTTCCTAAATAAATTGTGTTCACTTAAACGCCGATCTATAGTGAACTGCGGCCTGCAGAGTAATAATGAAGCCAATGAAGGTAACGTTAAGATCGAAAATGTTTAACTTAGTGACTAATACCATAATATTATTTTATATGAAACTAATATACCAATATTCTTCAACAGATAAATATTTCAATACAATATCAAACGAGTAGCACCTTTCATAATGCAATGAACCTTATGAACCATTACATTATCATAAATCAGTCATTAATGAATGATGATCAATGACGTAATTTAGGAAGGATATGCATTCATACACTCTAATTTCTTAAACTTTATTTGGCCTACTCATTTTCAATTTTTTAACCTGTCTACAAATACATTTTTCTTAATTTTTTATAATATTTTATTTTTTACAAACTTTGTCTTTTAATTTTCAATAATTTTCATTAACCTTATATGTTAATATATTAATATGTATGTATTTATTTGTTTTAGTTAGGTATCATTAGCTTACTATTTACCAAATTTATTAATGACTCTAATTACAGTATAAAAATGTAATACATGCACAATCTAAGACATACAATAGAAGAAAGAAGCAATGAGTTAATAATAATATTAATCTACAGACTACACAAATGGTATATCGTTATAGTCCCCATAGTCTGATACTCTCATCATATGCAAGCATTCGATTTGAGGTAGATAAAGTTTCACTTATACGTTATTTGTACCGAATAATAAATTTCAGTCTTCGATGTAAACCAATACACGCACCGCGCGCTTTCATGCACGGGATATTGACTTATTTTCGTGAAAATATTGTGGAATATCAGGTAAATATAAATACCTACGTGGCTATGGATTATATTAGTATAACACGATGATGATACGTAAAAAATAGTCATTTTATAAGTGGTATAACGTGGTGGCGATGCTGCAGAGTTCGTGCGGCGACTTATTATCAACCACTGGACGCCCTCCAAAACCGTCGTATAGTAATGATAATAATAATAACAATAATAATAATATATTATATAGTTAACATGTTATAAGCCGCGTGGCACGGCGGTTTTTAGTGGGCGGGGGAGCGCGCGGTGAAATTATTAGAAGCACCAGTCTGTCTGGTACATTCCTACCACCAACGACCGCCAATAGCTGGGCCGCCCCGCCGGTACCGGCCCGAAAGCATTCCACAATAGACGGTCGACGACGCGGCTTGTCGTCCCGACCCGATATACCTATATGTGTAATATATTATAATAGTAAGTTTACTATAATAATAATATACATGTCTATATTATTATTATTATTAATGCACCGATGATACGACCTGCAGTTATAAAGAGAGAGAGAGAGAGAAAGAGAGACGGATAGACGGACAGAGACTATAGGTAGAGACCCACGTCCAGCTGGCGGTAAAAGAGACGGAGATCGAAGAGGAGGCATTTTCGTCCAAATGAGCTCGGGATATTTATGATTGCGTATACACCGAAATATCATTATTATTATAATTCGTATAACGGAGCGAGTGCGTACGAGAGAGAGAGAGATAGAGAGAGAGAGAGATAATTTGAGAGAAACGATGACTTATAACGCGGCGGCGGCGGCGATGATATTACATATTATATTATTTTACAAGAGCGCGACCAATGCGTAAAACAATAATAACGACGACGATAATAATAATGGTGTGTATAGTCGTCAGCGCGCGCGTGTGTGTGTGGTCGAGTATATTATATATATGTTTTTATTGACGTGTACATGTTTGTTTTAAAAAATCGTATATAACACAGCGCAGAGAGTGGTCGAGTGGGTGGTCCAGTGCGCGCGCGTGTGTGTTTTTTCTCATCCTTTACGTCTTCGTCTTTTACATTTTATCTTCTTCTTATCCTTTTGCGTCTCTTCGCCTCATCCTCGTCATAATCATCGTCGGTGTTCTCCGCGTTCTTCTCGTTATCATCGTATCCGCTGCCGCACAAACGACGACGACGACGACGACTCGTTATCCAATACGTGCATTGTCGATATTGGACGTCGGCGAATAGCGAAGGTAAGTATCTATTATTTAGATATACGTCATATTATTATAGTACGAACATAAAATTACAATATGCGTGTACCCGAGCACACGCGATCCCATTGAGAATGGAGGAGAGACACGTAGGAAAAACTTCGTAATAGATCCGCCGCGCAGACTCACGAGTGGACCGCCCTTTGATGTGTCTGCGGCTGCGTATGCGTGTGAACGTGTGTGTGCGTGTGTGTGTATGTGTACAGTAACCGCTAATAATACGAGTAAACCACCTGCGCCCGCCTGCCTCATTCCGCCGCCGCCGCCGCCCGCGTCAATAATATATTATATTATTGTAATTATTAAATAATATTCATTTCTCTTTACGTGTATAAGGTCGGATAATTGATTATCGTTATATTATTACTATGTGTATATAACCGCTGTTATGTTATAATATACTGCGCCAGTAAATATATATATACCTAGTAATATATGTAATAATATACAGGTATACGAGTAGTCTCGAATTATATATGTATGTATATATATTGTATGCGTGACGACGGGGAGGGGTCAATGGTTACATTATCATTATTATATATAGGTACAGAGAACAAAAAAATAAAATAAAAAATAGAACGATTATCCTCTGGTCGGTTTCCCTTCGGCCCGGACCGCGTGCCACGGATCCACTTAACCCGTTCTCGACCCCCTCGTTTTTTTCAGACCGCAGTCTTCGTCGCAGTCATTGAATAAAACAAACAAAACTACACAGACAATATGTCGTCGATGCCGTCGTCTGTTGGCGCTCGCGCTCTCGTTACCACCCTCCACCGATTTCGTTACCCGTGTGTATCGAATAATAGATTATACGCATACAAAATATATACATTTAATATAAAGTATATACGACATAGGTATTATGCACGATACACGCAATAGATCACACAGATCGTTGGTTGTCTCCGTCGTCAATCATTTACTTATTCGATGGTATAGTAATAGTATTATAATTATAGTAGACGGCGGTTATTAACTGATTATTAAGTTAAATTTTTGAATATTTTTTATCGTAACTAGTTGGTTAATTTTCTAATGAGCCTATACGGCTTGATTAGTAAAAATCCTTAGTAAAAACTTAGATATTTCCAATTCATTTGAAATTTGATTTACTTACAATATTAACGATATATATTCAATGATTATATCTACAACTAACTGTAGTTAGAACGAATTAATAAATTATTTTTTTCATTTTATCACTATTTATATGTAATAATGAACAATGATTAAAAAATAGAAATAAAAAAATAATATTTCTTGCCATATAATAACTTAGTTGACGCAAATATATAAGATCACATAACCAGTACGTTGCAATAAGAACGAATACATAGTGTACTACAGGGATGCATTTTTAGTAAGTACTTAGTTATTAGTTATTACTTATTTTATAGGTATTAATAAGGCAATGATTGAATATTGAGCCATCGCTAAAACACATGTAACCTAGCACATAAGTGGTAATTAAGAAATATATTTATTTTTTTTGACTGAATTAAATTAAAACTTTTAGTGTTTGTTAAAATATTGTTTATTAACTATAAACTCATACACTCATAGTTTAACGTTTTAATTTTATTTAACTTAATTAACTGAAACTAATTTTTCTCATTAACTTCCTCACATTTGATTAGTTGAAGTAGTAATATATACAATATACCTGCATAGTACATAAAAATATAACCGTGTGTACTGTATATATATATAGGATTTTTAGCTTTGTACTCTGTATTTCTACACTTTATATTATTACACATTATAAGGCTGAGAATTCAGTGTCATTAAAATATGTTATACCCTTAAAATACAAAATAATGCTCTACATAATAAAATAAGTTATTGCGCATTACATATTATATTATGAGCTTATGATTTGCAGCTTATTCTTTTTCCACAACGACACGCTATACTTTTTATTTCTCTTCTGCCATTAATGAATTCGTATTCCTGCAAGTTGGGCGTATAATAAGTTACGAATTCGACAATATTCGAATAATGATTATTTTTCTACTAGTTTACGAGGCTGATTTTAATTGCCTTTAAAAATACTTAAATTATCTTTACTTTGACCTATTGGTCGTACATTTTCTTAAAATAGATCAAAATTAACTATTTTTTTATGACGAGTCATAAAATCATTCGTATTCTTTATTCACATTAGACTTTACAGTCAGTAAAGTAAATCACTGGGAAGTCAAAGTTATAATATTATATCTAAATAATGTTCTATTTTCTAAACAAGCGTAAAAACCGTTTACTTAACATAATTTATTATACTAATCAAAGATTTACGACTTTTTAAAAACTATATAGATATGTACCTTTGATCCAAGAATAAATAACATTAATAATAAGTAATATATAATTAATGTCTATATTGCTTGAAATAATTGCTGTTTATTTTATAACAAATGTAAATATTTTACTTAGAAGTTTAATAATTTAAATTATGCTATTCAAATAACCAAATAAAAAATATAATTAAAAATACAATAATTTTGATATTGTGTAACTATTTATGTTTAATTGCTTTATTAAAAAAACATAACAGTGTATTGACGTATTATTGAGTAAATGTATACCTCCTTATAAATTTGCATCGATTACATTTTATTTTTTATTAAATTAATTTTCAAAAATGATTTATAAGTATAATCATAACACCTACCTTGATTAAAGTAAAATACAATAAAGTACAATTGTCTGGTTCATAGTTAGTTGGAATTCGGTAACGGTTTTTTTTTTTTTTTTGTCGTTTCATGAAAGAATTATTGTTTTCTTGGGAATAATATAGAATCAGACAACCAATTATGTCTCATATTATATAATACGACGTAAATATAACGAGGAAATCGCATGCATTTTTTTCTTTGTCATAACTTAAAAAAAAAATAACTATGAAACAACAGCATTTCGATTTATCCTCTTGGCATCGTTTTTCTTGACCAATGTTTTCAACAATAGTGTCAGCAAGTAATAAATTAATACCATATTAAGTCACATTAGCCTTAACCCTTTCTGTTTAGTCGTGACAAGTGAATGAACAATATATATTACACACACAAACACGCACACACACAAATATACATGCGGGCGCGTATATGTCTTGTTGAGTAGCGCCCAAATGGCTGGCTGGTTTGTTCAGTAATGTTGTTTTTATATACTCGGCTAGGCTCCAAGACGTCTCGTAGGCAGCAAACCGGTAGTTATAACTTTGAAATACAAATTAAACATTTATCAATTTTGTAATTAGATTTATTCGTTAAAGTGTATTAATCGTATTCGTACAACAATTGCCTATATATTATATATATTATAGGCACGGATACCCGTGTACATTACACACAATACTGTGAATAAGTACACGTCATATTATCTTACTATCCGGATGATAATTAATAAGACTGAACTTTCTGGACAGTATAATATTAAATATATTACAGCTAAAAACCGTATATATATATATATATATATATATATATAGTGTAATGCCATGCCATAGTTTATAATATCAGGTGCTTGGGTAGTTGGGTCTTGATTTTAAACCATTATAATATCTTATTTACATAAAATATTATACATACATAATACGCCTATAATAAAGTTATAGTGTTTGTTTCAGTCACGAGGTGCAGGTACTTACGGACCATATAGCGGAGCTGGAGCATTCACACGATCACGCCCCGAATACTCTTAGATTTCATCCATACTATACGTCTACACTATTGTAGGTACCTAAATTCTCTACAGCCGATTTAAAGCATAATAATATATATTATTTAATACCTACTCATTATAGCCTATGAATACAATATGCATAAAAAAATCCTATTATAAGTATATAGTCGGAATTCAGATGATCTCAAGCTATAGTAGTATTAAATATAGAAACTATTTAACTTAAATATTATATTGTTTATGCTTAGGTACTTAATATTTATAAAAAAATCAAAAAGAACTAGAAAAAAAATCACTTAAAGCTATAGGTGTGAATATTTATTATAATAACTTTGTAAAATGTAAAACGTATCCAGTATTTTTCCATTAGATAAAGTGAAGTATAATCGATTTATATGGTACACATATACTTAAAAAAAATAATCTAATACTTAAAAATTTTAACATTTTTATTAAATTTCATGTATTATAATAAGTATAGTTAGATACGATATTAATGTATTACACAATTATTCTTTTTTTAAGATTTAAAATTTATATAGCGTAAATTGTAAGTACCTAATAAGTAATATTAAAATAACCACTTTAATATTATAACTTATTTAAATTGTTATGATTGTATTATGAGACATAACTTATAACATAAATAGGTTTAATATAATATATTGTACATAACTATTAATTAAAATGATAATTTTTATTTTGCCTATAAATTATAATTAAACATCATATTTTATACATGAATGGTAATTGATTTTATTTTATGTTTGTCAAAATTTAGGTATATCTTTATGTAAAATAATGTATGTCTTAAATATTATTTTAACGAAAATAAATTACATCCATAATATTTTAAACATTTTTAATTATGTTTTTTAATTTTTTAATGGAAAAAAGATTTTATTACCCTTAGGTTGAACAAGTTTCTATGATAATTTTAGTAATTTAATTATATTTTTATTGTTGTAAAATGTCTATTTAATTCAATTTAGAAAGGATATCAAGTGTTCTATAAAAATAACTATATAAAACCTATACTTTCTCTGCTAAATAGTTAATATTACTTATGAATATATTATTTTAATATAGTGTTGGTATATTTTATTGTTTAATTTACATCTTATTAATAATTATCATTTAATGAAGGTAAACGAACACTTTTTACTATGTAGTGTTTAAGTTGCTTATCGCGGACACTTTGTACGGTATAAGTAAACCGGGAAATATATTTTACAATATACAATAAAATTAATTTGATCAAAACTTAAGATCGTAAATTATGATTGCAATCAGTATGAGACATGCGTTTGGTAACACAATAGAACATTACATGTACACTCTAAAATACACCATGCACAAAAATCCAACTACTTAACTAATTCCAAAAAATTGTAAACATGGGTATGACTATACCATTTTAAAAATAAATTTATCAAATATTCGTTGGAAATGTTCAAGAGTGACTTGTACGGGTAAATTTATGTAAAGTTATTACAAACCTTTATGAACTGATGAGTTTTAAGTTATAAATCATATTATTTTCATAATATAACATTAGAATATTTTTTTTAAATACTTTTATATATTTATGACATATAGGTAGTATGAATTATTTACAAAATGAACTGATCATAACTACGATCTAAGTGATAACAATACAATATTGAAGCTGAAAAACTTTGCATTAACTAATATGAAAAGCCGAGCTATTAATACAAGAGAATCTGTTAACGACCCGTGTTTTATAATAAAAAATGATGTGGTATGAATACATTTTTTTCCACCTGAAATTGTAAAGTTATCCGTGGTTTTAATTTTTTCTAGTAAACCGCACAAAATTTTCTACAACCACAAATTGGTTGCTAACTTGTATAGAGTATAATCAATCTATTAAAAAGATTAAAGATAATAAAAATAAAAATTTGAAAATAAAATGTAACCAAATGTTATTTGAAAAATTAAAAATGTGTTGCTTTTAATCTGTAAATTTTTATCTTGATATTTATACATTGCTTTTAAATCTCTAATCAAATTCTATCACGTATTATTATAATTTATAGACTTGTGTTATAATAATAAATTAAAAAGAATATTTACTAAAATAATGTGAAAATGTCATATATAAGATCCTTAATTATTTCATTTTTAATCTTTAATTATCCGATAATTATTTTGATATTAAAATTTACTAAAGCAAATAATATTATTACATTCATAAGAAATATAATGCTGTTTAATAATTATTATTTCGTAAACATAATTCTCATATAATATTATGTATTTTATTTTATTTTAAAACAAATAATATTTTATTATTTTCTTTAGCGATAATGTTTCAAATTAAAACTAAATTTCATCAAAAATTTCTTTATAATAATATCAAAATATAATATATTTGTTTGTAAAATAAAAATGTGTTGCAAGTTTGCAATATTATTTTCTGATGTATCTTATAAATCAAAATATGTTACAATAAAACATTTTTTTGAATATAGGTTTAATATTTTAATTTTAAAAATATCTTTGTGAAATCGTGCTTTGAAAAATATTTATATTGCAATACATTGTTGTATTTGTTCATATTTATTAGCCAAATTGAGTTATATGTGGAAATATAAATAAAAACAAAAAAGTGGCGTTATTGAATGGACCACCAAGGGAGTAAAGTTATAAGGGTATTATACGTACGAGTATATACGACAAAAAAGTAATTAAAGTAGTGGGAGTATTTTTGCCAAAAACTATATATCATCAAACCGCCCCGAGGACATACCTAACATGTCTTTTAATGCTCCGAAAAATAATCGAATAATACTTTTTTCTCTTCCAAACCGAAGGTTATAATTACGTACGGGATGACATCAAGAGACGTTCATTTTTGTTGTATTCCATATGAAAAAAATATCATTAGCGGTCGACAAGAAAAAAATAAAATAAGATACAGGTATATATATATATTTATTATACACGAAACCCATCTGCGGCGGTGAGAACGATTTTTCGAGTCTGGTACAAATGCAATAATTTTCGACATCCGGCTGACGGAAGAAGCGTATATAACTCTAATAATAATAATTATTGTTACGAGGAGGACGATTACAAAGAGGCCTGTCCAATTAGCGTCTACGTTCCGAGGATACGACCGATAATATCGTCCGAGGGTCGACAGTTTCAGCTGCATTCCACAGACATTAACATCTTTCGACCTGACGTTTCAATACTAATTATCATACTAATAAAATAGTATTATAAAAACGGAGGAGAAAATACCAATAGAGAGGTTGGTACAACCTATATACAGTTGACGATGGACATCACTAGTCGTTGCTACGTAGGTAGTTAAATAAATTTAATTATACATATGTATCATATAAGAATATTTATAATTATTTAAAATCAATATATTTACGAGGATATTGTCAATCATATTTTTGTTTGTTGAATTTCCAGAACGTGCTTAGATAAATGATCATGGTTCGTGTTAATTTTTCATTATTTTTACAACAAAATATGTTGCAAGTTTTTTTTTTTATTTTGTAAAACGTAATTGAACTATGACTAATAATCATTATTATTGTTATAACGATAATTAAATAGAAAATATATATTAACAGATTAGTCGTATATTATTAATTATTGTAATAAATATAGGTAATAGGTAAATCCGGTTAGAGTTAATGAGTATCTAATGACTATATTATACTAGATGGTAGGTAATGGCGTAATGGCATATACCTATATTGCATAATAATTATAATTTATAAACATTACTTAAATTTCCAGCTAAACTATCAGATAATTTTTTAACCTAGTACAAAATTTCGACATTTTATTATATTTTTTTGCTCATTCTTTCATATAAAGTTTGTATATACCTGTATTAATAAATAATAATGACATTTTGCAAGTGTTAATTCATCAGTGGGTATTAAGAATATTTTAGAATTTTATATTTCATCACAAAACTTTACGTATAAATTTATAAAAATAATTATCTTAATAATATTCTTATTGGGGTGAATGATATTTTGAATACTAGAGAGAGTATTGTAATATTTAAAAGCAATAATAAATGATTATTTACAATTGATAATTCTAGATATCGTTATACAAAAAAAAAAAAAAAAATTAATATTTAATTGAAACAGACTGTAATATTATTGTTTTTGTTTGTTTTGTTAGCTAATTAATCAATATAACCAAATATGAAAAAAAAATAGAGTTAATTATATATCCAATAAATTTCTCCTCGCTGTATAATTATAACAAATTATAAATAATTAACATCATTCATAACAGATTGTTATTAAAATATTTAGGAACCTTAATTTAATTGATCGTGTATACAAAAAAATGTTACGAATAAAAATAAATTCTAAATTTTTATATACAAATAGATAAATAAATAAAATGAATTAATAAACCAACAAAGTAAATAATAAACAATTAATTAAATGTGTATTATATAAAACTCGCATAAGTCAACAAAAAATAATAATCAATTAATTACATTTTATGTTAAAAAAAAAAAAACAATTGTAAAATATTACAGTCGATTTGGTATATAACTACATCTGTATAATGTTTGTAGTATGTATAAAATGTTAATACGAGATGTTTTGGGTTCCACGGTTCATTAAATTATCTGGGGTTGAACAACAGCGCGGAAAGTGTCTGTGATTTTTCACTATAGGGGGAATCCTTATATATCGTTTTTGATGTGACACGTTCCAGTCATGTTTTTATTAGTACTAACTTAACAATAATGTAAATCGAGATTTCATAATATTCAGTTCCTTAGGTCTTTGCTATATAGTATCGTATTTTTATGGGTTAGTGATATTTTTCCTACAAAAAAATAACCTACACACGAAACCATTTCAATGCCCATTTCATGAAATAGTATATCCAAACCCTATCAAAGGTTCCGAATCTTATATTTAGGTAGATTTATAAGGGGAAATATCATAAGACTACGTTACCAAGTGACTGGCGAGACCTTAAGAAAGATGATCCTAAACAATATTATTATTCTTTATGAAATTTAAAACTTTAAAACAGAATACAAAAAAAGACATATTTAAAACATTTATGTTTACTCTTAACAGTTTATTTGAGTATTAACTAATAATTTTATTTGCTAACGATAATAACTAATTTACTACACCTTTATAATTATCAATGTTTTAGTTTTAACTTTTAAATGTTATGAAAATAGTTTGACTATTCTTAAAATTCTACTTAAGAATACATTTAAACTTAAAATTCAATTTAATGTATACTTTATTTACGCAGCCTAAATATATCAATAATTACATATAAAAAAAATTAATATCAATCGAAAATTATTAGAATTTAAAACAAGCATGTACTTTGAAAATCTGTATAAAATTAAATAACTAGGTACTAGGTAGGAAGTTTATTTTATATTGCATTATTTATAACATATACCATCATAAGTAAACCTATATTATACATTATTGATTGTAATTATAAATATTAAGTTTATATTTACTGACAGAAAAATACGTAATACAAAAAAAATATATTTTAAATAGATAAAGTACTTAAATTTAAATTAAAAAAACGTTTAGCAATAAGTCTAACGTGTTCGTGTATTTAAAAAAAATATCGAACTAAATATTATATTTATGGGTTAAGTGTTGAAGAAAAAAATATGCATTCGAGGTTGGACGACTGCTCGTGCAGTCGTGCAACGCTGCACAGTATTATTGTTATTATAGCGAGTTAAATTATATTATATTATATAGTGCCGAACGAGCGGTCATCATTTTGTCCGTTGCTAGGAGTTTAGAGTATAAAAATAAAAACGACTATTAAAATAATAATGTTATATATCCCAATGGATCGTTCCCCGAGGGCTGTTCTCAAAAACGTTCGAATACGAATATTTATATACATATGTATATATATATACTGTCTCCGTTTGGCATCTCAACAGCATATACGCATACACATAATATATAATGTGTGTAAATATATACGCGATGAAGACATAAACTATACACGGAATTAATTGCACGTAATAAATTGTCAACGTCATCACCGCCCCCACTACTTTCCCGCTAGTCAAGCCGGTTAGGTTGTATTATATATTATTTTATTCCGCGTGCTCATCCCCTATAGTTGGCGTTCGCGCGCTTCATTTTATTCTTTCCGCGGCCGTTTGCGCTGTGTTTATTGTAGGGAAGCAATCACATTAGTGCCCTCTTGGAAATGGCAGCGTTAGCCGTTTAAAATTCAAAAATTTTCTTTATTAGATTTAGTCGGCATAAATATTATTACGATGATAAATCGGCTCGTCATAATATATATATATATATATAGAAAACGTCGAAAACGCTTTTACACTGCTACACACCCACACACTCTTCTTATATGTAAGTACAAATGGGGTGGACGTGCCGGTGCACACCCTAATGGTGTAAATGAAACTGTAAAAATTATGCCAAACAACATACTATACATGTATAATCGATGGTGGGTGGGTATCCGGGATGAGCAAGATAGTCGAACCAAATAAAACGACAGCATTAATGGTCGAAATTATATAGACCGTGCAACTATGACGTTATACATAAAATCGACTAAGTATAATATATATTATTTACAGGTACGTGAGTACATAACAAGCATTCCAAATAACAATCTGTAACCGCAAGACACGTACGCATTATATTTAATACATATTAATATATACATATATATATTATATAGGTACTCGACGGGATTAATAATAATAATTCGATCGTCTTTTCATTTCGTACCTATTGTTATATTATAAAGATAAAAAAAACTAATAATAATAATAGTTCAAAATCGAATCAAAATTACGTATTGTAGGCGTGTATGTATGTATGTATGTATATACATATATATATGAAAGAACACCCCCATTTGTGTTTATTATAATAATGCACACACGTCGTATATTGATATTAAGTGCGGGATTTCGACGGTGTGATTTGCCCGCGTTTCAGTGGTGTGCCCTGTCATTAAGGTTAACCCGGCACGCAGGGTGAAGTGCCGCCGTCGCACCTGTAGGTACACCTGAAGTTGCATTGTTACGTATCGTAGTGATGGGATGTGATTCTTGTGAAAGAAGTGCGTGGGCACAATGTATAATATGTATATGTGTGCGTGTGTGTGTGTGTAATAATATAATGAAACAAATAAAAAAATAAAATCCAAACGAACCTCAATAAGGAACCTCAGGGTAAATACAGGGAAGTTATATATTATACGCGTATACGTATATATTATATTATTATGTATATATATATATATATAAATATATACATTCTTGGTGAATGAGAAACAGAGGATATGGACTATAATTTTGTAACGTTACAAGACATTGCCTGAAAATCATCGTGTGCCGCTGTCGTTATATATATTATATTGGCCGAGAGCGAGGGTGGAAACTATTCGTTCGGAACTCGCGGCACCGCCCGCGAGAGGGTCGCGCGGAAAAAGGGGTTCAAAAAAAAATATATATATATAACAAATAAATAAAATAAAAGGAACTGTCTAATGACGGTTTCAGTGTTATTGCCAAACAACCCCTAAGCCACTGCCACCGCGACCGCCGTCTCGCCCTACACGATCGTCCCATCGCGAGCCCCAGTATATACACGCACAATGTAACTAGATTAAAGCGATGCTACGCGCGTTATCACATTATGTTGTTCGGAGTGCGGTTGATTAATGTATACAATTTCATGAAAGTGGCACGTGTTAACTCATCTCAACCATTTAGATGGTCATTTTACATTTAATATAATGTATATCTACATTCTACGTATGTATAATTTAATACATTCTAAGTTTCTTTAAGGTACTGCTATAATATATTTAGTATGAAACGATATTATTATATTGTATTAATGTATACTTTTGAAAATATTTTGGGACTCACTAGGATATTCTAGTATTGACTAATAATTATTTAGATAGGATTACGATAAGTCTATATTTTTAATAGCTAATATTTTATCCTTTTATAATATAATATGGGTATAAAAATTATTTATGCATCGATATAATGTACGCAATACGTTTGATAAATATGTAACTTTTATAAGTTGTTGTCATGTTTTGACTTTATATAAGCTGATATTTTAAACCTTTTTAGTTCTCAAACTAATATACTGTTTAATATACAACTTTTCTATGTAAAAATACTAAATTACTTGTTATAATTTATATTCATTCCATAACCGAATGTTAAACAAATTTAATCAAACACTACATATGCGTATACATATAAAAAAGAATTGGATCGTATCCAAAATATTGATACTCGGAATTATAATTTAATAATAAAAATCAATACACAAAAGTCGGATTTGAGCCAATTTTTGTATCCTTTTATATATTTTACAATCACAATATTAAATAAATAATATATAAATTTAGTAAATAACAACTAACAAGTAACTATACGCGAGTTATTTTTAAAAAATAACACTTACATTTGAAAATTGTTTTACTTTTTTTTTTTTTTTGTCAATGTGCCTAATTGAAATATGCAGTCAACATTACTAAATCATGCTATGTGAATAATAAAGCTAATATTTGTACTACGATTTTTTTTTTCATTCACTTAATAAACTATATTTTCACAGATTTATATTTGAAGGGTTGAGAGTTGCTACAGACCCCTTTTAAACTGTATATTCCAATTGTGGAAATAAATTTAAAACACTTAAATAAAGTGTATTTTTATGTACTAGCGATTTACTTTATAGTATCTACTAGTTAAAATTGTTGAAATATCTCATCTATATTTTATATTTTCTGTGCTACCACAATAATAGTAGCTGAATAAATGAATAATAGTATATTTGGAAATGATTTCCAAAAAATTGATAGTATTTTTAGATGTATTATAAAAACAAGAAAATAAAATTATTGTACGTTTCAATAATATTTAAATGTTTATATATAAATATATATTTGCAATATAATTTATTAAATACTCTGTGTAATTATATTAGCAGTATACTAAACTAAA
Source organism: Melanaphis sacchari (assembly GCF_002803265.2). NCBI lineage: Eukaryota > Metazoa > Arthropoda > Insecta > Hemiptera > Aphididae > Melanaphis > Melanaphis sacchari. The sequence continues at coordinate 508,052 of NW_020270600.1, forward strand.
TTTTTAATGTTAACATCTAAATGTGTTAATTAATTTATAATTTATAAATAGCTTGTTTAAATCATTTTTATTATTAATAAAATACTTCAACAATTATGTATAAAATACTCGTAGTATTGATAATAATTTAATATAAAAAAGATATAAATTTTAATATCCAGTGCATATACTTTATAATATATATCACATAAATTCAAAATAATGAAAGTTTTATGATATAGGATAATTTATTGTAAATATATATGTAATTTTAATACCTAGTCTATAAAATATTTAAACGTTAAAAACTATATTATAGTATGAACGGAAAAAAATTATTACTTTAACATAGGATATGTTTTCACTTTTTATAAAAGCTTTTGTCTAAAATTAAAAACAGAAAGTGGTTGTACCTACCGAAAATCTTTTATTTTATTAGTAGGTCAAATTAACTTTTTTTTTTAATTATTTTATTCATATCAAAATTTTACGCACGTAGGTCATCATTATATTATATAACACATTCGTATTTAAGTATAATATATAACATTTATATATATATTTATATATATTTGAGAAAGTGAGCCCCTAAATATGAGAGTTAAAATTCCTGCTTAAATGAGAAGGGGTCGATAATAGTAAGGGTAAGCTACCTGTTGCTGATAGTCTAAGGGTATAGGTGTATTATAGGTATATCAGTATATGTTATGCACGTGGATAAAGCGTACGGCGATTGCAATGATTACCTCCACCGCTCCATCGTGGATCGCTTTCCTATTAAATACTATTGCCCGAGACAATCGTCCGACTTTTCTATTTTTGTCTTTTTTTTCATATTCTCTTCTCCTTTTTTCTTTTTCTAATTTACTTTTAAAAAGGACATACCGCCGCGTTCCCACGGCACCTGTGCTCTTTGTTCATTGCTGACACAATGGAATCATTAATATCGAACAAATTCATACGTATACACACACTCGCACAATTATACACACACAGATACACACGCGCGTAGAAAAAGAGAGAGAAACAGAGATAAAACTATAACAACAACAATAATAAATAACGCGCGCGCAAGCGCTCGAGTACGCATGGATACTGTTGAAGAGATGATCTGTATTATGTGGAAGCTGCGGTCATTGTGAATCGCGTTTTAATTATTAGAACGTAAATAATCATAATAATAAAAATCGTTATAGGAAATGTATATAACAGATAATCATTATAGCTATGTTGCATGTTACTTGTACGTGTATATAAAGTGTCCGGCAATAAATAATAATAATATTATTATTATTTCAGCATGACCGCGAGGCTTGTGCGCAATGACAATGATGGTGATGACGATGACGACGACAACGACGATGATGTTGTTCGACGAGCCGACAAATGGAATAATATACATCGCTTGTTTTTACCTATATGCGTTACTCATCCGCATGTGTGTATAATGTATATGTATACCCACTATAATAGTATGTGTCTTGTGTGATCAGATTAGTTACGGTAAACGCCAGTACGATGGCGGCGGCGTTGCAGACAATCGGAATGAGAAAAATTGAAATTCCACTGTTAGTGTTGTACACCAGAGGCTCATTGCAGACGACCACGAATTGACGCGTGGGTGGCGATAGTCGGTGTATAATATAATAAGTATGATCCTGCACTGGATACCACGAATAACATTTGCCATCGCGATCTTCATCGCGAACGGCGTTTGTCGGCAACTCTAGCACGAAGTGCTGATAGGCTAAGACCGCGCGCGACAAAGCCCGAGATCATACTATTATAATATATTATTTTTGTATTGGTGCGTAAAATTCGGTCGGGAAAAATTAACACTACAAATTATTGCCCCCAGGAACCCATTGCTACCGAGCACAATAAATATACACCTATATTATCATTGATGTGACCGTCGTCGAATTAGATCGGTTCGTGACGAATCTTTATTAGTAGTGCACAATAATATAATAATATTATCATAGACAATGAAACCCCTATAGTAAATAAATTATACACGGCAGAATTCTTTTACATGATACGCAATTGGTTTTATTGCCCAGAATCATGACTATTTGATACATCACGACAGATCAATAAAACGAAAATTGTTTTGATTTAACTCCTATAATATTTTCGAAAAAGTATCATTTGACAAAATCTGTATTTAGATGAATACAGTAATAAATAATAATAATGAAAATGACATGCGATTTAAGCAGTAGATTTTTTACTATTCTAGTAATAATTGATTTTGACGGAAAATTCTGAATTTCTAAATCGATCTAAAGTCAAAGGATAAATCGCTATAATTTTCGCGCATAACTACCTTGAACTTGATAAAAACTTAGATGGTAAGCATAACTGTGTATGCATATTTATATATCTAGATTCCTATAGTGGATGTATGTATATGTGTGTCTTGTGCCTATGCGGTCGCGCGATAAGGTCGATCGATTGTGATGCAATAGGGTTATTTACATATTTAAACATATTTTTCGTTTTAATTGAATCTACGTGATTATTTTAATATGGTAATTACTTACTGTAGCAACAAGTGGATAAGGAATCAAACAAATTCGTACATAATTTAGGTATTTATCTATGCAATAAAACTATGTTAAGTTATTTTAATGAAAAATCAATAAGAAAAAAATTATAATGCAAACACATCAACATTTTTAAAATTGTTAGTACCTACATTAAAATAAATCTATAATTACTATTGTTTACATTTTAATATAAATATTCATATAGGTACTGATATACTATAACTTGAGATAAGATATGGAATTTACTAACACGTAACAATGTAACATACTATATTAGAAAATAATAACACTAATTACATTATTTATACTATAAATTTCATACAAAAATCAATCTATATTTCTTGGTATATTATTATTATTATTTTACATGTAAAGTAAAAATAAGTTAGATAATAATAAACAATTAAATGGTAATAGCACTAAATATTGAAGATAATATTGAGGCATGAAAAAATTTATAACACAAAAATGATAGTTAATGTCCATCTTTTGAAAATATTTAAGCAGTAAATATATTTTAAGTTACATAAAAAACAATTTAAAAAATACATTTAAATAAGAAATAATTAAAATAATAATTAATTTATTGACTAAATCAATTATGTTCTTGTAATAATGTATTATAATTGTTAATTAACTATATGCTTTATCTCAGTTTTTTTATATTATGATTATTTGATAGATTTTAATTCTTACTAAAACCTCAAAATATTTTATTTTTTAAAAATTCTTAAGCATCTAACTTTAAAATATTTTTTTAATAAGAAAAGTGCATTTAATTTGTAATTTAAGTAAAATTTAATTAACAATAATCAGTTTTTTTTTTCTCAAATTATATTAAATTATTTACCAGTTCAAAATTTAGTTATTATACATACATTTTTCAAAAGGTAGATAAATTATTACATTCGTGTCATCTGTTTAAATGAATGTATCGTTTGTATGTGATTGAGATTTTATTGCGAGGCACCTATTTAATGATATTTACATTAACAATTATTTTATTTATCTAACCATAAATGTTAAAATTGTTAATTTTGAAAGCCTAACATAGTTATTTATTAATAACAAAAATACTGCATTCATCAATCTATAATATTATGGCTAGCCGATGTTATAAATTAATTTTTATTAATCTTTATACACGTAAAAATAAGATTATTGATTCACTAAATAACATATTATATATAAGAATAATAGGAATATATTACATACATCTATATTATATTAAATTAAAATGAAATACCTCGACAAATTCAATTCATACATAAAAATAGTATTATAATTAGATATTATTAAAATAAACATATTATATTTTTTGAATACACAATTAAATATTTTTATGAATATTTTGAGATTAAAGATAATTATTTTTATGATACCTAGTAGGTATATTATATTCATATTCATAAATGTTTAAAACCTTGTATATAATTTGGATTATTAATAGAAAATTGATTTAAAAATGTAGGTGGAGTTGTCATCATTAAACAATAGTTAGTGTGGCCAACATATTTTGTAAAGATAGAGGCATAAACGTCGGTACGTGACGGTTGCACTGACATGAAGTGATTATCGTCTATTTTATTTATGAACGTGATCTCTTGATCTTGTTTGTTCAGCTTGTAGAAGTATGTGTGTAATCCAGGGTAATGTAATGTATTTCTTGATTTAACTGAAAAGGTAGAGGCAGTAAAATTAAATGATTTTTTTAAACGATTACCTGTTACTCTTCACTTATAATTTATACACTTATATTAATTCCATTACCAATATTATTATAAATCTATAGTATAGTAAACATGATATAATACGAGTCTAACATTTTAAATAGCTTATTTTTTAAATTAATAATTATATATATTTTTGTTCACAGCACCTTTTTTTTTAGTAAACTAATTTTCTCTTGAATAATATTTTTATTTTTGTGGATTCATTTTCACATGATAAATATAAAAAGATTGCTCATATCTTTGATTTTTTAAATTTATTTAAAGTATTTATAACTTTAATAACAATTGTTATATTTAATAATAATCGAGTGAAAAATCTATGCTTTATAAAGCAGTTACACAATTTCATTTTTGGGAGTCTACGTCTTTCTAGCTGATGTCCACCTTTTTGAGATAAGTCATAAGTGTTTAAAAAATTTTATGCGCAAATTTTCATTAAATTTTAAAAAGCACATTTTTAAATATTATATAGCTATTAATTTAAAACTGTTTTCGAATATGACAATTTATCATTACTTTCAAATGTATAAAATATGACAGTTACTTATGGAATGCTATAATGCTAAACGATTAATAAAGCACTATATATTATGAAAAAATTTGTAATTTTTAGTGAAATTGTATTTGAGTCAGAAACTATTTTTGTATCTATTTGGTTCATTTATCATACTTCGAAAATACATTTTTTTTAACGTTGTAACATATTTTTAATGTTACTTTTTTTTTAACTTGATCTTTTTTGATCAAATACAAAATACAAAAACTTTATTTCGATTAATTTCAACAAACTATCTATAGAAAATAAACATCTTCTGTACGTAATCATTATCAAATCAATTTAGATGTATTTTGGTATTCATTGTGGAATTGTTTCAATAAGTTCAATACTAAAGATATACAAAAATCTTTGGACTATTACCACTGCATAATAGCTCATGATATGAGACTGAGATGTTACAGCTTACTGTCGAAGAAGAATAATTCAATAAGTATGCTCGCTAATATGAAATAAGACTAAAGCAAAACATAAATCTAGCTGTCATTTAGCCACTATACAAATCAGAAGACTTCAGACAGTGTAAGAATAAGAATCATTTGAATTGAAATTTAGCTTTATACTAATGTTTATTAATGTTTACATACGTTTATGTATATTTTTTATTGATTATTTGATTAGTGTACCCGAATATTGCTAACAATTTTGATAAGGATCTACTATTTAAATTAATTAAAAAAATGTGATAAATATTATGTTTTAATTATCCATATTACCTTATAATATTTACGATGAATTCAAATTTTAACACTTTCCTCTATTTAATTGATTAGAGAACCGGCTTAAATTTCGAGGTCAAAATAAATATTTAAATTTTATGTCAAATTCGAGTAATTGTTTTATATGTATGTATATAAAAAAAGGTCAAATTTTGTATTTAATTAATATAACAGATATAATTATACAAACCAGACCAATATAAAATGTATATATATTATGAGTTTTGAGATAGATTTTGAATACGCTAAAAATCAAAATTCCATTGCTATTGATATGACCTTAAAACTATATCTTTAATAATTTCAGAGTACAGAATATAATTACTTGAATTGTATAAATTATTAGACAAATTAACAAGAAATAATGCACATTCTTTATGAAATGATTAATTATAATCAATAAATCAAGTGAACCGGCTAAACCTGCTACTTTAACCAACTATACACTAGGTATGATATACTTCTGTGTGTGTCTTTCTATTCATATACAATTCTGCGTGTCGTATAAAAACATAATTACGATGATGCCTACGATATTCATGACACATAAACCGTAACTTATCATACCATTTAATCGTTTGTAACAAGTATGTATTACATACTTTTAATATACATTACTTCATTAAGCAGTGCAAACTATATTTATTTTATACACTATAAATTATTGTAAATCAAGTATTTTTTTTCAACGTTCAAATTGTATCTATTTTACTATACTATGCTTATTGTTCTAAGTACAATATTTTTCGTTTCACGAAATTTATATTCCTCGATTGTATTTATTTTATTTTTACAAATAGTCATAGAACTTTATTTATAAAAATAATATTAACTTTTTAATGAGAAGGTCAGTAATTTTTTTTACCTCATATTTAATAAAAACAAATAACGTCTACTATACATTAGTCATTTCACATACCTACACCAACTGTGTATTATGTTTAATATTGCATAGTAAAATATTTTATATATTAAACACATATTAGTACATTAGTATATTGTATTGGTATAGATAATGCGTTATACGTATCTATACTTAAAATAGGTACATACCTGTTAAGCATTTTTTTCTTCTTAATCATTATGTGTAGGTATATCATAATATAAATAGAAAAATGTTTAATAATAACTCGATGCTAGTTGCTACTCTAATTAAGATAATGCGTGCACTATTAAAATATGTGTATATTTTATAAATAACCGCTATAATAAGTTTTATACCTATCTAAAATATTTATAATATATTGTATATACCAACCTACACATAACATTACTCGTAATTTTAAGTCCGTGCAGATCATTATATCAGCTCACAAAAATCAAACGAAATTTAAACTTTGTTTAAACGTTTATTATTCATTTATGGTTGGTTGTTGCAAAAGTAAAATTATTATATGTGCTTATGTTGTTGAAACATGTATAAATAATGTTTTTAGAATTATTTAAAAGCAGTTTTACAGTGTAAATAATACTATCCTTGAAGTCAAAGTAATAATATAAACAACACTTTAAAGCATACAGTTGAATATTACTATCTTTGGAAGTAATATATAATAACCACTATATAGCTATCAAGTTATATAATATTCTTATTTCTGAAAAATTACCACCGACTTTTAAATGAAATAATAAAAGTTATTATTTACTTACAAAATATTAAGCGGCATGTGTCAAAGTCATTCATAAATATTATTTTATTTCCATAGTGAATATATTTTTTATTGAATAACTAAAATGCATCTCAATAATTCATAATACATATATCAATTTAGTATTTTACATTTTATTTACATGGTTATAGATATATTTATACAGTATATATATATATATGTGTGTGTGTGTGTGTGTGTTTGTGTTTAATATTCATTTGTAAGTAACTTAATGTTTTGTAGATTTGAGGGATTCATTTCACCACCCTTTTTATAAGATAGAACATAAATGATCAGTTGTTAATTATCAATATTTAGGCATTATAATATATTATAATCGGCCAACTCACATTTCTCCTAGATCGTATAATCATAATACCAAAATTAATCTGTTTTTATTACTATCATTATATGTATATGCTGCCCATATAGCTGTCAAAATAATTTGATAGCGTGTTTAGAAGAATATGTTTCGTGCGTCCAACAAACGCGGTAAATTTGTATTCGGACGAGAATGAAAGGATTGTAGCGGACGCGTTACGTATATATTATTATATATAAAAGATGAAAGACAAAATGGTCGGAATCAACTACCTCTATACCTATACATGCATTGCTGCAACAACAGCAGCCCTTACGAGTTACGTTGCCACGCGGACCGCACAGGCTCTTTGATCAGGCGCTGGACACGCGTAAGTCAGGCCAGGCGATTGCATTCCATTCACCGCCGTCTGCTGCAAACATTACACGTACGGTAAAAACGTTTACGACCAATAAAGAGCGATTTCGAAAAAAAAACATTATATTATCTCTTGATGACATTGAGGTGTCCGCTTGGACGAGGCCGACTCAGTAAATTCATCAATCTCTAAGTCTCGGGGTATTTGTTTCTTCGAACTTTATGGCCGACCATTAATCATGGCCAAGAGTTCTATCTGGCTCCGGAGATCGGGCACACGCTATAAACGCTCCGGTTTTATTATTTATTTATTCTTCTTTATTTGACTTTTCAATATCCCCCGCTACTCTATTTATATTAAATTATTACCGCGAGATTCTTTTTATATTTTTTCATTTCGTTTTCTCTCTTAGTTTTTTTTTTTTACATCCATTATATAGCATAAACTCACACACTGCACAAGTACATCGAAGTTGATTTAATGCGACTATAGTGCCTCTATATAATAATAATAATAATGCGTGAGTGTGCTGTGCGGGAGGCCACGGGAGACGAGACTAGAAAGAAGGAAGAAGCAAAGGAGACACGGAGGACGTGTAGAAAAATAAGACGAAGGAGAAACAGACGAAGAAGAAGGAAAAAAATCGGGATATGACAACCGAGGGAAAGGAAAAAACAACGGGTTTATAAATTATAAGTGTACAGTAAAAACTCAGGTATGTCTATTAATACTAAATAAGACAGAGAGAAAGAACCAGCAGCTGTATGTTTTTGTATATATATATATTATGTTTAATGTATTAAATAAAATAAAAACCTCTCCAGTCTTCACGTAATAAAATCTCGAGACTGCTGGTCGCCGTTTAACGGACGCACACCACGGACAACCTATCGTTGGTCGCCCGACTATACCGCAAACGGATTATAATCCGCGGTCGATCATTTTATATCTTTACGTACATAATATTAAAGTGAGTTAATATTACCTCTTTTGTCTGGTCTGACAAAAAAAAAAAAAAGCAATATTACATGGCAACCTTGTACGGTTGTATACATACATACGTAATATCGTTCCGTGTGAATGCTCAATATACGATTAATGGCAATTGTTGGACTCAGTATATAATTGGTATGCACTACTTGCGACTCATATACTTCGTGCAATAGAAAATGTATAAACAATCAAAAATATATTTAGATATTAAATAGTATTATTATGTTTTAACCAAACATTATAGTTCTATATTCACTCTTCATCGACTTATAACACTTTCACATTAAAATTTGATGTTTAAACTACGTCATTGTGTACCTACATCGACTACATCCCATAAAGGTCTACAAGTAGGAAATACCTTAGACTGATATAAATTAAATTTAAATTAAATTAGAAAATAGAAGCAGCCAATTTACAGCATGGTTACCTGAAAATACTAAAAATATTAGATCCATTGAAGAGACCGACAAACGGCTTAAAGTCGAGAATATTCATTTAACACTGTGCAAACTAATTTCACGGCAATTATTAAAGAAAATACGAGCAGAGGCGTAATTTCAGATTTTTTTGGGGTGTGCGAGGTTTTAATCAGGCCATTTCGAAATTTCACCAGGCTATTTAAAAATAGATATACGTATATGTACATAATCCTGCTTTCAATTATTTCCATACATTGCATGTACCGAATTATTAATTATAGAAAAAATCCATTTAAAAACTACGTAAAATATAATAAATAATTAACAATCATAATATTCGTGATTGAAAGCATACCAATATTGATAAATATAAAAATAAAAATGCCGTTAAAAAGATTTAATTTTGAACTTTATTTCGGCAGGGCGAAGGTCAATTAGTACTATTTTAAAAGTAAAGGGCGCAACCGCACACCTTGACCTACCCCCTTACCCCAAATGACGCCCCTGAATACGAGTAATTATATATTATATTAATAAAGGCAATACAACATTAAAATACAAGAGTTCTAGTCCAAAACATTACATAATATTATAATTTCAAATTCATTTTTCGGTTCGAACAATGAAGCACCTTTTCATACGGATTTCTAACAATCCTCAATCAAATTATAAATCAGGCATTTATCTTTATTGATTCCTATAAAAGAAAAAAATGTAATTGAGGTCTGCGTCTGTTCATGAGACGCAGACTTAAATGTGGCCGCCCCTGCTATGACATTATTGTATTATATAATGAAACCCTTTACAAATTATAATAACTAATTCAAATTATAGCCACATATTTTTCTAACATTATGATGTAATTGTACGTAGTTATGTTATATACTTAGTGTATACCTACTGATAACATCTAAAATCTGTTTAAGTCACAGATAGGAAAATATTTAAAATTTTAAAGAAAATACGTAAGATTAACTTGCGACAGTAGTGCACTCTGCGAAGTTTGAATTATATAATATCATACATATTATGATTAATAAAATTGTTTCAAACAATATATATTATCAAACACTGATCACAGGTCCATCTAGATATTTTTACACGTGTATGATCTAAAAGCACCAACAATAAGCTAGTTTAATTTTACTATTATTATGATAATAATAAAAAAAAAAATTAGTTTATTTATACTATAATATAATCTTTATTGTTGACTTGTAATATTAAAAAAATTGCTTCTATGTAATGAATGTATTAATATTAAGTATAAATTCAATGATTAAGCATAGGCAGGTAGGTTGAACTAATGTTTTCAAAAAATAAATAATTATTTATTTAATCCCGGAAAAAAAGAAACATATGAAAATCTTGTATTAAATTTAAAATTTATTTTAATTTAAAACAAAAATTTTATTAGAATAAATAGATAAAAAAGTATTAAAAATAGTTAAATTTCTATAAATAATTCAAAAACAGTTAAAATATTTTACTGCTTAAAAATACCCACATATTTAAAAATCTGAGTATTTATATTGTTGTTTAAGGTGATGTCCAGCACGAAAAAAACCCATCACATATTTTTAAAATTAATATACATTGTTTCAATCAAAATATAAATTTTCTTTTTTTAATAATATATAATAGATATAATTTGAAATTTTTTGTCTACATTTTTAAACATTAATTTTTAAATATTAAATATATATTCGACATTTTTGCTAGTATGTAATATTAACTATTAAATTATAACTTTAAATGCCTATGTAAAATTAATTTGATAGGTATAACATTACTTATTATAAAATAAACTAAACATAAAAAATAATTTTGTAAAGAATATAGTAGGCCAAAATAACACAAATTAAAAATATATTATAATAGCTTATTGTTAAGTAGATTACTCAGTTTTGTTTATTTTAACGTACTTAAGTTAATAAAATATAAATTAACGTTTAACAAATGACAAATTAACTCGTTGATTATTAATGACTAATATTATTTACCTACTGTTGACGAAATGTCTTCTACTTTTTTTAGTCAACTAAGGAATATTTTAATAAATTAAAGTAATAATAAAACAAAACAAGTAATAGTACCTATAAAATTAAGAAGACCCCGTAAAAATTGATCAATTTTATTATATTTTTTATTTACTCTATTATAAAAATATATGTCAGTACAAACACAATTTTATTCCTATTCGAAATAATAATATATAAATTTTAAAATCATAATGTTGAATTTCAATACTTTGTTAAATGTTTATGTAATAAAGGCATAACTATTATTTAACTAGACAGATAATGCTTAAAATATTTTGTTTTTTATGAATTTCATGCGTAGAAATTAAAAATGTTTGAGAATTTCTTATTTATAATAATGTTTTTATTTTAAATAATATAGTTTGCAACATTTTAATCAATACATTGACAATTTAAACACCTTTTTCGAAAATATTACATTTTTGATGCGAAATTAAACCAGTTTTACTTTAACTCTCCAAAAATATAAAAAAATGCTTCTATATAGAATGTAGTTGTATAATAAACATGTATTTACTGGTTTTAATTTAATATTTCATACCTGCTAGGTAATTATGATAGACGTTGTCATACCATTAAATAAACGTAATACAACCAAATACATGTTTAAATTATTTTGATTTTTTTGGATAATTAAGGTATATTTTAATTTATAATGGATCAAGTACCAACAAATAATGAAAAAAAATATATTGAATTTATTATTTTTTTGGACTGTATCAAAGATTTAGTAAGTCATTACTTATAATAATTATGTAATATATAATATATATATTTAACGTTCAGTATTTTTAAGGAGTCTTCTCTGAATTTTCCTCTTAATTTCAATGTATACATTGAGTTTCATGGAAACTCGTTGAGCGTAGGAGATATTATCATTAATCTGATGGATACTGATGGAAAAATTGATTTAGAAGTTTCTTTGAATTTTCCTTTGGATGAAATCGTGAAATACAAGTTTGCCTCTCATCCCATGCTAAGTAATTTTTATAAAATTAGTATATTAATGAAAATTGTAATTCATTAATTATTATTAACTTCGTATCATGTATTGAAGTTAACAAGTTCATGTATAAGTAGACATTTGACAATTTAAAATAAACACCTACATTACTAAATAAATTAAAATATATCTTGACAATTTATAGAACATTTACAAAAATACAGATCAGTTAGATAATTGATACACATTAAAATAAAGTTGAGAAAATTAGATAAGATTTAACTGCAAATGTCGATAGGGTTTCTTTAAGACTAAATAAACAATTAAAAAAATCAAAATACGGAGTAAAACATTCAGAATAGGGCCTAAAAATACTGTAAGCACTACCTGCAATTATTCAAATCTGTGCGCGCCTAACAGATTATTAAATAAATAATAATTCACTGCTGCTATATTTCTCTATCAACTTTCCGTGTAATAATAAATAATAAATGATAATAACAATAATAATAAACTAGTTATGATTTTAGTTTATACACTTAAGTATTTGATAAATTGGAAATATTTAAAAATTATTAAATTAAACACATATGTAACAACATATTTTTGTTTATTTTATATTTATACATAATAAGTCATAAAAACCAATTATATAATTTGATGAACCAAATATATCCACAGTATATAAATCTCTCATGAAAAACGTGTTGCAGTATTTTATGGTTTTGTTATAAATTTATTTTTAATTTACCATTAAAATTTTATTTATAAACAAACGGTTAATCAATAATAGTCATGACTTACAATATTATATAAGTATTAACTGGCTTTTTTTAATTTGGTTTTAGTTTATTTTGAATCGCTGACTGAAATTGAACAAATCGATCAAAAATCAACAAGCAATGATAAAAGCGATATTAAACAGACATGGGTCTGTGTAGCTGACTTGTTGCCTTTAGTGTATGGTAACTAATCATCAAAATCGAAAGATATAAACATTTTATACACCAACTAAAACTATCCAAAAATCAGGATTTTTTATTAAAATATAATTGTTATATTAGTATACCTGACCAGTCATAAGAGTTTTTATATATACACTAAAGATATTTAATATTTTTATATTAAATATCATTTCATTAATTCTTCCCATTGTCATTATAGTTATATTCTATAGTTTGTACATAATTCACATTAAATGGAAATATTATATTTTCTATATGTGTTAGGTATGACTAACATAGTATTATATATTTATATAGTTGATCTGTTTAAGTGGCATACTTTCGTGTATATTATATTGTATACACAATAATATTCTTATTTGTGATATTTCAATTTTCCGTGCTTGTGAAGATACGTATGTATTTACTTTATAATCAATACTCTGATTAAGGATATTATAGAAGAGGAGTTTTTCTAATTGAAAAAAGAGCATTTTATAAAGATATTTACATTTAACAAAATTCAGGTCATTCTGTGAAGTTGTGTATTATCAATAAAAAATATTTTTACAAACATTGAATTGGTACATATTGTGTAGTTATTGTAGTTGTATACATATTGGTCATCGATAATTCTCTTTCCGTTAAACATAGATGGCAAATTAATACTTCATTCATTTCAATATATTTAGTAAGCATACTGTAATAGTTAGCAATCTAGTTTATTACCAATTTATATAACTATATTATTGTAACTTACAGTACTAGACATAGCAAGAGTACAGGGGTGCAATACGCTAGGACCTAAATGAGAAATTTGCTTTAGGAGTACCTCCGGTTAATGTTCTAGATTTTCTAATTTTATAAAGTGATAAATTATTAAGACTATTGAATAATAGTCGAGAAAAAATTTGTTTTTAGATATTACCCACACCCGTCTACTTTAGACTGTTATGGACTCGGATTTTATCCCTATATGCCCTACTTGTGACTCGATTTAAAAAAAACACATAACTCATAACAATCATAACTCATTAAATAGGTGTACTTACCTTGTTGAAATCTTTTATTTTTTTAAATCCATCTTCACTTTTATCAAATACCAACAAAAAAAAATAACGATTGATGCATTAAATTACTTATAAACAACATTTTTTTAAATATACCTCTAATTTGCAGCTCGGTCTTCCGAGACATAGATCTGGTACGGATATACAGTATATAATGTCCCTATTTACTATCATAATTAATAAATTTGTAAACTAATCGTATACCATACACATAGGTGGTATTAGTGATGAAGCGGAAACACGTGTCAAGGTGTGCGGACAGTACCCATTGAAGGCGATCGGTGAGCGCAATCAGAATTTGCTGTCAAATGCGGCGTACTTGAATGCATCTGTATCGTGTCCGGCCGGACTAAGTTGGTTTGGATCAATGAAGCCAAACAACGTGCTAAACATCGCCATGCACGGTCTGTACAATCCGTGGTTGAGCGACCATCAGCGTCAAAGTCGCGGGTCGAACACCACGTGTTCAGCCATATTGCACGTGCCCTCGGAAATCGACTCGGTAATAATAATAATAATAATAATAATAATAATAATAATTACATCTATCAACTTTGGCATGCGCCATATAATTCGCTGCATAGTATTATACAAATTGGTATAATGTATATATACATCATATTATATTCGTTTTTTTAAATGTGTTTTATATACGTTTTATTTCTTTATTCGTAATATACACACGCATTATGTAGATAGGTTTAATATTATTATCGTTTTTACGACTGAGATGAGATGAGACTCGCTCTGGTTTTGCCTGCGCACAACCCGAATAATAATATAACATACTTACCTCTATATTATATGTCCAAGAAAGTATATGCATACAGACGTAAAGGACAGCGCCGATATAATAATAATAATAATATTATTATAATATAACAGTCATAAATAAATTTGGTTTTTTTTTATTATTATATTTTTTTTCTCCCGAAAACTGTCTCGCGCTATAAATTTTGCCAAAAAACAAATATGTCCGTCGTAAAATATACTGACAACGGCTCAGCGTGAGTTCGCTTATCGATTTCTTTTTTTACTTTTTCAAAAACAGCCCACATGCCGCCGCTGCCGTTTGTTCTACGCCAGCATTGCATATTCCATATAGATTCTTAATGTATTCATAAACCCTATATGTTGAAATGTATATGTAACGTCTGAAAACTAAATCCGGTCCAATTATAAAATAATATATTTTTGTACAAAAAATAATATTTTGAGAAAACGTTTCATTTTTTTTATTGATCACAAATTCTAAATTATGATGTATAATAGATAATCTTTACGTACTCACTCAATAACTGCATAAATAAAAACAAATCCAATTAATTCCCTTCTCTTTTGATTCCTGTATCTATAAAGTTGTCGTCAGTTTCTGTATATATATTATATAAACATTTTTATTTAAAACTAATCATCGTTTTACGTTTATCTTAAGTTTTGGTTATCATAATACATAGTAATAATTCAATAATCACTATACGTACATGCAAATTTACATCAGATGAATACTATTGATTAGATAGAAATCATCTATTACTATTATTATTTATTATGGCTTTTATTAGCTTTACCTATATCATATTTTTAACAACATTTTTAAACGTTTTAAATGTAATTAACCTTATATAATGCTATAACACTTTCTATGTTGTACATTGATTGATTAAAAAGTTGACTTGATTCTCCAAAAAACTTTTGTTTACCTACATTAATGCAAGTCGTAATATAGTAAGTGCTTATATATAAATAATTATTATATTTTTGTTGAAGATTTTAACGCGATTTTCGATTAAACAACTATCATATCATAGTTTTTAGTTTAATTTAATGTTATCATGAATGTCGGATGATATCGCATAATCTAATATTAAAAACAAAAAAATATATTTATTGGATCCCACAATTATAAACAGACTAAATACATCAAACCTCAATGGTTCACATTATTTGATAATAATCTTTATTTGCTCTTAGCTGTCCTGTTTTTAGATGTTAGCTATAATTTGTTTCATGTATATTTTATTATATAACTAGTAGAAGTTATAAATTACAATTTTTTCGCTACTACTGAATAAAAAATAAATGATTATGTTTATATATTATTCAGTTAATTATATTATGTTTGATAACAGAATTGTGTAATTGACATGTTGATGATTACGAGAGTTAAAAAGTATGTAATAAGTAGGTATATTCTAGCAGATTAACAGATTCAATGCACGCCCGCTCACTGCTCAATAAAAAATGGCTCGTTATAGCACTGAATACCAATGTATAATATTATATAGGATATAAGTATTAAAATAGTAAAATATTTTTCCGAATAACGTATACTATATCATCTTATTAAGTACCCTAATAAGTAATAAGTAATGACATTGACATAAAATAATAAATGTAAAATTATGATATATGGTACCCATATATAGGTATGTAAATATAAATTTATACTGCTTAAATTTATTCATACGTCAAAAACAATAATCCAATAAAAACAATAAATCAAAATCAATGCCATCATAGCCGGGTGTATAGAGTATGTATCATGTATAAACCCTAAGGCTCATTTTTATATTTTAGAGACCTATCAACAATTTTACATCTCAAAATTCTCACGAATTCAGAATTGTTGATTGAAATAAAACAATAATTCTGATGTAATTACATCAAATATGTTGTATTTATGATTCTACAATATTCATTACATTTATATTAATTTCATACTATAATTTTTAACATAAAATGGATTTGAAGACTATTTTAAAACATTAAATTATTACAAAAATTAAAACTTTTGCATTCTGACAAGAGGACCTTTCTGGTTTTTTTGTTTAAGTTTTAGCTTGATACCTAAAAAAAAAATACAATTCTGATTTTTACGTGGCTTCTAGCTGTAAACAATTTTTCAATTGAAGTTTTTCGAAAATTAAAAATTTTTTTATTGGTCAATACCGATTTTAACCACGTGTAGATAGTACTTAATAAATAAATAATAAAAGAACAACGAAATAACACATCAAAAAGATCTGAACTTTTAGCATAAAAAAATGCGATTATTTCGGTTAGGGTTTCTAAATTACTCAAATAAGTGCTTTATCAAAGTCTTAGTTTCAGAACCAGTTCTTCTTTTCATTACGGTTCTATTTCCTGTTTTTCACTAGGTATAGTCTACTTTAAACAGAAACTGTAATTGAATACAAGTTGATATTAATATTTAAGTTTTGTGATTAATATCAATATGCATTATTCTAATTATAGTTTTATGTTTAAAACTATAGTCTGTCATATTAGTAATCCGCTACACTAATCTATGAAATTTAAATATGTCAAAAATATTAAATGTATAACATTTATATAAAAACATTTAAATACGTAAATATACATAATATCTAAACATTATGTGTGTATGTGTGTTTATATTGTATACAGTATATTATACATATTATACATACATCGATAACACAATCATGATGTTTAAAGTTGTATACTGAATTATATCAGATAGGTAAATAATATATTGTTTATACAGGAAATTCATAGCTCTGTATTTGAGCGTGGCACATACACGGACGTAACGAAGGACGTAAACGATCTGCGATGGTTCAGCTTGGATAACATGCCAGCAACCGTATCCACCACAGGTCAGAGGTGCGTAATCATACTATTCCCACGAATTCACGTGTTTGGCCACTTGAAGCTGATCTGCGGTAGGTTAAAAATATATATATACCAAACATCGACTAAACAAAACAAAAAAACGGGTAGGCTACACTTAAAACAGACACAAAGTACATTATATTATAATATGTATACATGTAAAGACAATAGAGAGGAGTTTATTCAAAACAGCGGTTACAATAATTTATATATATATGTATGTATATATATTAATGCTCCGTATATAGTGTTGCCCCGTCATTTTGACATATTGTAATTGTTAGTAAAAATCCCATAGACGATATTTTGGTGTCTAAAAATGTTCCCAGATCAATACAGGTGGTCTGAATTAAACTCAAGAGCTTTGTTGGCGTGCGTGTATGCAATGCGATGTTGAAAATGAAATTGTCTCTCCTTATAATAGGTTCGAAGAATACAAGGGCGTGGTGGTAAATTCAGCGAAAATTCCCAAACCAAAAAACGTACTGTTCAAAGGGCCCAGATTCGAATGGAATCTATGGAATCGATTTCTCATGAACGAAATATCTTCATATGCATTACAAGACTTCATTTTCAAGTATCTATAGTGAGATAAAATTACAGAATCCTAGAAAAAAATAACTTGAACTAAAAAATTCCAAAAGAAATTATTTTTAAAAAGGAAACAAAATACAATATTTACAATAATTAATGATAATATCTTCTAGCCTTAACTTTTACTAAGTATAATGACAGCAGTAGCTGTACATTTATTAATATTAATATTAAATTAATATATTTGTACTTTTTAAAAAATTAGTATAATAAACAATAAAAAAAAATTTACATTGCATAATATTGTAAATTATTTTTTTTAAGTTAAAATATATCCACATTTTATTTGTTTATTTGAACTATAATGAGTATGACTATAGTCCATAATAAAAAAAATTTCTAAGATACTATTACATAGACACTTGTAACATATGATTTTAATTTAACATATTATTGAGTTATGACATTAATTTTATTTATAAGTTTTTTTTATCAGGCAAAGATATCTACTTGTTACATTTTTATTTAACGAAAACAACCATATGATGATTAACAATACAAGAAAAACACCCTATCGGGAATCAAATACGAGCATCAACAATGAAGTAGTATCTGTAGCTTTTTTGGACTTATCGATGTTGTTACAGCCAAATTGTATAAGAAATTATTCGTATTTACTATTTAGTATTTATCTAAAGTTATGAATTTATATTTATAGGCACTTCAATTAGATGTTTGTCCATCGTTCATAATATTGACGTAGAAATTGTAAAACATAACAAATTGTCATTCAAAAATTTTGACCTTGGTAAACTTATTAAGACAAATATAGAAGAAGATTTGAAAAAGGTTTTTTATTATTTATATACAAAATCCTAAATTATAAAACTTACTATAGGCATTGGGTATAGTTGGATAATAATATAATATAATTTTGTATTAATCTAATTTTATTTACAGTAAACTTTATAGAAAATTATTATCGACATAGGTTATACCTATACGTATATAGTATATACTTACTAAGTATAAAACGTAGTAAGAAATATACTAAATAATAATGTAGTGTATTGGGATAATTATTAGATTTATAATAGTTATTTATCTAACACAATCATACACAAATTCACAATAGTATTTATATAACATAATGACATTTCAAAATTATAATTAAGCAAAACTAGTAACCAGTAAAGCATTTAAAATTGTAGTACTATAATACATTATATGATCACTCGGTATAATATATCTACATGTAAAAATGTATTTAGGTAGGTAACTTTGATAAAAAAAAAATAACATAGTGTAGATATTAGGTGTATTAAACTCAGTTTTATTTACTACCGTGCAAAATATATCATAATACTTATTGGTACAATAGCAACTAGTGAAATTAAGTAATAATATAAATTCCATAATATTTTATAAAAATATTTACGAGCCCGGCGTGATTATGATAATGCGTTTACATGGCCATAATTGTATGTTATGCGGTGATAGATCGCGAGGAACACGTACAAATATACTACAATGGAATTATAATTTCCGGGAATAAAAATTTTTTTTTAAGTTTTATAACTGTCGATAACAGTAGATTGGTATACTTATAAAATATTTTTGTTTAATAAACATTATTGTTTATGTTAACAAGTTAAACTCTAACAAAAATATACACATTGAATGATTAAAATATTGCATTTGTTTAGTCTAAAACACTATTACTAGATACGGCTGACAATAAAGGGGTGTCCACTCAAATGTCAACCGAATGGACATTTCCTTTTGTAGTTGTTGACATTTCCGTGAATTATTCACTTTACGATCAGTATTTAAAATATTTAACATCAAGGTAACTACATGAAGTCACTATAAAAAAAATTCATTGAATGCCTTGATTAGCATTATAATATTATTTAATTGTGTAAATATAGACAGATCTTTCTGATGCAGATGAATATTATTCCTGATAGCCCACAAGCTCTAATATGTAACCAGTCAAAGTTAAATAAGTATCAAGATACCTTGAAAAATATCATAGAAACGTTGATAAATAACGTATAGATAATAACATATTATTAAAACGATGGCATAACGCACAAGTTTATAAATAATAACATTTATTTTACATAAAATTAATAAAGTTAAACAGTCTAAAAATATTATTAATTTATTGAGTCATAGTATGACCATTCTATAGATATTGATTTAAATTAAAATAGAAAAAATGTTATTATTATGCATTTTCATTTTTCAAATAGTATTTCGATAAGTTGATTATTATGTATACAGATGTAACATGTGCTCTATGTCATAATTTTTAATAGAATTCTCCAGTATTAATTACAAATATTATAAATTACATTATCAAACATTTAGTCAAAAAGAATTATTGATCAAGACAGTGAATTTGTTCATGAACTTCAAATTTCTGAGACCTACAAGTCAATGTATTCGTTGTTATTCGATGAAATCCAGCTGTATATTCGAGAAAACTATAGAAGTCCTATGATCGGTGAAACGATTCAGGTAAATATTTAATAGTGGTTCCTAAGTTCATAACTCATCAGCAGCAATCACTAAATTTTCATCAAGTGAAATTCAAGAATCGACTAAAATGCACAGCGTATACTACAGTTTCTTTTTTTTCAAAAAATATCTTTTGTTTTATTTATTTTATAAAATTGAATTTACCTAGTTAGTGACTATTCACATGATTACATACTCGTATTTTATTTAAGTTTATCTATAGATAACGATACTACGTTACTGTAAGTGAATAATATTACAAATATATTATACACGCAGTACAGAATTATTATTAAGTATATATTTGTTGTAGAGTTTCGTAAATCGTATTTTCACGGATTTAGTGAGTGAAATGAAGAAGACAGTGGAATCATTTGAATTTCCTCAATCTAGCAGTGTTGATAGCATACAATTTGATCATGTGGTCGTTTATGCTAGAGAAGCGGATGAGATGGAACAGGCGGAACGCGCCAAAATATTTTACTTTAACGTAAGAGCATCTTGGATGAAAAAAATTAGGATAACGACGCGTTTTAACGTTCGTCCATTTCAGTTAAACTCTACAGCTGATGCAAGGTGTAACCCGAACTACTGGTTATTGTACGCTAGTTTATGCTCAAGGCGACTAGATTTCGATACGGCTTTGGAGTGTGTTAAAGAAGTGTTACTAGTCGACAGTGGCAACCGAATCGGGCGAGTTTAACAGGGCTATAAACTAGTATAGTTACTGTCACCGTAAAAAAACACTTGTTCATAATATACAAAAACTTAAGAAAAAAAAATGAAACCGACTAACAAAAATCTAGCACATAATTTTTATAATCATCACTTTCAAAAAAAAAAAAATTAAAAAAAAATACGTTGATATTTATTCTGCCCGTATTTTGTATTACACTAATGAAAAATATATGTATTACTTCGCCGTACATATAATATAAAACAACCAACTTTCTTCATAACAAATATATTTTCAATACAGTCAATACAGATATATAATTTTATTTTTATCTAATCCATACACGCATAAATAAGTCAATAATTTCAGAATGCAAATTCACTGAAATGAATATAAGCTTTGATTTCGTTAATTCAAATTATTCTTTATTATTATTATTTACTTCACGCCATAGCTTTTAAATCGTATTACAATTCATTCATGCGATTGCCCTAAAAATGTCGATACTTATTAAACAGTTGAGATTATCAATAAGTAATACCTATACATAAAAATCGATAATTTTACAATGTTAAATATTATTATAGTGCCATTATAATAATAATAATATATTATGCCGTCTTAAATTGAAAAATATCCTTTAAAAATTCAACTTTTGATAAAATTATTGAGGTAATTGTTAAATCTATACCTACTTCCTTCATACGTATTAACGTGAGTAGCTACAAATATTTTTATATTTACGACGAGTATTTTCTATATAAATTCTATTAAAAATATTATAAAACTCATGATTTCATTCTATTCAATAAAATTAATTGCATTCAATAACAATACAAAAAAAAAAAAATGATAAGGGTTGAATTAATTAACAATTATTTGATTATTCAGATTATTTCTGTATGCCGCAATACAGTTTACCATGCACGAGGACAACAACAATGGCGAAATCGTGCTGAAATCTTTGATAATGAGTCACGGAGACTTCAGCGAAGTGTACGCTTTACTTAGTGTTCACTATTCAAGACTAAACATGTATGAATCCAGCTATATTATGCTGCAAAGGGGTAATTATAGTATAGTTAATTTATTCCATGTATATATTCTAGTGTGATGAATTAGAAGGTGAAGTAAGATTTATTGTTTATATTCATAGAAAAAATGTTGTGAAACAATAAATAATAAAAATATTAATTTATAAAATATTATTAGGTATATAATATGTATATGTATTTATAAATTTATAAAATATACGATATTTATAAGTTAAAAAAAAATACTAGGTATAAAGAAATTATTTTTTTTGGCCTTTTAAATTTTAATATACAATTTGAAATCAGTAATCACTAAGTGGCTAAATATATATGAAAATGGTTTATAATAGTAATCATAAAAATAAACTTTTAATACTTTGATATTATATTATATTCTAAAGCAATAAAAATTAATATTATGATATTATTATTTATAAATAGTAAACATTTTCAATAACAGAAAACAGATTTTAGAAAAAAAAAATTAAAAAATATCAGCTGCTGAGCTGCAGATGTTTGAAAATATTAACAAATCATATCCTCACGGAATAGTTTTATAAATTTCGTAAATAATATATTTTATATATTTTCATCATAAATAATGTGTATATCAATAACTAAAAAGGTAGGCAAGTGAGTACTCGGCTAACCTATCGGCGTTGAGTGAGGATGGATTAGGATTATTATAATGGATGTGTTAAATTTAAATTCTATGATATATTATCATTGTATATAAAAGACGATTTTGAACGGAGATGGTCTATCAGTCTATCATTAAATAGGTATATTTCATGATATGTTTATAGACAGTGATACCCGAAAGTGCAAATCGTCTATGTTTTCAGTTGGTAGCCCGCTTTTGAGCTGATTCGTTTTACGCTTTTATACCTTGGTATAGTGAGATAAAAGCGCAAAAACAAATTATATTACTTGATACGATAATATACTCATTGAACTATGAGTTTCAATTTAAAATTTAAAGCTCAATAAATTGAATTCTCAAGTACACAGTATTTTTATGTTTCAAAAATAATATTGAAGGCGTTAAGTTTATTGTTATTGTATCGTATTTATAAATTTTAAAAAAATTCCAGATTAAACTACTTAAAAATTTTAAGATTCAAATTTCAAGTTTAATTTTAAGGTACTAGGTATATTCATCATACTTCTAAATTTAAAATAAATCTAAATTCTAATTTTTATTTTTTAACTTATCTTATATCACTATTAAAACTCCAATTAACAATGACTATGATTTTAATGAAATACACTTTAATTTTGTAAAATTTATTTTCGCTTTTCTATTGTGAAAAAAAGGTAATATTTTTATGCTTTTAAGTTGCATTTGGATATTTTTCCCTTATAGGATAAAGCCGTTTATTAACATTGTTATTAAAGTAATATATTTAACTAGTTTATGTTATACTCTATAAATATAAAATAACTTGAAATGAAATGTATAGATATACATTTTAAAATGTCATTATATAAAGTAAAATTCATAATATACATGAACGTTTCCACGAATAATATTTTTGAAATATAACAAAATAATTAACATTGTTAGGATCATTATTAAATCAAGATGTAATTTTGTCAAAATCTTAACTAAAATTATCTATAAAATAAATAATAATGGGATTCGTATATTTTTTTTAAATATTTTAGTTCTAGTATAAAATACTTATGAGGAACATTGTTTTACATTTTCAAAACTAAAAAAATCTTTCGATTTAAAAAATGGAAGATTTTATAAATTTTTTACTACAAAATACTTTTAGCTTATAAATTTTCATAATTTTGACAAATTATGACTATGTATTTTTTTAAACTTTTATGCAGGTTACAAAAACCATCTAAGCGAGGTTTTGTATAAATTTTTTATTGTCATTTATATATAAAAAAAAAAACTAAATAACTGACAATTTTAAATGTCTATAAATGGCTCGAAAAAACCGAAATATTTAAAAAAATAACATGTGTAAGAAATTCCAACATGAATATTTGATGAAAATTTGAAGCATCTACAATTATTTGTTTTTGAATTACAACAAAATAAAGAAATACATTTTATCAAAAATTGATTCAGCGTAAAAATTTTCGTTTTCCTTAATTTTTTGTACTGTTTTTCCTGATTATTCAAGAAAGTACTGATTGTTTTTTACTTTTGATCCCTAAAATTCTAGTTAGGTACATTTTCCTGTCTAAAAGTCTGTAAATTGATAATAATTGTAAACATAATAAAATCAATACATTTATCACTCCACTCAGAATCTAAATGATAAAAAAATGTATAATGTTTAAATTAATGGAACGAAATCCTAATAAATATGTTTATATCATGCATAATAAATATAATAAGAATTATATAATATATATATACCAACTAACTATTCATAATAAAATATAGATATTTACCCAATTCCAATAACGTTGTATAAATTAAATTTAAAAAATATTTAGGTGAATTCTAGTTTATAACCTACTTTCTTTAAATATCTTGTTAAAATAATAAATATAAATTAGTCTAAAATAGCCATTTTTTATTTTTACGCACTCTAATAGTTATTTATCTATTTATAATGCTATTTTAGCTGAAAAGTGTGTTGAAGAAGACAAATTTGAAAATGATAGTCTCATAAAAGAAAATCTTTTGAGTTGGACACCAATAAGTCATGAAAACGACCCATTGATTAAATGCGTAATTTTACTATTAGAATTCGAATTAGTAAAAGTCAGTTAAAACAAAACAACTATAAATATAATTTACATTGAATTATTCAAAATTATTTTTTTTTTAGTTGGCGACATATTGTTTAAAATTAGCAAAAAATCAAAGTGAAATGTACCATTATTATATGGCAGTATGTGAATATAAAAAAGGAAATCATTTAGCAAGTTTAGAACATTTAAAAAATAATAAATTGATAGAAAAATACGTAAGTAGTACACTAAGTAAGCATAAGTAATATTCTAATATTCACTACATATTTTATAGTATTATAATATTATATCAAGTTATATTGTACTATATTATATAATTAGGTAGTTATTACCTAATAACAAATATATCTATTAAATAAAATATTAAACAATAAAAATAAAAATTTCTTATTAAACAATATAAATAATTATTTAATTAAGTTTTATTTTTTTATATCCTTTAAAAATGTATTTAAATAAGTATGTATAAAACAACTTAAATTTACAAATTAAATATTAATAATTATACTTCTAAAGATTTCAAAATTGTCTCTTTAAATAAAAATAAAACTTCAAGCAAATATTTTAAATGCCGCAATTTACTACAAATAAATATATATTTATAAATTATAAAGGTTGAAACAGGTATATAATTAATTTAATAAATCAAATTACGCTTGATAGCTAACAGTCATTTGATTATGATATTTTTAATATTATTATTGAACATTGTGGAAATTTTTTTTTCAGAAGAAAGTTACTGACGCATTAAAATTTCTTAACAATATAGAGTTAAATACACGACTCGATATTTTTGAAAATGACTTGCTGCACGTAATATATTTAGAATCACCTAGCAAAGAGCTACACTTGGTATACTTAAAAGGGGCTATGCATTGCTATAAAAATGAATGGTACGTTAAAGGAGCGGAAATTTGTCAAATTGCTTGCACTGTATTACGCACGCCAATGATACTCATATTGTTAGCCAAATGTTTGATACAGGTAATTTTTATTTTATTTAGTAAATAACTAATAAGAATATTTTTATTTCCACGTTGAACACTATGAACTCATACATTTGTTTATTAAACCGAAAACCTTATAGAAAAGTGTTAAAAAATACATGTATATAAAAACCAGTAAATCCATGTATAATTTAAATTTAAATTTATTATTTAATGCATATTATTTCTGATTAAAATATGTAATTTAATATATATATATATATATATAAATAGATACATACAGTAAAAAAATGTTATATTATATATTTTTTTATATATTTTGAGCTGCTAACGTTTCTTAATAATAATCTGGTTTGACTACACT
Organism: Melanaphis sacchari; assembly: GCF_002803265.2. Classification (NCBI taxonomy): domain Eukaryota; kingdom Metazoa; phylum Arthropoda; class Insecta; order Hemiptera; family Aphididae; genus Melanaphis; species Melanaphis sacchari. The sequence goes on from NW_020270600.1 coordinate 534,796, forward strand.
AGACCACTATATTTTTTATCACCGCATCTTTATAAACTAAATATTAATAAATTCTAATATCAATAGGTTATTAGTTATTAGGTCATCTAATGTTTCAACTTATAATCTATGCGAAAGAACAATAGACTATTACGATAAAAAATTGTAATATTTAATTACTCGTTACTTCCTGTACGAGTTTTAATTATTAATTATTTAAATCATAATTATTTAGTTTTATATTGATAGTAAAAAGCATTAATTATGGAATCTATATTATATTATATATTTAATAATTAAATAATATAATTAAGTATCTAAAATATATGTTGAGCCTTAATACTTAAATATCATTTAACAATATTCAACTGTGTATAAAACGTTTGTATTATTACGATAACAAAAAATATATTTTTAATGTTCACATAATAATTGGGCGTTGGCCGTTAAAATGCGGGTGTTTTTTTCACCTTAAATATTGCCATAAGTCATTTCAGCTTGATCGCAAATTATTTTATACCATTTCTTCTGCAGCACATTTTTCATAATTATTTTTAATTTCTTGCAGCTATAATTTATGTTTGGTACAGCCTTAATATTTATGTTCAATTTTTACTTTTAAATACAATAATAAATTATTTGGTTTTATTTGTTCTTAAGATTATAAAGCACATATTCACAGAACATAGCCTCGTTTTTTTCTCAATCTAAGAGTTTTAATTAACCAATAAGTTCTTAACCTATCTTTCCAGTCATCTATTAAATACTTTTTCCATTTTTGTTAGGCCGAGAGAAAACATTAAGGAGTCAATATCGTTAAAGTAGAATTAGTTACAAGAAACAAATTAGTTCATTAATGTACGGAGTGCTTAGATAAAATTAAAAATTAAAATAATGTATTAATCAGAGCAAAAAAATTGTTTGAAGTATACCTTTAAAAATTGATAATTAATTATAGCATATTTTTTTATTATAAAATATTATAATAAATTATATTTGTAATATGTTTAGGTTATTTTTATAAAAAATTAAATGATGTAATCTAAACAATGTATAAATTAGTAATACACTTTTAATACAAATTCATTAATGGAAAAATCATGATCTTTTTAACTATTGAGCCGGTATTTCTGAAAAGTAAAGTTGGTAACTACATTATCATAATTAACTATACATTTTTTAACTTTTAGTACAAGTTGTAATAACAATTGAAATTTTTAAATTTAACATAAGTTTTAAATGAAAAATATCTATGTACGCTAAGAATTGCTAAAAAAAAAAATCTCTAAAGAAAAATTCCACTTACTAGGAGTTAATAAATTTATATTTTTGCTCAATGATAATTTGGTTTTGAATCAAATGCTCTAAAAGTTATCAAAATATATCCAAAACTACCAATTCAACTTAATAATGCCTTTAAAAAATGATTCACATTTTTTTGATACGCGCGCAAGCGAGAAGAAAACGATAGTTTAACTTTCGATATTTTCGTATCTTAACAATAATTTAAAAACAAAATACCAAACTTAAGCACGTAAAATAGACATTTAACTATAAACCTAACGTGACTAATGAATTTTGGCTTAATTTATGTATAATATCTTAAACATTTTCAACACACAATTTATTTTATTTTTTTATTAATATTTGTAAACTCAATTTAAGTGATATTATTATTACATAATTTATAAAATTATCGATATTATATAGTTATTCTTATAATTTATTAATATTTAACTAAACTTAACCTTGGTACTCATCACATTATTTTCTTAATTTGTATACTAGGGATTTGTTTTTCTACTAGGTTACTAGGTATGTCAATTTATTTTCCTAAGGGTTTTTTACAACAATTTTTTACTGTGATTTTTCCAACTACCATACATTTTTGGTACACAAATATAATAATATCTAAATTATAAACGTAATGGAAATTAAATTCTATTAATGAAGACTAATTTTAAAATGTTATAATCACGCTCATTTAAAATGTGGGACTTTTCTACTTAAATACATCAACAACCTGAAAACACATTCAAATTGATCGTTATAATCAATGCTCACATGACCTATGATTTTACTTATTTTACACTCAACCATCCAACTGCCTTAAGTTCCTATTAAACAAATTAAATTTTAAGTACCTATATACCTACAATATAAAAAGATAGATATATTCTATAGAGTACGAATAAGAAATGATTATAAGTGCAGTACTGTTGAACCACATGAAACGTTTATATTTCAAACATAACCCATAGTATTATTGATTATTGTACAACTTATTTTGAAACATTGAATAATTTCGCTTTGGAATCTAGTATATAAGCATAAAATACTAGAAAAACATTTGAAAGCAATGCTCATTCCCAATAGAAAAACGCGTTCCTAGTATATAAACACCCTTGTCGCGTGTAACCCGATCTAACCTTTCAGTAAATAATTCAATAACATGCTGCACGGATGGAAAGTGGTGACTTTTCGTCATAATATACGCGAAGATTCGTAATATAGTGTACATAGTATTATTATTATACATTTTTTTTTCGCTCTGGCACGTTTCATTATCATAATAATATATAGATATATCGTATAACGGCTAATGGCTAATGCACTCCTACAAAACCATCGACGAGGTCGATGTATACAATAATATATTATATCTACAACTGTGTATAGGTATTAATTTCACGTTACATTACGATGATATGTATAGTTTCCGGATTTTCTAGAAAAACGATAAGCCGTACAGCAGTGCAGTAAGTTTTGTTGAAACAAGTTTTTCGCATTCACATGCCGCCTCCGCCACAAAACGCGTCTAAATGTCGTCCCCTCGTCGGAAGACGCGCGGCATATATACATTTATACATAATATAATGGGAGAGTGTGCGCGTGTTTTTGTTTGCGGATATACACTTAGTCGAGTCGTATATATAGATACACCGCCGTTGTACGAAAGATATCATCGATTGTGTTTCCTATATACGGACGTAATTCAAGTATATATCGTTATACATATATATACTGAGAATGCCTTATACGTGTGTGTGTCTCTCTAATCTTCGGCCATCGATAAAAGGTCAACTACATAACGCACCCCATTGTTATTTATTATTTTTATGTATCAAATGTATAGGTATATATACGCCGCCGTCGATTCCAAAATACGAGTCTAATTCGTTTTCCATCCCCGCGTTATTGATAAAAATCAACGACCGTGGACAAAAACACTATATACACTGTCAGTACAGCAGCATTATACATATATATTATTATATATAATATATTCTTCTACAGACAATATAGACTGAATGTATAATGTATAGATTCTGATTGCTGGACTCCGAGTCTAACAAAACTTTTCAGCGACCGATAAATTTTAACTCGAACTCTATTATATACAATTTTCATTTTTTTCTATCATTACTAAAATAAATGTTTGTTTTATTTTTATCACTGAAATTACTAAAATCTAATTACGCGCCGCTATGATCCATAATAATTAATAACGCACCTGTGTAACAATGCAGTATGGACAATGCATGTCGAATAGAACTCAATTCAAGTCATCATCCAATTAACCATGCGATGATATCAAGTATGGTTACCAGTATTGATGTGGTAACATGGGGTAAATCTTAAAAGGACACTACACTCGCATGTGTTATTATCTTCGTTTAAAAGCATAGTTTATTGTCTTTCAGTAGAATCGATCTTGAGTTATTAATTCTAATATTAAAATCTTTAATATTTAAGATCAAACTTAAAGATAAGAATATTAGATATTCGTCATATCTCATCAGTTTTTTACGAAATTTTAATTTTTAATTAAGTTACGAGTATGTAAAATATTAAATCTAACAACACAAAATTGGTTCTGTTGAACTTCTAAACGCAAATTTTTGAAGAAAAAAGTTATATTTATACCCATCATTTTTATTTTGTTTATAAATTAGGTATTTACTTTTTTTTATAACACTATATAATTTTCATTTAATTTCTAAAAGAACAATATTTTTCTGTTATATGAAAACTAAATTTAAATGAATAATCAATTTGATAAATAGAAATAGTAGGTAGTATCTAAAATTTAAATGGATGGAGTGTAATTAGTCTTATTAGTGTACCAAAATTTATTATGATGTATTATAAGTGCCAACCCAGCTACTCCCATATGCAGCCCCTTAAATTGTGTGTAGTAACTAGTAAGTACAAAAAGTGAAGTGTGTAACACAAAATTTAAGTGTGCTTTAAACATTATTTATTTTGTTAAAATATACAGCTCTCTTTAAGCTTTAAAATCAATATTGTATTTATTTAAATAAACTAAAAGGTTTCAATATAATATATATAATAAAATATGTTGGTAAATAATAATATATTAGAGACATTAGAGTAAATTAATACGTTACCTAGTTAATTAATTTATATTATGCGTTTTTGGTCAAAGAAATTTACAAGCATTGTCGTTAGTTTTTAGAGCATTGATTTTTTTATTTAGATTTGGCCGATTCGGCGTACTATATACTAACTTAAATTATGGAAACTTTCAATTCTTAGATTTAATTAATTAACTAATAGCTGGAAATTGTATTTTAATACTTAAAATATTATTCTATCCAGGAAAATAAAATGAAAATATATAAAATCATAAAAAAGTCAAAAATAGTAAAAAAAAAATTAATTATGTAGGTAAGAAAAATATTTTAAAAAACATTAACTCTTTTCAAGATAATGCATTTTTACGTATAAAAAAAATGGACCTTTTTAATAATATTGATATTAACTTGTTTAGCTTTTCTGAATCAGTTTACTTAAAAGAATAAGGTTCTAATGAATGATGCCAAATGTACGCCGATGACACATAGATATCATTATATAATAATGAACAAAAATAAGACAATATAATTTGTCCTTCAAATTATTTCAATACAATTCTATTATATATTTATTGATAAATACACGGGCGGTAGTAGGTACCTATACGTCTTATAGTAGTGTGCACCTATATAATGCACACATCAAACGAATCATTTGATAATGATTAAAAACACGTTAGATTATCGTCGGTGAGCTGATTTACTACGTAGATATAAATACATTTATTATACAGGTACCTATTACCAAGTATAATACCTATATGCTAGATGTATAATATACGCATGACTGGAGGCGATCATATATATAATTTTATAATTAGTTTATTATAATTATTTGCGTTCAACAATATGATATATATATACGTCCACGACAGTCGTACCTTTAAGTATCTAAACATATATTATACTCAATATTTCTATAGGTAGAGGTACTGACTGTATAGTGTAGGTATACTTACATTGTTTTTTTTTTTACTATACAACCATTATTATATTTATGTATATTTTATTATTAATTATTATGATATACCTAATATTCAGATTGGTGAATTGGAAACCGCCGAGAGCGCACTGAACGAAGCAAACGTTATGGACATAACGAACGAGGAAGTGTGGGCATACCTAACGGTGGTAAACATCAAAATGGGAAACGCCGGCGAAGCGAAAGTGTGTTACATTCGAGCACTTGAGGTAATTATGATATTGATGTAAGTGTGTATATTTTAACGTTCGTTTAAGGACGGATACTTTGATAGTAAATCATTATTATTATTATTGTCATATCTTATTAGGTATATTTGTGTATTGTGTTCCTATAGACTACAGGTAGGATGGTAGGTATCTATACTATAATCTGTAATAATTATTTTACATTCTATTATATTTCAATTCATAGTATAGCCATCATATTTTCCATATTAACCATGAATAAAGATAATACTATAATAGTAATAATAGCTATTATTATATTAAATAGAAAAAAGTTGAGGTACGGGTACCTACAGTAAGTGTAATTGCACCCTTATGTAAAAATTAAAATATTAAAATATGTATAGACTGTAGAACAAGGAAATTGTTTATATAATTATATTTAAAATAATATTTAATAACAGTATTATAATAGAGTTAAAGTAACTTAAGTCTACGCATAAAAGTGATAATATCGTTGTCTTAGGAAACAAATTGTAGTGCCTAATTTATTTTTTCATTATAAGTAATTAAACGGTATAACTGTGGTTACAGTTTAAACTTATTTTTATCAAAAACATTGCAAATATAAGAAAACGATTACCTATAGTACCTATTATCAATTATCATATCATGTATTATTGTTATTTATTTAAGTCAATACTTACGTACAATCAATCGATGTAAATGGGTTTGTGAACTCAAAGAAATCATAACATTAATAGCTTAAAATCAGTCTAGTTATCGTGATAATTTACCTTACTGTAAGTAAAGAAAAAATGTCTTAAACCAATGGCGTACTTTCAATATTTTTTTTTCGTTAGAGGGGGCTAAAAATATGTAAGTTTATAATATTATAAAAATACAACATACAAGTTACGAGTTAATACTTAAATTATTACTTTTGAACCTTTTTTTTCTTCTAGTGAGAGGAAGGTCGTGACCCCGAAAATACGCCATTGTTCATAACATAAACGAAAAAATTTCCAGTTTCTACATTTTTTTTTTTTTTTTTTTAATTACAACAAAATAACTAAAAATGTAATCTAGATATATCACACGTTATCAAATACCTAGTAGAATCATCATTTGAATTTCTTATCCTACCAAAGTTTCTAAAATACATGTTAATAAATAAACATAAAAAATGCGGGAAGCCATTTTAATGGTTACAATTAAAATGCCACATAGTTCAATAATGTCGTAAGTAGGTAATCAATCAAAAACTACACACAAAATATTTATTCAAATTCTTAAATTATCTTTATTAATTATTAATTTATGAAAAATCATATTATATAAAATATTCATAAAAATATATTTTAAAAAAGGTTATTTAATAAAAATATATAATACTGATTACACAAAATCATTTGGTTTAAAAACTCATCAAATATTAAATCTTTTGATAGATACATATTTTGACCAATCCTCTTGCAACCTTCTTTCAAGCAAAGAGAAAACACTATAGACTCAAATTAAACAGTTTTGTTTTGTAATACTCCATAATCACTTATCAACTTGTAGGTTTAGTTAAGGTAAATCGTGAAAACTATGATACATAATTTACTTCACGAGTAGGTACCTAGATCACAAAAACTACGTCAGACCACTTCGACACCAATAGACTGTTATCAAGGTATGAAATAATCGATACGTCTTATAAGTTATAATACAACTTTCAAGTCTACAAATAGTAAGAATTTTGGAATCAGAAAAGGCGTAGTGAATATATTGCTTTTACAATTCTGTATACTTTCTTTTTGTAAATGTATGTAATATATGTTTAGGTACACAATTTAAAATAAAAAAATTTTCAATTTTCAACTTCAACATTTTTAAAAAGTAAATCTAGTTGAAATTTAAAGGGGGTAAAAATTAAAAATACATTTTTAATTGATTGGGAAAAATGGAAACTTTTATAACCTTGTTATAATTGAAATTAGACATAATTTAAATCAGTACAGGATATTTAACCAAAGAATAATAATTTGTTATTTTGTTAAATTTCAAAAAGTATTTTCTAATTGAACTTTAATATATATTAATTTAAAGCTATTGTATATACCATAAACTTATTTTATTACTTTTCGTTCTACGACAAGACTATAATGGCTAAAAAAATGTTGATAACAATAAAATATGATTTACTATTAAATATTAACAATACAATAAATACAATATCTTCAAATAAATAAAAATGAATCTACTTAAATAATATCAAAATAAATTATTTTAAAATAGCAATATCAAAAAATAAACTTAGTAATATGGCTAACAGGCCATCTTCAATCAGAATTGTATGGTATGCGATGATTAATTCATCACATACCTAGGGACTTCCTAAACAAAAAGGTACACCACCTCGCTGTACAGTCAGATGTTAATTTTGTAAGAATTGTATGTAGAACAAAGCCTATAAATACAAGTTTAGTGATCTATTGAAGTTAAATGGAATATACTATTCATATACTATACCAAAAACGTGTAGTAACAAACATTTACTAAATCAATACAATAAAAAAAAACTGATTTATTAGTCAAGAGTAAATTCTATTAGTATTTATTGAATTAGAACTGGGCCATTTAACATTTATTTCAAGAAATAATTATAAATAATTATACACACAATGTATTTAAATTTTAACTAGTAAAAAAATAAGCAAAAATTAATTTTAAGGTACATATCATAATTATTTATATGTAATTTTGAGTGATCTAGTAATTAAAATGAATTGTTTTTTTTTTTTTTTTACAGTGTGAACTACAAACAGAAATGAAAAATAAAATAAATACATTATTTAAAAAGGAGTTGGATATACATATATAATTAAAAAAAACAAATTAATATATATTTTGTTATAATAAAATCATCAAATTTAAATTGGTTTAATTATTTCAGTCAATAAAGTAATATCACTATTTCTATTTGTATATGCATATATATAATAATAATATTTATATATAATATATATAAAATTCTTATTTTTTTTTTCAAGCATTTATAGTATTATATTCAAATGCCACTTAAAGCATAACATTTTTCTAGTAAGTGTTGAATGATTTTCCAAAAATCTAATACTTAAAATAAGTATAACACAATTTTTTTTGGTTTATTTATATTGTGATAATTTCTAATAAATGCATAAATGGCATGAAAAGTTATAATTTTGTTTATATCTACCTGATTTAATTTTAGAATAATTTTATATTTCAGAGGTATATATTATTATTGAGTTAAATCAATAATACAATATACATCATGAAATAAATGGGAATGAAAAAAAGATTCAACATGTGTACGACTACATCAATATTTAATAATGTTTAATTAACCGACTAAAAATCCAACACCCATTCTTAATTGATGTTTGGCAGGAGAAAACATAGTACTCAATGCAAATGTAAATGGCATTGGGTGTAGACGTTTTTCCAGTGTCGTGCTAACATTCCACTTTCTATCTATGCTACCTAAGAACAAAAAAAAATTAATTAATTTTGGTTTAAAAATGTAATTATTAAACTACGTGATCAATAATCATTAATCACTGAAATATTTTTTTCGAAAAATAAACTTCACATTTGGTGAATCATTAATAGATAATATAAGTTATTATAGATAACTCTCTGCAATGATTAATAATACAATTAATATATAATAGGATCAATTTTTTATATATAATTGATGTATTATTTTTATTTTAAATATTTATAAATTTAATTAAACCTATTATGCAAGTCAACTCAGGATAAAATGAGGAACTTAATATTCAAACCCAATTGAACAATATACTACTTAATTTAATCTCTAATTTTACAAGAAATCAATACTGATTTAACTGTTAATAAAATAAATAACTTTTTGTTTACCGTTTTGAATGCAACATGAGGAACTTTTCTTCCCCTAAATAAAATTAAGAACTCAGTAACACTGGGATAGAATGGAGTATGAATATTTTTATGCTTTTAAACATGGTAATATTAATAAAAACCAATATAAATTATTTTTAATTATACCTTTAAAATGTTTATATATTGTACAATCATATTACTGTAATTACTGTTTCTTTGTACTCAACAAGTTTTTAAGTCTTAAGTTGATTCTATCCTTCATAATAATTGTTTCTATTTTTTTGGATTTACTTGAATATCAATTTTATTACAATATTATTTTATTTTATTTCTCAGCTTATGTTGATTTGTCCAGTTAATAGATTGAAAAACTGAGTAAATACAACTTTAATGAAAACCATGGCAGCAGCATCAGATATCTTTGAGAGTCCCAAAATATAATTTAAATGACACAAAAATGGGAATATATATTCAGTTTTAATTAAACAAGAAAAAGTATCAAAAGTACATAATCTGATAACTATAAATTTTTTACTAAATTGTATGTATAATTTTACCTATATGTAGCACAAAAACTAAAATTTTAAAAATAGTTATTTGATCAATGATAAAATTATCATATTATTTTCACGATGGAAAAATTGTCAATAACATAGTTTTAAAAAAATATCTGTATGCTGCTATACAATGCTTTGTAGTCATACTCGAGTTCCCTTAATCAATATATTAAAAAAACACTTGATAAATTAATTTTATTTTTTACCTTTAATGTTGATATCTGATTTAGGAATTTGTGCTTGGTATGCAAATGTTGCATTTATATCTCGTTGTAAAAGACTACCTTCAAGATCTACACCAAATTGGAGTTGCTCACTAGCTTTAAAATGATAACAGCATTGCAGCCCCGTAAAACTCAATGTAGTACTGATCGTGGTAGCATCATCATCTAAAAATAATGTTTTAGTTATGAGTTGTTTATTTAATTTAAAAAATTCTAATTTAATTTATGAAAAAAAATTTTTATTTACATATATATCTTCCTAAGACATTAAACACTGTTATATGTCCATTTGGAATTTGAGGACTACGTTGGTGAATAATTTCAGCACCTACTGAAGTTTTATTGTTCAAAGCATATAAATACTGAGATATATAAATTCCTGTGTAATTGAATAAATCAGGATTGACTAAACACAATGTAGCAGTGTATCTGTTTGCTCTATACTCAGCCGTTGTCTGAATCCCAGTTGTTTTGAACTCTTGAAACTATTGTGAACAATCCTGCATAAATATTTTTAGCAAAAATATTAAATTATAATTAAAGAATTACCTGAGTGTTAAGTTTGATCTTGACATTATCCCAGGGTTGTACATTAACATTTGTAGAAATATTCCCACGGGGATCAATGTCACCTATCAACAGAGGACTAAAATCACCAGGCCCAACCTGATTGGTTCCTACAAAAGTAGATCCAAATTTGTAGTTTGATGTTTGACTGGTTGATCCTATAAGAAGACTGTGACTAACAAAAAAATGATTGCTTAATCCTTTATTGATGACAAGTCTGATGCCCTCAAAGGTCATTGGAAATAATTCTATAATAACAATAGATTTTTAATTAAAAACACTACAAATAAAACTATACAATAAGATAAGAAGTAAGTAAAAAACAAACCTTTGCATTTTTTGTGTAATTCTTCAACAGAACCTGGGTTTTCAATACGATTTTCAGGAGGTAGCTTTTGCGGTGTCGTGGGTGGCGGGATGGGTGTCGTATTAGGCGGCATCGGTGGTAAATTAGATGAAGCATGTACGTTACCCATAACGTTTTATTTAAAAGAAATTCAATATACAATTTTAAACTACTTGTTTCCACGCTGTTTTATTAAGTAAAGAAATTCACCGACAGGAGATAGTTGATAATTTGATAGTCAAAATCGATGAGCCAAGTTCACTGATACGGTTCATGGAGGAAAAATTCATAATTCATTGGTGAGAACATGCAATTTTGGAATAATTTTAATTTTCTGATTAACAACAGCACTGCAAATAAATTCAAATTTAAAAATCAAATTTTTTTTAAATATTTTTTATCCAAAACAATAATATATCGATTGACGATTAATGTATTAAATAATTATTTGTATCTTGCAATTTACAAAGTAGCAATTAACGTGCAAATGTGGTAGCTGCTTAAGTGATAGGGACGTAAGGTTATCTTTTTTAAATATTTTTTTGAATTAAACTTGTATAGTTGCATGTATATATGATATTTACACATTTTAAATTTTTTATAATAACTACCTAATTATTTCATCCAGACAAGTAAAATTTGCAGTTTTTTTATTTGGAAATACTATTAATAATTATAATCAATTAATAATATAGTTAAAGATTGAAACAAAAAATATTCAGGTATAAAAATATTGTTGTACTTGTGCAGTTTTGCTATTTTTCAGTTTATTTTGAACATACTAAATTTAAAAATGGCTAAAAATCTGTTATTTAAATTTTATAAGCAGAGCGATATGTTATTTTGTTTATCATTGTTACTTTGTAAAATAGAAAAAATATTTTGATTTCTAACTCATACAATTTCTATCAAATTTAAAATATATCCCGAAAAAAAAAATAAAAAACAATACTTTAATGATTATTGCCCGCAATTTTAGTATTTCATTTTTTTAATTATAATTCAAAAATAAATAACTGAGAACTAATAACTATAAAATTCAATTTTTCACTAAATATTTATACGAACTACTTTTAGAATTGATGTAATTTTCAAAATATTTCGGCACTTTTGTGTTAGTTATTTATTAATAGGTAGATTAAATTTTTTTAATATGAGATAAAATTTTTTGTTTTGAGTAAAAAATTAAAAATTAAATACAGGTTTCATTACAAGTTATTTGCTAAAAATTAAAAAAAATTTAAGCTAACCATTTTTTTGACAACTGATATTTAAAACTTTAAGTTTTGTAAAAATTTGATGCTTAAACGTATTATAAAAATGTGCATTTATATTTTTACTTTTTACTTTTTAATCAAAATAATTTATGAAAAACCTTAGTTCAATTTATAAGCCTTTTATAAAACTATTAAAATTTATTAATTTTTAACCAAAACAAATTATAGCAAATTTTTGTAATTTTGTCAAAATAAGAACTTCAATTAATAAACATAAAATTAATATTAGCTTAATAATTTCAACATTGATAAAATAACTTTTATTGCTTCATGTCCACAACCAGTACTAAAGTATCTAAATTTAAATCAAAACCCATGTATGAAATTTATGTATAAAAACATTAACCAGGGAAATTTTGTAACTCGACTTCATACTATTGCACTTTTTAATAAGATATTAAAATATATTTATTCTTGTATTTAATACACAAATTATAGTGAAACATCTTTATATAGGTATTTTGGGTTGTATACATTTGAAAAAATTCCAAAATTCTATGGTAGTTGTAAATTAGAAAATAAAAAAAATTCCAATAAATGGAATTTTATTTACTTTATTTTCTTATTACCAGATAATCAAATACAATAACTATAGAAATGAATAAGTTAGTTAATGAGATAACTTAAATAATGGATTACTATATAGCATAGAAACATTTGTTTATTAAAAAAAAAAATAAGTAATACTATCAACAATAAAATAAATAATAATAGACGATAGTACAAACTCTTAAATATTTATAGCCTGGTGTGTGCTAAATGAGTGTTGAGTGATTTAACTTCTCTTGGGATCAGCCATAATTCACCCAGAAAAGTTAAACAAGAAATAGTAGCTTACATGGAAATCTTTTTAGTAAACCCTCTCCCTATTTAAAATTTCTGGACACTTAACCAGATAGATTATGTTTAAATTGTATAATTGCATGGAAAATAAAATTAATAGTAAATATCAGTTATTTAAATAGAAATGCATAAACATAATAACATTATACTATAATATTAACATTATTTTTGTAATTGTAAGTCTTCTTCATTAGTCTTTTGTTTAAGGAAAGGTTTATGAAGAGTATTATATAGTTGTGTTGCTTTATGTTGAGCAAACCCTGGACACAATGCTAAAGCTGTCTGAGAAGCTTTACAAATATTTTCCAACGAACCAAACGTAGATAATAACAATGCTGCATCAGTTTTATTTACAGCACGAATAGTTGTAAGTGCATTGGCTACCTATTGTTTAAAGAATAAAATGTAAATTATAATTTTAATTTATTAAAAATAAAAATCTAAATTTTACTCTGGAATAGTCATCTGTCTCTGCTTTCTCCATTATAAGATCTGGTGGTTTGTTTTCAAATATTTTATAAGTTTCAATTAGTTTGCCTGCCTCTTCAGAAGTCCAAGCTAACATTAATGTAAGTTCAGCTACCAGACACATTCTAGTCAATTGTTTTAGAGCTGTATGTGGTTCTTTGACATCAATCTGTAGTAACAATACTCGTAGTTCGTATAATTTACCCAAGGATTTTACTCTATTGTATATATAATCAGGCTTTAGCATATGATAACGTAGGGATAAAAATAGTGCACATGTTGTACGTCCCATTACATAGTCAGGTATAATGTCGTCTGAATATTCCCATGGCACATTAACAATAGATTTAAGCAATGGATTGCCTCTCTATTAATAAATACAAATTAATATATAAAAATATTTAAAATTCATCGACAAGATAATAATTATATACTTGTTTATTGTTGACTAAAACACCTGAAAAAGATGCAGCTTTCACGGGGGATTGTTTTGCACCACTTGTGCTAGGTTGATTAGTAGTGGCTTCTGAAACATTATGATTTACACCAACAGAATTAATTGTTTCATAATGTTCTGACGCTTTTACTCTGCTAAATTCATCTATCACAATAAACACATGCACGTTAAAATAATATTTTACATCAAAGTAAATAATATAAATATTATATTTACCAGCAAAAGAACCTGGATTATTCATGTGTGCTATAACTGAAATGTATTCTTAGTTGAATTAGGCTTTAAGTTAAATTATTTATACCCTTCTAAATAAAATACAACATTTTAATTTAAGCTGTAAAAAATGAGATATAATGTAAAAATCTTAGAAGTTAAAATTTAAAACTATAAAATATTTTGTAACTTTTAAATTATTAATTAACGTAATAACTTAGGTATTTACTAATAACAGTAATAACTATAATGTTTATCATATTATTTTAAATTTTTTCATATTTGATAACATTAGTTTTTTTTTACTTGATTGATAAGTGATTAAAGCACAAAATTCTGTGATTAAAGTAATAATAATATGTGATTGTGATAGTTATTCAATAATAAGACATAACAATATTAATTATATTATATTAAAAAATTAGTAAGTTAATACTTATTACTTATTACACACAAATACATTAAACTAACCTTTCTAGTTTCTAATTTTAATTTTGTAAATAATTGATATTTTAATTTTATTTTACAGTTGAATGAATTGTTTTTTGTGAAATATATTATTAGTTTGTTTTTTCTATTTATTGTGAGTAGTATTAAATATTAACGCTAATATATAAATTTGTAAAATTAATGTTTTGAAAATATAATTTATTATTAATTAATTACTTATTTTTTTTAATATTGCTACTAATATAACATTAAAATGTTTGGTCACAGATAATATTGATTTGACTATTACCACTAAACAAGATGGGTGAACGTAAAGGACAAAATAAATACTACCCACCAGATTATAATCCTGCAGTAGGAGGATTGAATAAATTTAAAGGAACTCATGCCTTAAGAGAACGAGCTCGAAAACTCCATATGGGTATTTTAATAATTCGTTTTGAAATGCCATATAACATATGGTGTGATGGATGTAATAATCACATCGGAATGGGTGTTCGGTATAATAAATATTTTATTATTTGAAGTATTTTAATTAATTAATTTGAATATTTAGGTATAATGCTGAAAAAAAGAAAATTGGGATGTATTATTCAACTCCAGTTTATCAATTCCGAATGAAATGTCATCTATGTAATAATCATTTTGAAATCAAAACCGATCCTGGGGTAATAACAAACTTATAAAATAATATTTTTATTAATTAAAATTAATGAATTTTGAAACAAAAATAGAATTTAGATTATGTAATTGTAAGTGGTGCTCGTCGACAAGAAAATCGATGGGATCCCTTTGAAAATGAACAAATTGTTCCAGAAGACAAAGATACGAGTAAACGACTGTTTGATGATGCTATGTTTAAACTTGAACATGGTACTGAAGATATAGATAAAGCTAAAAAAGCAGCTCCAATATTAGTTAAGCTTCATGATGCACAAGATGCTAAATGGAATGATGATTTTGCTGCAAATTCCTTACTGAGACAACAGTTAAGAGTAAGTTTGAAATAAAATTACCAACATATTTTTAATTTTGTATTTCTGGTTAACATTTATGTAAATATTCAATAGATATAACTTATCAATTATTTAATAAACAAAATAACTATACATATTATATTACTAAGGTATCCTAACATTTTTATACAAGGGTCACATATAATATCTATAACTGTTAGCAGGCCAAAGTATTAACACCATAGACTAACACATACAATTTTTGATTTTATAAAAATATTTATATATACTTATAAATATTTTATGAAATAGTTCTTTTAATATACTTAGTATTAATTTTAATAATAATTTATAAATTATAAATATTTTATTATTGTGAAGTAAAAAATTGATATTTTTATGTAAATAATTTTTTGAATTGAAAGAGGAAGATGTTACATGTTCTAATTTTCAACATTGACCTCTAATGTTTGTTAAATATGACCAATTTTTATTTGTATTTAATGTATTTCATTTTAGAAAAAGTTTGTTTGCACAAATAAGTTGTAGTATGTGCAGTTAGATATTCAAACATAATTTTTTTCCTAAATTTAAATATTGTGTATCTAGAAGAAATTATAAAATTAAACTTCAGTTTTCATATTTTTATTTTTATTTTTAGGGCATCATTACATTATAATTGATTGCTTTATTTAAGAGTAGAAAACAACTTCTTAAAATCACAACTTAACAAATTTAAAAAAATATTTATTCCATCATATTTTATTTCAAAGTCAGAAAAACAATGTTAGAATAAAATTGGATTTTAACTTTTAAGTTCAGAAATTATTTTTTTAGTAAAATTGACTAAAAATTTTGTTTTAGATTTTTTTTTATATCTATCATAAGAAAAAAAGTAAAAAGATTCTTTTAAATTTATGTTTCAAATAAAATAAGATTTTGCCTAAATACTTTTATGGAAAGTGTAAATATTGCAAATGAGAACTTAAGACTGAAGTAAATTATAATTAACAAGTACGTGCAATAACAGTTTTGGATATTACTTATATTTTTAAATTATTTATCATCAAGGAGGGATGGGTTGGGGGGTTAACATTTAAACGCAGATCATAGTTTAAAGATCCTTGCTGTATTTAACAAAAATTAATAGAAAAACAAATAATATAATTATAATTAAGATAATTAATAACTATTATTAACTTTTTTAAGTTATTAACTCTTATTTGGACAAATTATTTTAATACTTTTATCGATTTTCAGACATTGAATTCTTTTATAATAATTAATTCATTTAAATTTCAGACAAAAAAACAGAAAATTGCTGTGAAAGAAAAACATGATAATGAATTAAAAGAAAGGCTATCGTTAAGTATTCCATTAGTAGATGAAGTTGAAGAAGATGTAAAAATTGCCAAACTTTTAAGTTACCAAACTTCTGATAGTAAGAATACATCTTATTTATTTTAAAGCTATGTAATTTTAAAATTGTTGATTATTATTAAACAAATCAAAAATATTAGTTGTTAATACTTTTAAATTCTTATAATTATTGATTGATTATAGAATTTAAAATAACTCTAATTTTGGTGAAAAAACACAAGCAGAGTCAAGATTTTTTGTTACTTATTCATACATTATTAAAAAAAAAATTAACATTACATACACAGTATCATTTTTTTATAATATACTTAGTTTGTCACATACCAGATTAATATTTTACCTTTTTATAATAATGTATGTGTGTTATTAAGAGAACATTTAACAATTTTAACACATCATTATTCTGAGAAATATCTTGAATATTAAATATGTAGCTATTTTTCTCGTGTTTGTCAAATCATATCATAAAACTGCTCATACAATATTATGCTTATTTGTAAATATTAAATTTAGAGATGTAACATTGTATTTATTCAAAATTAAGTTTAAAAATAGCAATATAATATGTATAATGCACGTAACTTAATAAATTTAAGGAGTTTTTCATGTATAATTATTTAGTATGTGTGTATTTTTTGTTCTTTTTAGGTACTAAAACCAGACAAAAAAAATTTATTCATGGACTTCGTAAAACTCCAAAGCTAGATCCTAGTAAACCAAAAAAGTGTCTTAATGTGGGTATCATTCCATCGACTATTACAGCGAAAAAAGAAATATTACCAATTGCTAATACTAATAGTTGTCCTACATCATCACTTGTGTCTGCAGATTATGGGTCAACGTCATCATCAGATTAGTATTTTATTAAACAATTAAAAACCGTTATTATTTAAATATTTTATTTTAATAAATAAAAAACTATAACAATTATTGGTAACAATGAAAAATTAGAAGAGTATAATTTGAAAATAAGTACTATTAAAATTTTCAAATAATATTTTTATGTTTATCTTCGATTTGTCTACATGCTTTTTCATATACACCAAAAAATAAAGCTCCACCAATCATTATAAATACAACTCTTGGAAGAAAACCAGCAAACAATCTGAAACAATGAACATAATATTAAATAATAACTAATAATAAGTGCATTTGTGCAAGATTTTTGAATTTTTATAATTGAACATACAACTTTTGAATGTAATAAAAAATAAAATATTATAATGATCAGAAAAAGGGTGTTTACTCATTGATTTAAAAGAAAAAAAGAAATAAATCTTTTACAACTTTATAGTTGGACCACAAAAGTAAAAAAAAATGTAGTTACTATTAATTTATTATTATTATTGTTTTGTAATATTTATTGATTTTCAACATGAAATGTATCAAATGCACTGAAGCAATCAAGCAGCATAATAACATATGCTAACATATTAATATTATATTATTCATCATTTTATTAGAATTTCACAGCAAAAGTAAATTGTCTTAAATATGCTACTAGACAGATTGATAAACATTACAACATTATATGAATAATTATACAAGTAACTTTGAAACAATTTAATTCCAAAATTATTTTGTACAAATTAATTAAATATCAAAAACTAATCACAATTAATAATTATAACTTAACTAAGTATTTTGTTGACACTTCTGTACTCTATAAAAATTTTGTTTTTTTATGACCCATTAAACTGATGGAGCATAGACTGATAAAAAAAAAAAAAATATGTCATGCTCTGCAATTCATTTTTTATATAAGGAAATAATTTATGTAACTACTTATCAGTACATTGTCAAAAATTATATGGACATTGTGTCCTAGAAAAAATTAAATAAATTATCTCTATAACTGATAAGTTGTAATAGAAATTTTTATTGCTACTATGTTTCCCTTTATCTGAGTATAATATTATAAGTTATAATGCATTATCAAAAAATATATATATTTATATAGTACCCATTAATTCCTTTATTTAGGTAAATGTTTTTGAAGACTGTAGAGAAGTTTTGGTCCACGGCACTATTTGCTAACATAATTTGTGTTTTTGTTACATCAATGGGTGTAGTCAAAGCAGCTGCTACACCGCCTATAAAAAAAAATTACTATGGTAATATAATTTTCAAAGCAAATATTATAATATAAATGTTAAATAATAATAAATAATAACCAGATATAGAACCACAAAAGGCAACTTCTAATGTTGTTAGAGGTTTACCAGTAAAATTTCTGTACTCTTTTTTTAAGTACTCCCATATTGGTAGTTGCAACATAGAGAATGGTACATCACGCATAACAGTTGTCCAGAAT
The DNA here is from genome assembly GCF_002803265.2 of Melanaphis sacchari. NCBI lineage: Eukaryota > Metazoa > Arthropoda > Insecta > Hemiptera > Aphididae > Melanaphis > Melanaphis sacchari. The sequence goes on from NW_020270600.1 coordinate 554,246, forward strand.
CCACGATAAAAACCAAACACTCCTTCGTTAGCATATGCATTTCTTATGATTTTTAAAATGGATTCTTGATTTGGTGATGCTTGACGTCTTTGTTTTACTATTTCTATGGGTACTTTGGTTGTACAACAAACCTGTATAATTAATAATTAAGTTAATAATAGTATTATTAAATATAATTTATACTCAAATGTTAATATTTAATATGAAATAATACAATATAATTAAAATGTAGTATACCACTTCACCAACGATTCCTGCGCATAAATGAACTAATGGAGCGGTATTGTTAGATACATTAGGAAATAGATTTTTAAAACCATCATAAGTGCCAAAAAACAATCCCGCTAAAAACATATCGGTTTCAATTGTTTTATATGATAATAATAACAACAAATATTTTACCTGTAAAAGGGGCACCAATAATAGTCGGCGTTAGTCCTTTATAAATACCTCTGAAACCACCTGACTGAACAAATCCATATTGGCTTTGTAATCTAGTTTTTAATGTGTCAAGTGGAAATAATGCAACATCAACAACAGTTCCAGCTACAGCACCAGCCTAAAAAATGGATAGTTTTTACTAGTGCATTTACTTTAATATGTAATTACAAATTTAATAGTATTTCAATAGTAATATCAATATAAATATAAGATCATTGCATTTTTATTTTAATCAATTGAAAATATATAACTACCAAAATTTAAAATGAATATATGGAATATGGAGATAAACTGTGTTAAAAATAATAATTGATTATTAATAATTAATGTGTTGCTTTATCTAATATTTTATAACTTAATTGGTATAATATTAGCTAATAAATTATAATAAATATTAAAATAACTCTATAATATTACTCATCAGATTAGTAGAACCTCTGAATGTAACTCTATGTATACACTGATTAGAGCTTATCATCTTAGAATAAGTTGCAAATTTACTTTACCTAAATCACAAAATGTAAAAACTTTAATTTTAATTTTATACATTAACTTGGTTGTTAATAAATTAAAAACATCAAAACTAGGTAGATATATCATTAAAAACCAAAACTAAAAATGTGTTTGATAACATATAGATTGTACTAGGTTTGTACATATCATATAATATGAAATATATTTAATACCTAAAACAGTTTTTGTTTAGAATACAGGAAAAGTTTTAATTATTATAAATTATAAAATGAAAATACATTTTTCACAATCAATAAAATAGATATATCTAGGTACATAGGTACTTAATGACTTTTTAAAATTAAGTATTTTTTTTTTTTTTTAAGCTATACAAAATATAGGTAAATTAAAATTAAAAATTGAATTATCTACGTCTACAAACAAAACTATGATAGATAATGCATTAAAAGTAAACTTACTATTAATGAAGTTGAATAATGTCTGGGCGGCACATTAATCGAAATAGAATTTAACTTGTTATTTGTATTCAATTTGTTTTCATTCATTGTAGGTATATTGCTGAGTGTGAATAACAATTAGGTATTTGATTTAATCTAATGTGTTATGTACATAGGTATCAACTGCCAAAAATCAACAGTTAAAAGAAAAAAACAAGATTACGACTAGTACGAGACTGCATTATTACTTAGTATTCACAGCACGAGTGATATTTAAAAAATAAATTCTTGTGTTTCTTAAATTCTTAATGTTATCAATATTATTTTAGTGTTAACATTATCAAAAATAATATGTAGGTATTATAAAATTTCAAGAAATGTTGCATAATTTTATAATTCAAAACGCAGTTTAATATTAATTCGTTATTACTTTACATACAACAAAAATATTTTTATTATAATAATATATATTAATAGCTAAATCATATTTTATCAATTATTTATGCTTATATACATTATCTAAATTAGGTTAGAATTGTATAATTCCAAGACAGAGTGATTTGAGACTTCTCACTCTACGTTCTACAATTTTGCCGAATTTAAGTTTTAACAATTAATTATTATCCTTCAGAAAAGTAAAAATAATAAAAAGTCTCATATGTAGGTATTCAATTTATTTTTTTTGGATAAAAATTAATTATTATTAGAAGTAATTTTTTTTTAATTTTCTTATAATTATAAAAAAAAAAATCAGTAAAGAACCTATTAGATATAAAATGTTACTTAGATATCTAAGCAATAAGTTTTTAAAAGACTGTTCGTCCAATTTTAAGTAAATCAACGTACCTATGCAAGGAAATCAGATGCTTTCGAAATTATTACATCCGCATTTCACGCAACATTTATGATTACTATAATTGCTTTCATTTATTTTGTTTTTATTTTATGCTTATAATTATTATTTTAAAGCTATTGAAGTATTAACTATACGTAAATAATTTCGTTGGTGCAATTTTTTTAATTATAAACATATACATATTGGTACCTACCTATATAATAATTTAATATATAGATATATAATGACAATGACCGGTGCAATTGAAAACAGCTGGAGTATATAGAATGGCTAAAATGTTGCACACTAATGAACCAGCATTTGATTGGCTTATTATTCTAAATAATCATATAAAAAAATAATTTGACAATAGTTGTTTTTTTACTAAGGTTTTATTGTTGAAATATTTCTAAAACATATCTAAGACTGAAACAATTCGTAAGTAAGGTAGGTCATAAGTAGGTACTAGGTACTACCTACAATACTGAAATATAAGTAAGTAGTCAATAACTTAATTGCAATTCCGTGACAAAACACATAAATATTAATATAATATTTCCATGGTAACAATCATAAAATTATATTTTAAATTTAAATGAAATAAAAATCATTATAAAATAAATAGAACAATGTAAGTAACGGTAACCACGTCATATATAATGTATAATGTTATTATATTAATATAATTACCTATTTATACTTATATTTAAACGAATTATAACTTTGTCGTTACCTATTTCATTGTGATTAATATTCATACGACGTAATTATGTCGATAATAAAATTAAAATTGATGAAAAAAATATTCAAAATGTTCATAGGTAACTCACAACTTTACAAGACGTCAAACAATAATTGTTTTCTAAAGCAAATTCTTAAACTCAATCACCTCAGTCATTAAGCTACCTACGGGCGACGACCAATTAGGTGGTAATCAGCGTATTTTACCCGTTAACCGGCGTTTTCAATGTTTTCATTTTGTAATCGGTTTATCAAGAATTTACATTATCATTTATTCTTAAAACATATTATAATCTAAGCATTTGTTTACCGAATCTACAAGACAAGTGTTATCACTGAATATTATTATATTCTGTGGTACTATCACGGCCTTGTTATCACGACATGATGCGTTACCTTCCGGACCATGAACTGAGATAGGTAGTTTACTTATTTACCTTATTTTATGGTTTTTATTGATCAGGTTTTTAGACCGCGATTTATTAAATATATTTAGCCATGAAAATTATCAATATTAACAATAGACACGAATAAAGATCATATAACTAGGAAATTTATTCATATTCAATGAAAATAGAATTTCAATAATACATATTGCCTATTGGATATCTAAATATTTTGGTTTGTGGTTTTAAGTTTTAATTTAGATCAAAATATATTCAAATGTAAATTAAAATAATATTTTAACTTGAATTGAATTGGCAATAAACTAATATTTGTATTAACAGGTAAGAATTAAATCACGATGTATAGAAGATATCTTAGTGAATGAAATATAATATATATTATCTGATATCTCATATATTTTGAGATAAATATGCGACCAGTTTTCATCGCATTCGTAGTAGATGGTTCTTTTCTGTTTCCAGGTAACTCATTGTTAACATGTAGGCACATGATACATCATATTAATTGATATTAAAGTAATTTATAGGTCATGAATCTATGTATATTGTATAATAAGATTTAAGTATTTTACACAAGTGAATTTTATACATTTATAAATCCGTTTATTTTTGTATGTGGAAATTAGAGAATGGTCGCCAAACTGGTCTGCCGCCGCGCCAGAGCAAAGTTTATTATTCGAATTTATTAAATAATATTTTTGTTATCAAAATATTTGTTGTTTTTTTAATGACAATTTATTTTTTACTTTTTACATGTTAAAAAAATTTGGATCCCCTTTGAAAAATTCCTGGGTACGCCCCTGGTCTTATAGAATCAGTTATCATTTCACTACCTAGTCATTATATTGCGGTAGGTACCAGTTTATTATTTTCATTATTAGCAAAAACAGCAGCATAACCTCTTGTCGATCTTGAAAAGTCGTCTCACCAGTGCGTATTTTAAGGCGTTAAATGCACTAACTGAAGATTTACTAGTGGCGGCCACTCTCAGAGATTGTTAAATTTACTGTCCGTTAAACTGTGTTTGAATGACGATAAGTTGTCGATTTTGAGTGAAAAATGACGATATTTTGGCATTAGCACTTAACTAAGTATGTTAAAAAAGTTGTTTAAGTTTGTAGGAATCCTCTTCGTAAAAAGTACCATGCAAATGATGGCCGCGCGTATGCTCGAGTTTTGAGCTGCGATACTATATCATACAATTATTTCCGAAAAACAATGTCGACGTTTCGTCTACTATTGCTGTACCTGGAAAAAAAGCATTGCAATCGATAGTTTAAAACTTAGGTACAAAAATTAGTTTATCGTCCAATATACATTATACATTTTAATCAATCTCTTTATTTAAGAAAAATAACTGCACCAAAAATAAGTAATACTATTTCTTTCGTAATTGGAGGTTCTGCATCTTAAAGATTTATTTACATTTTATATTTAAATGTTTTACGTCCTGTACACATCATCATGTAGGTGTTTATTAAGTGTTGGTGGTAGTATATTAATAATGGTAGATATAATAATAATGTTTATACACATTTTATGTCTATATTATAAAAACAAGTCCCGATTTTTTGTCATGTATAAAAATCCACACCGTTCAACGTATCGTCACCAAATTTTTTATTGTTATACCCGATAGTCTGCTGAAGGTTTTAGTACCACTTTTGTCAATAAAAAAAAGTATTAAGTTCTTGAAAAATTTAAAAACAAAGCTAATTTTTGGGGTCACTCTGTGAGGTAAATTCATCTTTTTTCCATTTTTTTTTTACAGAATTGTTCCAAACACCTTCTTGACTCTTGTGTGCTGTCACATCGCCAGATTTAAAATTTTTTTTGTTTAGAGGAGATGAAAGGGTGTGTATTGTATTTAAATGTTCCAATTATGTATATAACAGTTTTATACTACAGTTCAATTATTTTTCATATATATAAAAAAAGTTGCAAATAGATTGACAGGATTCGTGGAGCCACAAAACAGCCTAACAATTTGCAAACAACTATCCACGGGAGCGGAGCACGCGGGTAACAGATAGTATTATAATATTATAGATGATTTATCATAGTAATTTGTGACTCTAGATTACTAAAATTTGGTAAAACATTTAGAATACTACCTATACAGTAACTTATCAACAATATTATTCTGTAGGTATTCTTCTGAGTAATAAGTAATATAGATTAAAATTTAAAATTAATTATATTATCAATCAAAAATTATAAATATTTAAAAGAAAGTCCATTTATCCTTTTTTTTTCGAGCGTATAACTAAATATTTATGATTTACCGTGTTCACTAATATTTACCATAGGTTAAGTTTTAAATTTGAAGACAGCAATTTTATCTAATTTTTATAAATTATTATTATCACGATTACATAATCAGTAATTATTTGAATAAAAATAATTGCCTACATGCGACTACTCTTTAATGGATTATTATTGGAGATAGTAGGGAATTGTTAATTAATTTTTTACGAAAAAATTCTTTATAGCTACTTTATACCTAAAATAATTAAATATTAACTACACTGATTTAGTGAAAGGAACGAGTAGGTACCTTTTCTAAAGACTATTGAAAGTTGGTTAATTTCCCATAGAAATGCTGATGACAAAAAGTCATGAAATGTAAAAAATAGCACGATAACTGAAGACTCAAAACATAAATTATGGTTAATATTGTAATTTACAATTTACGCAATATTAAAAATAAAAAAATAAAAATGTGTATTTAGTGTATTTATGTTCAGTTATATAGTTTTTCATCTTTTAATAGCATAATATGTTTTTAATATTATTTATGGAATGCAGCGCCTCTTGCCCTCATATTATTTTCTATCAGTATCTTAGAAGTTTACCCATACATTATTTTAGGACTACATCATTGATTAACGATAGTTATTATTAAAATTATAAAACGTCATGTTTATTTATACAAGAATAATATTAATAAACACATTTCTGTACATACAATTAATTAATATTAAAAAAGATTTGTCAAATAGTATATCTACTTGACAAATTAAACAAATATAATTTGTCTATCAAAATGAGTATACAATATTATATCCTGTTAAATAGTTGGAAATTTCATCATAGACCACCCAAAACGTATAGAGAAGTAAAATGCTCTCGCTAATTGTCTAATTACAATATTACACGTTATTAAAAGTTATGTAAAGGTTATTAATTTTTAAAAATAATTTAATTGTTGTTTCTATTATAGACTAGGTCGAAAAACCTACGTAATATTATTGTATCAATAATTAGTAGTACTTCAAGTCATCGGCCACCCAACATTAGATACTAAAATAAATGTAACAATAACTTTCAAAAAATAACAGTTTTATAGAAAGTCATAATTCCACTAATGTGTACCATACCTATATTTAATGGGTGATAGGTGTTCAGATTTTATGAAGTACCATGCGTTTACAAACTACAAGTTACTTAGCTATTATACTTATATGCGTTCATAGCAATGGAAAATGTTATATGTCACTCACCACTTAATATTGTTTAAACACGGTAAACAAATAAAAATTCTTTTAATAACAATGTTACGATTAAATATGTTAATCGTTAAAACTAAAATTATTAAATAAATTTTCATCTTGTGTTATTCAGACAAAATATAATTAATGAATAATGACTATGCACTATTATTATATTATATAGGTACCTAGTTGACATATTTTACTACAATATAATACATATATTATACCTGTAAGTTCCTATAGTCAAATACTTTTACTATAATAATCGGATTATACAAAAATTAATTATAAGTATACATTATTATAAATTATGTTACATTATATATTATAATTTATAACTTAGCAGTTATGTAATTAATTTAAAATTTAAGAAATTACATTTTCTACAAACCACAAAAATATATTATGAAATAAAGAATTTAAACATATCTAAAATAACTTATTTGTGTTGCATTTGATGAAAAAGATAATTCGTGATCAATTTTATCAATTCTATTATGAGCTATTACGGCAATATTTTAAAAGTGTTAGGAAAATGATTAGGTACCTACTTCAAACTCATTAATAATGCTCATCCTCATTAATTTCACGTATATTTATACTCACATATGTCGGACGAATTTATATAATAATATTAAAATGTTACCTATGTATTGGTCGAAATAAACAGAAGACATATATGATTTAATTCGTGTGCGAAAGGGTATCTGAGTATAACTTATAAGCTTATAACATATAATTATAATATAGTTCATAACACAAAAATGAGCGTCGAATAACCTAACCTATTTACACTAGTTATACAGTACACTCACAATATACTCATAAGTCATAACACTTCATAATGATAATTATTTTATTTTATTATGTTATATTTTTGAGATTGATAAATGAAAAAAAGCAGAAAAAATATTTAAGATGAAAACATTTGTAAATACACAAACGTTAGATTATATTTTTGTCTTATTTATGAAATTTGTTTCTTAACCCTTGTATGTGCTACCTATGTATATTATACGTAATATGGATTATCGACTATCAAACAAATGGTGGAAGACTAGGGAAGGCGGAAGAGAGACTTTATCATGCGGTTCCGGATTTGTGGACAAACCGGTATTTTACTCACTGCTGCTCCAGTCAAGCCTACGGGTGCACTAAAAAAAAATTAAATCACCAATAAATATATTATGTATAGGTTACGGCCGCTGACCTGCAGTGGCATATTTAGGCCGGATCTGCATGTAGGGGTCTAGCCGTCTGGGTCTGGTCAGTTGTAAGACATCACCTTGTTCAACGAAAGGGGTACGGGTCTTGCACTGTCTTAATACAAACTGTACGTCTGTACTATGACACCAGTGACACCACATACATGTATGACATTGATTGAAACCAATTTATTTTTCTTTTGATGAAATACTTTTTTTTTGATTTTACGATTAAATCACAACATACGCATGGTTTTCAAAAAAATAAATAAGATTATTATAAATTATAATTATAAATGTACAACAGTAGTCAATAAAATGGTATTTTTATTAAAAACACACATGTTCGCTACGGTGATAATATAAGAATAATTAATTATCGTAATATCGGTTGAAGTTGACTACCGAACTGGAGTTATCATTAAAATTATTACATTTTAATTTAAGCTCAAGAATATGGAGATTTTTATTTTTATTTTTTAAGTTTCCTCATAAAATATAATATAACTTACAACATAATTTGTTGCAAAACAGTTGACACTTTATTTGTGAAAACATTTGATATGTTTATTTTGTATTTTTAAACATAAACATGAATTAGTTAGTTTGTTTTATTATGATTTTCTATTTTTAATAAAAAAAAAAACATAATATTTTAAAAATTTAAAACACTATTAAAGAGGAGGTGTTTTACGCAAGTTTCTCGACAGGTTTATTTTACAATGGTACATACTTATAAGTTATAAGTTATAATATACTTTTACAGATGTTGCAGGTCTTTGTCTTACAGTTGTACGGTTTTAATATGAAGATTAACACGAACGCTCATTTATACACATCACGTGTCACAGCGGTAGACTCGTATTCTATTCTTCGCGATAAGTAGTACGACGATCGACCCTTAAGACGGGAGCAAAATATTGGGACACAGAAAAAAATAAACCTGTTGCACTTGTCGTCAAATGGATATACAGGTGCGCGCGTATATAACATACCTATAGATGAGATTGTGATTATAATAATATTATAACCGGTAACCGCCGCCGCGACTTTCGTGCGAAACATTCGACCGTCGACCGTGTCTGTCAGTCGTCGGTCTTCGCCGCCACACCAATCCCCTCCGACGACCGGCGAAGAAGATACGCCGTTCGGTCGGGGCGTTCGCATAACAGGTGCGTGTGGATCGCAGAGTGCAGACTGCAGGCGCGCAGTTCATGTTCGTCCGGTTTCCGTGCGTGTTGTTTATTCGTCGCCCATCGTTTGCTCGTCGATTCCCCGTGATTCTCTTCTACAACCCTTTCGATATCATCCTCCATCCACTCGACCATAACGAATAAACTACGTGATTTACGAGCGATCTTTTAAGTTGGTCCTATTTCCCTGACCAAAAGATGTGTTTTCGCACGATAATCTCCGACAGTCCAGCATCATGCCGCGGGCATTAACGTCATTATAGGTGATGAACCATCAAATTCGATATTGGTCAGTCCCAGCGTTCGGTCGTCGTGAAAAGTATCCGAACAACGGGAAAGGAATGGCCTACAAGATATATTTTTAACATTTTGGATACGTAAGTCTTGTACGATATAGTATCGGTTTTTATGTAAGCACCTAGTATATATCATAGTATAGAAGTACAAAACACTAAAATAAAAAGTCATGTTTTAACGCTCTAATCGAATTATTCTGGATAATTGCACTGTAATAGATAAATACATGCATTATGTAGGTACTTATAATACACTAGACCGTTTTCGCTGTTTTCTTAGTGCATTAGATACAATAAAATATTTAAGCGTTGTAAATAAATACAATACTTCGAAAACTGCTGTGTGTAATTCGCGAATATATTTGAAACGGATCGTTGCTTTAATGGCCTAATAGTTAATAGTTAAAAACATTATATTACACGCAAAAACGGTTTAAAAACTATCATACTGGCTCTCTTAGTAATAGTTTGAGTTATTTTATTTATCAGTAAAATACAAGTGTCCGTAGATCTAAGACCTTTTTGACATTATGATATAAATCTATTAGTAGTCAATAAATGGTATTACTTAATGTTTATTAAATAATAATGCAATTATTCGTCGGCTCGTCGGTATATACCTACCTTGTTTCCAAGGATAGGTAACCGGCGATAGACGATAAGAACGAACGAAATCAGTTATCACTACCCCTTTTGATCATGTGGGAACACTGTCCGTTCGGTGATTATGATGAGGTTCATTGGCCATGCGGCGGCGGTTCGAATCGAGGCGATTGTCCCGAATCCCCGTCGTCGACCTTGTTCCGCGTACGTACTTGCCCTTTCACATTTACTTAGTAGTTTATAATATTTATTATTTTTGACAAATAGATTTGTGTAAGTACCTACAGAATACTATGTGTACAAAAAAAATGAAAATATTTTTAAATTGTGAAAACGTCTTTAACTTAGATACTTAGAATATTCTTTAGTAAAATCAAATTTAGGAGGTGCCTAGTTAAAATAATATCTTATGTTCCCAAATTTGGAAAAATTAGACTATGTTCAGAAATTTTAGCTATAAACATTTAAAATAGTACCTTATGAAAGACGAATAGGCAATTTTCCTTTTTTCTATAAATGGTTAAAAAAAAAAAAAATTGCTGCCGATATGTAATCAGTTGAAAACATTAGAATTCTAATTCTTAATATAGTATTACACTGTTTACCTAGCTATTTTTCGGATATTATCATCTTAATTTTCATCCTAAATACTGGTATTAATATTCAAATTGTATGGACATAACATAATGCACTTTGTTTTGAAATAATTAATTTTTATTCAGCCTAATGATGGAAATATAATAATTTATTTTATGTTGAAATTTTTATATTCGTGAATTAAAATACAATAATATCAATTATTATACTGCAATGCTGCAGAACAGTCGTTAAGCTATTATAAATTATAATATCCGTTGACATTTTAGTTTTTAACTAGAATTTGTATTCTGTCATTTATCATTATTTCCTACGTGTATATAAAACAGTTCTATTAATTAGTCAAAATAATATTTCGAATCGTTATCAATGGATTTATTATATATTTTCTTTTACAAATGCATATACGTAGAGTTTATTTTTATATTTTAATAATTAAATTTTTATAGTTTCGTATAATGTAAGTATAAATAGAAATATTGAAATATTCGTCGCCGTCCATAAATATATTATACATAATATGATATGTGTGTGTGTATTACTAGCATTGAATTTACTAGAGAAAACCATTCATCATTTTTTTTTAAAACTTAATTTTCACTTCGAGTTTTTACAGCAAATCAAAGCCTTAACGGTTTATAAGTGCACTAACAATTACTATTGCTTTCGATTAACTGTGTGTATAGCGTATATTTGCAACATTAATAGGTGTGTTGAGCTGTTTCGTTTCATGAGTTGTGTGGTTTCTACAAAATCTATTATTGAGTTTCACGGTCGACTTAAATTATTATTCTATCATATGAATACCTATTACGACGAAAAATACTATCTATAACTTATAAGTTGTTCGCGTATCCTTTATTGCAGGGAGAACATAAGTTCCTATACGATAGGTACCTAGAAAGTAAAAAATATACATATGATAGTTTCTAAATTGTAGATAAATGATATATAATGTACGTAAAGTCTTACACAGTAAAATAGTTGATTGTGTTAATTCCTGTACTAATCGTTTATCTATATAAAACCACATAGATGTTATTTTTATGCTAATAAATATTAAATTATTAAATAATTGTAAAAAAATAACAAATTTAATATTTTATAATAAAAAAAAACTATTATTTTTATACGTACAATTTTTCTGCGCATGTGCGTCACCGAATTCTTCTTTAACGGCCGGACCGATTTTGATGAAATTTTTTATATGTGGTTATGGTTCCTGTATGATTTAAATTCAAACTTGGCCTGGTAGATGGTGCTGCAATCAATTTTAAAAAATTTGAAATTTTAACATTGATATATTTTCTTAAATAATACATGTGTGAATCTTCATGCCAAAGATTCCTGAAATCACACATTTGATCGTCATGTGGTTTATTTTAAATGAAAGATCACACTATAGAGCAGATTATGAGCATAGTTTAATGGAGACTCAACTTCCGTCCACGGCATATTAAGCGATAAAATGTGAATAAATTAGTGGCACCGTTTGTCTAGGTCTTAAAAAAATAAAATTTAGATTTAATATAAAAAATGGTAAAACTTTTCTATTGCAGATTTGAACTTAATACAGCTAAAAGCATTGTCAATGTTGTATTAACTATTATTTTTTCAGTTAATTTTAAAACAATTATAATAAAAATCTATTAAAAATTTAACGATTTGTCAGTAAATTGTTAGGCATAATTAAACCGAAATACAATACAATAAAGCATTGTGTGTTCGGGTTCGGAGGCGAATGAGGAGGCTTTAAGCCCAATTCTGATTTAATAGTTGATTAACAATCAAGTTAATTTTTTAAATAATCGGAAAATATGTAAATAAAGGTATAAAAGGAATACTGTGCAGTCATCGTGAACAAGGAGTATAAATAACGGATTGAACAACATTTGAACTATATAAGAGACGTAGTTTTAATGAGCGACGAAGTGCATGAGGATAACTACATAATATGTTCCTTGCTAGTTGCTACTGTGTGAGTTCAGAAAATATCATAGAAACAATAAATAGGTAATCTCGCAAATAATATAGTTTACAAAGAAATATTAGAAAATCAATAAAAAAGATACTTTGAAGAATATTTAAAAAAGTATTTAGTCAAACACCGGTCACCCAAAAGAAAAATAATTTTCAAAAATTATTGGTTTTAAATTGTCAAAAAAATTAGCACGAGAACATATATTAGTAATGGGTAAACAAACCACGTTGTACTAAATATATGTTATTATTATTATTATTATTTTTATTTCTTCATGCAACGTCCGGCAGTCATTATATTTGCATTACAATGTTTGAAAATGTCTTCAAATGACCTTAATCGCTTCATAACTTCCATGTAAATTGAATTTCGTTTCCGTATCCATATTATTTACGTTTGAATTATAATATTATAGCAAATTACGACATTCACGTGTATCTATATATAGATAATAGTGATAATACATAACCTAACCGTACACAGTAGTCATGGTTTTTGAATAGATGAAGCCGACAAAGGCATCAATAATGATGAAAAAAAAATCTATTTTATTATTTTAATTTGTTAATGATCTGTAATTTTAAAAATACTTAAATACCTACTGTTAATAATTTTATTAGCAACATCATGATAATATTTTTGATATGAAGCTTTTACAGAATTTCTTACGCTGTTTTTATATTTGATTTTAGAATTTGTTGTGTCATCTACTCATGTCTATTGTCTATTGATGTTTTCAATCAAATTCTAAAAAATAAAAAAAATAAAGATGTTCTAGATATAATAATAACGGTTGGTTGACAACCGCTTTTCAAATATTTTAAAGTCATTATAAGAAAAAAAAAATATTTGGAAAAAACCAAGGTCATACTTGAAATTTACATGGGAAATTTAATTAGAAAACATTATTTTTTTCAAAATTTGTACATTAAAATATGTGCAGTGTAAATATATATAATATGAAAACGATTATACGAGTATAGCAGCTGTATATTTTATTTTAGGATTATAGATTCAGGAGTTACTATAATAAAACCAAATTTTTTGAGGAAAAAATGCTAATAAATTTAAAAAGAATAATTGTTTGGTAATTTGTTGACCTATATTTTATATTTTTATCTAATATAACCGTTACGTTATATGATAATTTAATAATTTATATGTAATAAGTATAATTTTATAGATCAAACATTATAAATGTCAATAATAAATATTAACAAGTTAATTTATTGTTTTTAAGTATAATTAGTTTAAAATTTTGTCATTTTCAAAGAACACAAATATTTTACATACAAATCCTATGTGTCAGCATGGAATCTTAAATGGCTAAAATGCCCTTGAGCTAAATTTCACTTCAAAAACGCCCACACCTATTCACATAATAATATACGAATAGTAGATAAATAAGCCAGTAGGTTTATATAGATAGGTACGTTTTTATGTATGTAAATATATGATTTCTCATTTGAGTTTAATCACACTTTAAAGATCTGAATAAATTAGCGAATAAAAGATAAAACACACATATGTATGTATATATTATATATAGATAATGTGTAAACAAAACAAGTTTCACTAGATACCTATATGGTATTATTATTATTTTTATTTCTCTATCCTCGTCCGACGTCTGGTAGTCATCATATTTGCATTACAATAATTTAAAAATTTCTTTGAATGACCTTAATCGCTTTATTGATTCCTTGTAAATTGAATTCCGTTTCCTTGTTTGTATTAATTTACTTCCGAATTAATATGATACTACGAAATTACGACACTTGCACGGGTACCTCAAAATAGATAATTCATTAAATAGTAGTCATGGTTTTTGATTGGGTGAAGCCAACAACTGACAAGGGTTCATCAATAATGATGACAAATAATCTAAACTGTGTTTTATTGAGACAAAACCAATCAGCTTTTAGCAATAATTATCCTAATTTATGATATTCTTGTTTATCTTGGTTTATTGAGAATGTAAAGAGAAAAATATCGAATCAATAAATTTGTTTTTTTCATAATTAATTTTGTTGTGAATTTTAAAACGCGTAAAAAACACTGAATAATAAGGCCTCACATATCTACTTGTAAAACACCACTGATCGTACTTACATACGCATTTGTTCATAATCGATGTTAATCTATAACAATATAACTTATTTTTACAATAATAATAATATGGATCATTATCTTTACGATGTACTAAAACGTCTTTCGTAGTATGTGTGTCATGCAAATCTCCAATCGCATATCTAGGTTTCTTATATTTAATATAGAGTGGCGTAAAAACAAGACAACGTGTATACCTGTGTCTATATTAGTTATAATGAATTATATTTCGGTTCGTTGGTGCCGCTATTCCGCGCCTATACTTACAATGTATAAATATAATATTATACTGTTTAGGCGTGTGGGAATACTACACAGACATATTATACGTAACTATTACCTACCTGTTTGCATTTTATAATATATCTACAACTAAATATTCATAACGGTATACGCTATTTGACGTAGAATATTACGTTATGAGTACTTATGATTGTAAATAATACGTATAACATATATAATATTATTTATTACATTATTACAGGGAAAGGGGTAGGTTATACGAGGTGATAAAAAAATTAATTTTAATATAAAATGCTCAAATTCTACCTTTAAAATGCCGCGTGATTAAAATATATCGTTAGTTATAATTATAAACTATAATATTATACATATAAATACGCATAATTTGTTAGTATCTATAAATCGAATGACCCCATACATCTCCTTTAAAACGGGTCTGTCCTTTTTTTGATTATCATGTTCCGTTATCCCGATGAACTTCAAGTGGGAAGTTTTTTATCTCATTTTTAGAATATAATCCCATTTTAATCCCATTATTTCCGTATTATTGTGTAAAAACCTTTCGGAAGTTTGTAGAATTTTCTCTCAGGAATAGAGAGAATGTTTTTCATCAAAAATGTGTTATGGATAGACTAAAAAAATCGCTTACTATGAATAGTATCTATATAACCAAAGCAATTTTAATTCTAAAAAATATTCTTTCAATGATTTTTATGATACATTGTCAACACAGTCGAAACTATAAAATGCAATTCTTTCATAAAATAAGTATGAAACAAAATTGTAGTAATATAGAAAATTATGAGCAATTAATACCAACCCAAAAACAGTAAAAATGATTTGACCAATTTTTCCGAACTAAAAATAAAAATGAATGACAAAAATACGCGTTCTCCTAAGTTATTTAGCTAATTAAAAATTATTTAAATTGTTAATTTAAAATTTATTAAAAAATTCTTCGGTTTTTTTTTTTTTGACGAACTTAAAACTGCTTTTCCTATTTTTTTTTTCTATAAAAATGGTCACTCTACTATAATATTACCTACACAGTTATGATAAATTTCGTTTTTGCCGACTACATTGTTATTGTCGTGAACTATGAAATAGTGTGTTTCATTGAATAATTACCTGATAAAAACCAAACGAAGACTTCGTTTTTGTTTGTCTGCTATACAGTGTACAGCATAGTATCACGATATAAATGTATATTATTTATTTATTCAATTCAAATAAACTGGTTTTGACCGACTATAACTTAAATCGGTACATGCGAAACTTATAATATGATATTATGCGTAAACACACGCGCGCACATATTATAAATACTAACATTATTTATGTTAAGAGTAAAAAGGTAAGAAAATTCAGAGCAATTTTAATATAATAATGTTTTGTATTATAATAACATCACGTAAACGATGCAGATGCTGACGGGCGGGTCCGTTTTGCAATAAATAATAATAATCTTTCTGAACAGGGATTTCATATACGCGACTTCGCATAATAATAAAAGAATCAATACATAATTATTTTTCGGTTTATCAATTTATCAAGTTTTACAAAAAAAAAACTGGTAAATCTGGTAATCGTCACTTTAGATGCACTCATAAACAAAATTCACTGCTATTAATATTATATTAATATTATCTTAAGTTATTCATTCAGCTTTGTTTCTGTCTTAAAAATACATAATATAAAAAATTGTATAATATTCTGAATAACCTATTTCACTCTGTTATTTTTAACATCAGAATGAGTTGACCTATTATCAAATAAAAAATTAAAAATATTATCTATGATGATTTTTTTTTTAGATTTAAATTTTAAAGCGAGTTATGAGTATTCTAAAATTATAACTTGTATATTTTACACATACATGTAGATGTAGCGTCTTCTTAAACTATACAAGAGGGATCGTTGATTTATAAGTTATAAGTTATAAATTAAAAGTTACCTTCAGGCTTCAATATTCAAAACCTATGCACGCGTATACATACAATAGCTAATGCGTGTTATAATCACAGTTTGTGCTTAGAAAATATTAATATCTTGTGTTTAATGAAGTATTATAATATTGAGATAGAAGTACATTTAATTCGATTTCCAGCATAGTTTCGTCAGAAAACAATTTTTTCGTTCACTTATATAAAAATCTTTGACCGACTTAGAAGTTATCTTCTGAGTTCCGACACTGCAGCACAGTGTTTAATAGTATACTTGTTGCGCTGAAGATACTGACCTTAGGATTTTTATATTATTATAATCAACTCAAATAGCACGAACTCGAGATTTTATGATATTATAATACGGTTTGTTAAACCAGACGGGTTTCTTATTAATAAAATAATTATATACCTATAAGTAATAAACGCATAATATATAATATACATGGGTAATTGCAATGACCAGTTATTATAGATAGTCATTTATTAGGAGTGTAAAATATTTGAGTATAACAATTAATATAATAGAATATGATTATAAAGTATAAATTATAATACAGCTCGTTAATTCGAATATATATAAAACTTTTCATGTATAGCCTCAAAATACTTTAACCATATTTAAATTTTATAAACAGACCAATATTGAATTTTGTAAAGTCAAATTATTGGTGATTATTTTAGAAAACAATTATACGAGTTCAAATATAAAGTATGTTAGTTAACATTTACTTGTTGTTTTATTCTTTACATTTTTTTAAACTAGTATTGAAAAAAAAATGGATGTTTTAAATATTGTAAGCTTATATTACATGTAATAACTGCTAAACGCTAGTAAGGTATATTAACATAAAGTTTTGATGATGTCTAGTAACCTAACAGCTAACATATATAATGTCAAAAAAATTCATGTTTGACTTCGTGCATATAATTTAGAGACATACCATAAATGAATATTTTTTCCAGTATTGGTACAGATAAAATAAAAAATACGTGTTGTATAATGTGGTGCCAGATCTAGGACATTTGATGCCTATATAGAGCTAGTAAAATGCAGCGCCTTTATAACTGAGCTGTATATACTCGTAGGAATACTTTCATCGTTTTATATGACTATAATAGTCATATTTGGTATTGATTGAGTTAGTACCTGAGAATTTATGTTCAATGGAACCAGTTCTATAAATTTTAAATGTATTAGAAAAAAATATTTTAGTAAAAAAATTAAGTAATTTTTTACTATGTGTCGCTTTTATACAGATACGGTGTATATTATATGAAATACAATTTATAATAATCTAACGAAAAATGAACGAAATTCTAGCTATCATTGAAACTAGAAATCAGATCCTCTTAACTAATATTTTCCCACAATTGTCAAGCTCACTTATTAGTTTATTTATACACCTATGTTGAAATATTTAGTGGTTATGCACTTAAAATATTTCCAGTATATCTATAGAGCTACGAGATGGATATTGTTTTTTAGCATATCCTTTTATAATTTATATAATAGGTGTTTATTGTCTGTAGGTGTCAGATAATACCTTCATTATAATAATTGACAAGTAAAAATAAAATATATGATCGTGCAAAAACTTTTAAAGTGGCTTTTATCAAAATTCATGGATTAAAAATAAAATATTTAAATGACGCAAACTGCAGAATTTATAATATGTTAATACAAATATAATAAACTAATATAAATAATATAATATTATATGAGAGTCTTATAT
Organism: Melanaphis sacchari; assembly: GCF_002803265.2. NCBI lineage: Eukaryota > Metazoa > Arthropoda > Insecta > Hemiptera > Aphididae > Melanaphis > Melanaphis sacchari. The sequence goes on from NW_020270600.1 coordinate 572,981, forward strand.
ACAAGACCGTATAAAATACTATACTCACCCGTTATCTAATGAATGATAATGATTTATTGTTATGCACCATCTGATGGAATGTGATTTGAGCACGATTCGGATAAACTGAATTTATATTATTTATACAATGATTTATATTTTAAAAATACGTACTTATGTCACACAATATGCTCAAGACCAGGTAAACAAGAAGTTAGTGCTTGTTTATAGAGGGGTTTAAAAATTTTGATTTCTATCATTATTAAAAGTGTATGTTGTGTTGTGAAGGAAGTGTAAGCAAAGTGGCAAAATAAAGGTTTACCCGGTTACTGATGTGTTACCTATATTATAATATATATAAACTAAAATTTGCAGTGATGTACCTACGACAACCTGCAGTGAACTTATGTGTTATCTGTGCTCTCTATATGTATAATATGTTATATTATACCACAATGACGTCCGTAATGATATCCTTTGTTCGGTCTATTTAATAATATAATACCGTTGATATAATATAATTATTGTTACTTTAGAACTTAAAAGGCTTCAGCAAAATTACCGTAGAACGTATTTTTTGACGTGTGATTCCGTATTTCCGTACATCTACAGTACGTGTACTATTCCGATTAACAAACTTGGGGGAAAATAAAAACATTTCCGTTAATTTTTATCCTGTTTGACGAACCGTATAATACATTAAATATTATTATGTACGTATATTACTGTGGTTCGCCATAATAAAACTGAAAACATGGAACATATTCCTGCCTTCCCGTCGATTGTTACATAACGAATATTCTACATAGGTATATAGAATTATGTGTGTATACAATAAATTATCCACAGTCGTTTACAATTTGAACATCTATAATGAATTTGAAATATATTTTTAGGTTTTATGTATGTATACCTACACTAATAATTACATAATATAATACTTGTATACTATTATTTAACATAATATTATAGTTTATCTAAATACAAAAGCATTGAATGCAATATTATGGTTTTCTTTTGTATATTGTACATATATACCTCCCAATCTGATTCTGTCAATGGTTCGATTTCGATGCTTTATTTCTTTGTTTCATCTAAAGACAATAAAATATAATACACAGTACTGCGTATATATAGATTAGATTTTAGACTAAGATATTATATCTCAACGACATCATGATGTGATAAATCTAGATCCGGGATTAATGTAGGTACAATGGGAAAAAAAGTAGGTACTTGTTAAAATCATTACATTTCAACCGTTGTGCTACATTACATTATTATATTTTATCGTTTAAGGCAATTTAAACACAATAGAGATAATAAATGTGAAAATCGTGGATATATTTTTAAATTTATAATAAGATTTCTTTATAAAAATTACTAGATGTTACGATTTGACAAATTATAGGGCGTGCAAAATATCCGTGAGAATCGTTCGAGGAGTCGTCGCGTATTAAAAAAACGCTGTTAAGTACTAGCAGTTCTATTAACATAAATGGCATGCAATAGTAAAACTATCGTATTTTTTAATGTTTTAACGTATGAAGACATTGGATCGTTAAAAATAACATGTCGAATTAGGTTACAACGGCGAACGATGGTAAATAATATTATACGTTAAGCGATTAACGAATAGCTAGGACTAAGTTTAATTCAATATATTTTATTACTAAGGAATTCATTTTTAGTTATCTGATTCAAAAATGGATAGTATGAATACAATACAATTTATTATAATCATATTAAGCATGATACATAAACATACTTAGGCATTAATGCATATTTCATTTGAATTTATTAGATCTACATTATTTCGATTCGTAATTTATATAAATTCATCTATTTATAAATGTTAGAAAAATTATTAACAAAGGATTTTGTTATAATAACATATTATGTATAATAAATAACATGGTTAAAAATATTTATTGCACGAATTTAAAATTTAAATTTAGATTCACATCGGACATAATATCAGCTTTATAATGATGTGTTTTAAATTATGTGTATAGCGAGTAATGTTTGAAGCCAATTTCAATGATGTAGGTTTTTTATTTTATTTTATTATCACATTTTAGAACAAAAATGTGTTTCAATCTATAACTTGAGGTATACTTTCAGGTAAAAAATTTAGAAAATACTCTAGGTGGTCAAAATTTATAATCGAGAAAAACTAACAATAAATAGCTGGAATACTGAAAACTCGGAATTACTCAACACGCGTTTTTGACTAAATCAATGTTGTTTTTTAGTTATAAATTGTAATTTATAAAGAAATAATATTAAGCTTTAAATTTTTCACTAAATATTTATATTATATTATAATTAATAAATCATTCTATAATTTTTAAAGTATTTTCGAAACTTTTTGCAATAAGACATTTATGAAAATTTGAAAAGGTTAGTTAAAAGGTCTTCCTATTTATATTTATAGTTACAGATATTTTTCATATGCGTATGAAAGTATGAAGTTAGTACTTTTGCAAAATTTGTAAAAATTAAAAAATATTTAAATCATTTTGTAGTTTAAAATATATTAAGTAAATTTTTATTTAAAAATGAAATACCTTGTCTGAAAATGTTATACTATGTTCCTCTTAAGTTGTTCTTAATGGAATTAAAAAACAAATCAGCTTAACCTGTAATGGTTTGAAAATGAAAACAAATAATAAGTATAAATATATAATTTACTCATAATAATTTCTTTATTTATAATATATCTTTGTAAATAGAGGTTGATCCCCGTCTCTTTTTCTCAGGATTGTTTTTTTTACAATTATTTTAAATTAGATATAGGTAGTAGATACTTACAGTGATCTACTTAATTAAGTGGTATAATTGACACCTACTATACAGATAAGCGAGTTTTCTGATTTTTTTAAAGTGTTATCTAAGCTTATTGTATTTGTTCATTGCTTAATATAAAACTCAAGCCGTTAAAATGTAATTTAATTAAAATGTCTTAGCCCAAACTGGTAAACTATGTCTATAGAAGAATTAAACCAAGCCCAGAATGAAGCTTGCTAGTGTAAAGTTTATCTGGATTTCTAGCTGATTGTTTTTGGATTTGAGTTTTGTCTAGGAATATCTATTTAAACATCTATTATATAATATTAAATATGTATTTTAGTAACAATTATTGGCTATTGAATATGCTAAAAATGTATGAAAAGAAATTAATATTATTCATTGACTTAAAAATTCTAAGATTAAAATAATAGTATAGTGGAGTAGTATCAGCTAACGAGGGAAATTCAGCAAACTTTTACATAAATCCTGTTTCTCTTATAAGTTTTGAATGCTATCAATGCTAAACGATGAAAAATAAAAATCTATGTATATTTTATAAACTGAATCTAGTAACTATTGCAACAAATATTGATATATTTATAACAATTAAATAAACGATAAACACTATATAACTTTATTAAATTTTGGTAACAAATATTTTATGGTCCAAAATCTGAAAAAAATAATATAAAATAAATATGACAGCCAAACTTATCAATTGATAATTTCTGAAAATAAGTTTTGCGATTTCTTATTATTTAGCGGTCATCGCTGTTGAACGATACGAAAGTTGTTCAAAAAACAAGTGTTTCGTTTTAAAAAGAAACATTTATTTGTTTATTATACGTTCATCATTTAGTATAGGTACCAACATTAAGAAAACATGACATTATAAATTTAATAATATTTTATGATACTCATTAATTTATGTTAAATTATAATATTATTATAATTTTTTTCGTATCATTTTGTGCTTTTGGTTACTTATGCCTATAAATATAATGATTATAATATTCAAAACGACGAGCGATGTATTTATGTGTAGGAGATATTCGAGTACATTTTAGGAACAATAATATATAATTATTATAGGTATACGAGCACGAAAAACCGCTATTATCCTTATTATTTTTGTATTATTGTTGTTGTTGTTGTTATTATTATTATTTTTTTTTTGTAAACATTTCTATCTCTAAATCTTTTTTTCTTTCCCGTATGGTTCTGACAAAAGTAAATATTAGAATATTAAGAATGATAATAATAATAAACGTTTGATAATATTATAATATTGTTTTTCTCTTGCTATCTTATCATAATCACCACATAATATATCATATTTATACATACCTATCTATCTATAATATAAGTATATACTTTCACTGCGATTTCACAGCGAATGAATTCATCCTAAACTTGAAGTGCACCTATACATATATTTATAATATTACATATATATGTGTTTGTAAAAACTCGAACACACGCGTGCCCGATCTGTGATGGGCGGGCATACTTGAAATCTGCGTATAGCGTGTATATATATATATATATGTGTGTATAATATCCATTATATATGTGTTGTATAGTGAAGTCCAGGTCACCGTTATAATAACATGCTCATATGTGTTTTTTTTTCACCGACGAAATTCCGTATAGCGCGTACCCTGCACCTACTTAGGTACAACGTATATAATATTATCGTACATGTTATATACTATATAGGTACAGAATTGAATTTTTGAACTCATTTCAGTCGATATCTTTGAATATTTTTTGTTTTAACACACTTTAAATATTTCTATTATGTTTCAAGTCCATTCCTTGTTATTAATGTTTAATAAACAAAATCATCATTTTTTTGATTTCTAAATAGCAACCAATATATACATGTGTGCTAAGTAATTTTTTGATTAAATACTCATTATTTCAAAATCTATTAATCTTTTTGAACCTAATCTATGACAATAATTTTTAGAATAATAAGTGGTTCATGATAAAAGAATCACTAGTAATCATTATTTTAATTTTAAATATTCCCTAACTATAAATTCTTCTGAAATTTAAAATATTTAATATTTTTTAATATTTAATTATAATGATATGCTGTAATACGACTGATTTAAAGCTTAAAATTATATTATTTTAAGTTAAAATTTATGGAGAAAAAATGTAATGATATAAAATCTATTTATGGTCTTTTAACTTTCCAAGTTGACTTATAAACTACTCGTTCAAGTTATCATGTATACATTTTTAATAAATATTTTCATAATTGCGGACAATTTGAACTCGTGTGAAATTTAAAGTTATACCGTTTCACTCGACCGGTTTCCCGCGGTTTTGATCGATGCAAGTTGTTACTGCGATATATGCGATCAAAATAAACTATAATCGGTTGATATTTTGTATATTTTTATGAATATAAATACACGATACCTTCGTTTTTAAATCTCTTCTTTTTAGCTGACCGTCGTTACTTTCATAATACTTCTTTTATTTAAAAACACTTTTCTTGTTCTATTCACTCTCATTCCCATCTTGAAATTAAAAATTTAAATGTGCTACTTCGAAACATCCATGATAATTCTTGTTTTATTATCTCTACTACTCAATCAGGTTAAGTTAGGTTATTTAAAAAAAAAAAACCTTTCACCAGGATGACAATACTCGCCAGTAAAAATACGCCATTTTTAAGCTTAAATTTTTAACTTTGAAATATATTTACATTAAGTCTCTGTATATCTCGGGTTCACACCCTATACATTTATTGAATAATAATAATAATAATAATAATAATATAATAGGAAGACTTCTAATTGTACCGGACATCGTCGGGGTCACTTAAATTTGGAGGTGTCCGTCAGCCGTTAGAAGATGTTTTACTGCAATATAATATGTATATAATCATCAAACACGTAACATTATTAAAATAAAATATCGTAATTGGTTTTTGCAGATCGACAGCGCAAGGCACAGCGATGAGCACAGTGGCCGCAAAAGACTTTGTGACCGTCGTATCGGTGGACAGCGGTGGCCGTGGCGGCGTTCAGACGGTCGAAGATTCGTTTGTCACCGTGCTGTCCATCGGCGAGGATGCCGCCGCCGCTGCGGACGGTTCGACTTGCAGCGCCGCCGAAGAAGTGCTCGTCTACCGTCTGCCCGGCGAGCGATTGGGCTTCGGTTTGCGGTTTGACGGCGTGGACACGTGCAACCGGCTGTTCGTGCAGTCATGCGCCGACGGCAGCCCGGCGTCCCGCACACAGGCGTCGTGGGGACCGCTGGCCGCCGGCGACGAAATCGTCCGGATCAACGGCCGGCCGGTGAACAGGCTGAGCCGCGACGATTGCGTCCGATGCCTCAAGGAGTCCGGGCTGGTCGTCAAGCTGCACATGGTCGACGGTCGGCTGGCGGTCAAGGCACCGCCGCCCGTGCCTCCCCGGAAACAGAAGAAATCGGAACCGCCCCCGCCGATCGCGTCGTCCACTCTGTACACGGATGCCGTCGAAAGGCAAGTATTCGTGTAAAATATATCATAATGTCTTAGTATTTGGGCCACATTTTATCTACTTAACTTCGTATACAATATTTGTGTACATTTAATAAATTGCTCGTGTATTGGGTCACAAACGTAAAAAGCAAAAATATATAAATTTGTAACGTTTATTAATTTTAATACCTTTATAATTTAAATTTTTTAAATAAATATAGAGCGTGACATTAAGTACATACAATTAGTCAAATCGTTATTAATTTGTATTCAAATAATGCGATACAGATTTCACAAATTCAAATCTGATCTTATCCCCTTCTTCCTATTTTAATTTAATTAAAATTATAATTATTTTTAATAAAGTTTGTTTCCTGGCATTCAACGATCTTACGCTTCTTTAAAATAGTGGCCCAATCACCAGGTCATTTTATGTAACTGATGTAAATGTACAATTTTAGTCGCTCAATTACCGTATAGATTTTTGAAAAAAGGTTATTATGGCCCAATTCTCCGACGCCTATAACTATAATGTGAAGTATTAAACTATTTAGTATGAGTTAAACACTACAGTATTTATCAATGGTAAACATTATAAAATGAAATATGATATAACTTGAATTAAAAACGAGACAATGTCAGACAGTAGGTAAGAATTTATATTATTTTATAAAACTATTAATTAAAAAAAAACATTTAATTTGCCTTTCATTTCATATTTTACGCAAGTCATCCAACTAGAAAATATAAAAACCGACAGGTTATATAAGCGAAAAGTGAATTATAGTATCTGATAAAATTTTCATTTATACAGAGAAAGGAGGTACAAAGATGACGATCGATGATCAATTTCTAGTAATTAGTGATGATTGATGAACACTGTGATTGTATTATATATAGATAACGAAACTCATCTAAACAGATACAAACCTATTATTTATTAAATTATGTTAAAAGAATTGCCTTGTAGGAATGTCTATGTTGATTATTATATACCTACGCGATACTATCAAGTGTTGAGTGTTAATTAAAAAATAAAGCGTTGTTGCAATGGGCATACTATTTTTAATTTCCCTTGCAAATCGAAACAATTAGGATTTTAATTAGGTGCCTATTGGGAATAATGATATATATGTTTTCATCACACGGGTATTATAGGCGTAACTTCACTAACTATAAAAGAGTTTTTATATTTAATTATAGTATTATACAATTACAATATATCATATAAATAACGTACCTATTCGAATATTTTAAACCATTACTTGTTATATTGAAGTAAACTGCGTAGGTATTTATGATGTTTTTAAGATTTTGTCGTTGTGGTAAGCTATTTAAACTATTTTCTAATAATATTATCAATACATGTTATTATTATAGTAAATTTTATAAGAATTGCATTCATATAGCTTACTTTTTGCCAACTGTTGCCTATACATGCGTAGATAACATAATATAATATAATAATACTTATTGTTAGAGTAAGGTGGGAAATTTTCTTTAGCAATCTTACCTCAAATATTTACTATGTTATGTTTACCTAAATAGTTATCTACTTATAAAGAATAATTTAATACTATATAATAATTATGCTATTTTTAAAGATCTTATACTATATAAGTAGTTGTATCCGTAATAAAAATTATTATTATTAATTTTACTCATAATCTATCTCCATACTATTTGTCCTATCTTACCACAACTGTGGTGTGTATAAGATAGGAAAATTCAGCTTTTTTAGAAAAACAAAAATAACCTCATGAAAATTGAAATATTTAAATTGCGTATGAATGTTTAAAAATTGCATGTATTTGCACTCCAACACTTATTAATATATTAAAAAAACTATAATAATCACGAAAATATATCTACATTGCAGGTTATTTGTTTATCACGGTGAATCAGAATCAGATGATACCAACAGCAGCGTTTCCACGGTGGTGTCAAAGTGTCCTGCCGAATCTTCCGTCGGCGAAGACTGCGACGGTGTGTTGAACTGCGGCAGCGACAAGAACTGCGTGTTGGACAAAGTGCTTGAGCCGTTCATGCAGCTGGAACGGGAGTTTTCATCGAGCGCGGCCATCGGCGACGACGTGGGATTGTACGAGAAGTTAGTGGCCGTGGCCGAGGAGGACCGGCTGCCACCTAAGCCACTGCCTCGAAAGGAAGTGCGGCCGCCTAAGAAGAAACCGCCGCCGCCTCCACCACCGCTTCCTTCGACGCCGCCGCCGCCTGCTTATCGGTTACCGCCCAGGCTTGTGGATTTCGTGCATAAAGACGAACCGACACAAACAGTTGTAGACACAGCCACTGCAGCTGATGACGACGACAACGACGATGTTTTCGCGTAAGGGCGTAAACCGATTACTTCCTACTCACCCACCGGCGACGGGATACTACCCGTCTCATTTATTTAAATCTAATTTTTTCAATCCTATTATTTATAATAATCATTATTTTTATTTATATTTTTGTCATCGGATCCCCACCACTACTTCTCCAAAGTGTTTATGCTGGTTAAGTTCAGACCAAACCGTCGACCGATGCCCATATTATGTTCCTAGCTCGTGTCACGATAAAAAAAAACTTGTTATTGGAAATTCCACGCTTAGGTATATTTACGGTAATTGGTGTTAACTAAATTGTGTAAAAATGTTTGCAATCGAGGTTTTTTGCTTGGGTTCTACTTGCAATGATGAAATTAATAACTTTGATTTTCTTATATTATCTCAAGTTTAATTAAATGTGACTATAATAATTTATAAATGCATATATCTAAGGAATGGATTTGATTAGGCAACTAATTATTCGGCCAAATGTAAACTCCTACACAAATAACCTTTTTACCTGAATTATCATTAAATGTGAACTCTTACACCAATAATCGTTTTACATTTTTACTTGAAAAAAAAATAGGGTAATATTATTGATTCACGATTTTGTAGTTGAAAAGCTCAAAAAGTTAAAAATTATCATAACTTGAAAATAATAAATGTATAAAATACAAACATTTGAATAGAGCATTTGCAGTACAAAATGTTAATAGATTAACGAAAGTAATTAATATGGTATCGGAATATTGCAAACAAAAATAAATATATACTAGGAGAAATTTCACGTTTAGAGTTTATCTCCAAAGTGTAGCAAAAAAATAAACGTAAATGATTATGAGTTATGACTATTGTTTTATTAAATTATTTTATTTTTTAAACAATTTTTGTTTAATATTATGCATTAATATATTGCAAGACTGATATATTTTTATAGTGGTACGAGCGGTATCTTTTTTTATCATATTTTGTAAGAGTTAACAATATGTATATGTAGAAGATTACATTACAGTTGTAGGAGTTTGTCATTTCCCAATTATTCAGCTGAAAGTAATGTTATTGTGGACCTACTTGCTACCTTAATTTTATTTTTCAAATAAGGTAAATTCCCTTGATATATTTTTGAAATTATTACATTTTTACATTTTATTGTTTTATAAAAAAAATAGTTAGTATGCAACTTTTATTTTTTTATAATTCATTAATGATTTAAAAGTTTAATACATAATCAAATGTATATTATCTAGTTATTAAAACTGTATCACAATATTTTTCAAATTTGCTATCAATTTGTAGTATTAAAATTTGAAGAATAGGTACCTATTTTATATGCGTTAGTTTATTAACTTTCTTCAATCATTGTTTTACGTAAAATAAATGAAAAACAAGTACAAATCGTAATTTAACAATTTTTTTTAGGTTATAAATATTATATATATATATATTATATATTTGAATTTAAACTGATGTCTGATCGTTAAAAATTAAATTTGTAATTGTATTATCTAATGGAAAATAATAATAATAATACTATAATTTTGAATAATTACAATGTAATTAAAAATTTATAGATTTGTGAAAAGATTGTAAATTGTTACATGGTATTTATAATACATACCTTTGAAAAGATTTAAATATATTGTTTCTAATTTAAAAATATACCTCTAACAATGTAAAAGCATTTTAATTGTTTCATATTACTCAAGTATTATGTCTAAGAAATTGATTTTTCGGAAAATAATTTACCGACATAATTGAATGTATACAGTTAAAAACTATATTACTATTTAAAAAATTGTCTTTAATTCATATGTCGTATTTAGAAAATTGTTTATTAGTATTCAAATAAAATGGTCAATTACTATTCACTTTGATCCCTTTTCTCAACAAAATAATACATTTAGGACTTATTTGTTTTTAATTATCACATCATAATTTTATTAATGTAGCGTGAATAAAGAATTTTTGATAATGTTAGTCAATTGTTTTAAGTTTATGACATTAGCTAATAATTAGTAGATAATAGATAAATACGTTTTTTATAATTATTTACTTAAATATTTGCTTTATAATTACGATATTCAATACATTTTGAATCATATAGATGTCATGATAATTAAAAATTGTAACATATTTCATTATTTTTTATACAAATTCAAATATTTTTTACATAGAAAAATTATATTCAATATAATTTTGGCTTTAGCTTTTAATATTATTGTTGTATAAATATGCTTATCATTATAATGAGTTTAATGTAATAAAGAAAAAAAATGTATGTCATATGATTTGATTATAATATTCAGCTTAATCTTATGTGAAAAAATTCAGTGTTCGGAAAGGTCGAAAAAGGAAACTACTTAAATTAAATTAGGGAAGGTTCGCTTTTCGTTTTTAAATTTTTTTAACTTAAAAGGAAAAAAGTCTTCAGGATTTTTAATTTCCGTTAATTAATTTAGTAAATGTATTAATTTTTAGTAAATATTATAAATAAAGGTGTTCATTATATTATAATAATAAATTCTTAGAAGGATTTTATATTTAGATTAAAATAATGATTAATACAGAGTAACAAACAACAGTATATCTTATAATATTATCATACAATGTACATTAATGATATTTATATAAGAAAAATGTCTTGAATATATTATATTGAACGGTTATCAATGTTATTCTTATTAATCATTATCAACAATAAAAATCTTTACATATTATTATTATGTAAAAACTAATCATTTTAGCGTTTAAAAGGTTCTGTGTAAATAATAATAATTATGAAAGATAAATGTTTTTCTTTTAATTTCTTCTAATACGTATAGTAAAAAAATAATATTTTAAATATTTGTAAAGAAACACAAATCTGCAATATTTCCATAAAATACATTTAAAATGTGTAATCCAACTAACCATTTTTAATCTATAAATCTTACACTGACTGAATTATTAATATTAAAAAACAACATCCATTGACATCACATCATTTGTATACCAATATAATCAAAGATGAACATTAATTGATTAAAAATTGAAAGCTAAGTTGTAACGTTATATTTTGTTAAGTTTTGATTTCAACTAATCAGATAATGTTCTCATTGACTTATTAATTTAATTAGTTAAAATTCTATTGTAACAATTTAGCTTTTTCCAGTTAATTTAGAAAAATACAAAGTTAACTTAAAATCATGTTTATATATATGCCTAGTTACTTAGTTAGCACATAAAATGATTTTAAATACAAACAAATATTCCTTGATTTAATCATTTAGTTAACACAAACGTGTAATTATCTAAACAATAATTATAGCTTATAATAAGCAGGAGTATTATAAGATGCATTAAAAAAAAAATTATTTAATTGTTATAATTATAATTGAAAGATGTATAATCACTAAATATGTGTATATGTGTTACTCTGATATTAATTTAAGAAAAACATAATTAACTGAATTAATATTTTTCTCCATCTTAACTTTAAACTTTTAGAATTTAAATATTATTTATTAACTATTCACTATTACAGCTAAATGTTCTCTTCATTGACTTTTTAATTATCTCAAGTTAATTGTTTTTATTTATTTTCCACCTTTTACTGTAATAATAAATCGCATAAAATTTCTTAAAACCATTGGATAGGTTGTAATAGTAATACAATATTATGTGGCATGCCCCTTTAATCACGACCACTGTGTATAAGTGTTTATCTACTCGCCGGTGGAACGGCAACCATTAGTATTTAATGTTATAAACGTCGGATGGAATACAATTTAGGTTTTTATTTCTCTACTATTTATTCACTCTTTTGATATTCTTAAATGTTTATTTTTCAGAATTGTCACCGATTCAATTACTATTCCGATAAATGATGAAAAAATAACAACTGCAGAGCAACACAATCAAAAAAAAGGTAAAAACAATATTATATTATACTAATATAATAAATAAAATATCACGATAGTAACAACTAATAACTATTTTATGAATCAAATTCAAGATATTAAAAAAAAAAAAAAAAAAACTAAAACAAAAATTAAACCTTAAATTTTGAATGGTGTGATGAAAGTATTGGTTTTGTAATGATGTTTTTAGTAGTGTTTAAGTAGTAGTGTTTTTGTGTCTGGAAACACTTTTTAAAGTCAAAAAAATATTCCAATCATAACCTTTGAGGGAAAAGTCTATAGAGAATTAGATCTATAATTATAGTTTATAAATATATATATAGGTTAAAAGGTATAAATTCCCAATTACTTTACAAAATAATCAGGAAAAACTTGATTATAAAAGAATCCAAATATTTTACACGAAATCAGTTTTTGAATAAATTAAATTAATTTATTTTTTATTGTAATTTTAGAATAACAGACTGTCTTTGCTCTTAATTGTTTTTAATCGTATAAAATAATTTATACCAAAGACCTACTCATATGGCTATTAGGTATATTTAGGACTTGACATTTATTATATAACAGAATGGTTACTTCTACTTTTCTGCTTTTTATTATAAAAATAATATATTTTTTGAACCATTGCCGTAAATGACTACCATGTTTACCTATTTGCTTTAAACTACTTGTTTACATAAAAACATAACTTGGTATTTGTACTTATAAATAATAATAATGATATGTACATTGGACGAGATTAAAATGTCGTTACAGGACTCAAAACGATATATTTGTTAGTATGTGTGTGTGTGTGTGTGTGTGTGTGTGTGTTTATCATTATTATTTAGTATTGTAGGCATATGTAGATACATTATAAACAATAACAACACGATGAGAGATAACGACGCGCGTGGAACTTAAACCGCAAACCATTCGGTCATGAGCATCGTTTAATAATATTAAAATAATAGTAGTATAATATTGCAGTATCAACTGCACTGTTGTAATGACGCGTATCCGGAGATCTAGAACAATATCATAGCCACTACATCTGTCTACAATAATATTATAATAATTTATTCTATCATATGATATCGTGCGTATATACGTAATAACAGTAATAAGTTTTAATATATATTTCTATTGTATTACATATTGTACTTATACTAATAATAAACCCTACACGCGCTCGCGTTTAACAGTGATTTATAACGCGTAAAACTCGTACAAGACGATTATGACGACGGAGTACGCTAGACGGGTATTAATTATCGTCACAGGTATGTGTGCATTAGGTTATTTAAAGATCAGTTTCGATAAAATAAAAAAATAAAACTATTCTCAAACTCAATATAATATATTATTTATATATGTATATTGTTTTTATGAAATTTATATTAATAATAATTGATTTATGTCGCTTTAATAGGTTTATATAATAGTTAATGTGCATTTTGATATTCCTATCACGCGTTACACAGTATTTGGTTCATGTTCCGACGTGTATAATTTAAAGATTTCAACGAAATGTTTATAAACTTGTATAATGTAATATTAAATACTCAATAAAAAACAATATATAAGTAGTATTATTACAGGTCTGCGCAGTGGTTTTACTTTGGAAGGGGCTGATTTTTTGCTATATATATATATAGGGTAGACTTAATTTTCTAGGATTCCGTATAAGTTCGGTACGTTGATGCCGTGAATTTTATCGTTTTAAACATATGCAGCGATTTTCATACAAATTATAATTTTTAATATGTGGTTATGTCTTGCGTAATTAGTTCACAGAACACTGAAATCATTTTTAAATACTTCTAAAATTCAAGAAACGCTGCTGCTCGCTCAGCTTCTCCTTGCCGGTACCACTGCCATGTTTTGAGCAAATATACGTAATGCCGAAATTTAAGACATATTGACATGTAATATCTAATAAAATATATTATGTATTATATATTTGCCAATGTTTATTGATATATATTATATCAGAGGCGCACGTCGTTGATAAAAAAAACCATTCATGGTATAGAATTTTCTTAAAATTTCCTGAATATCTTACATGACATTTAAGATTTATTTTGTAATTTTGTTATGCAATTTTAATATTATATATTGTATAAATATACTAATTTATGGCCCTAATTATCTCAGAACTTTTTACAGTTGACTATCGCAATTTTGATACCGTATTTTAAAGATCTTCAACCTTTTTTTACGAAGGATCAAATCTGAGATACACTTCGGCAACGCGGGCCAATTTTTTTTAAAGGAATAGAGAGGTAATAAAATTGAGAATAAAAAAGATATTTTTCGATTTTAGAAAAATTAATATTTTTTTCGATTAACGATCGCCGGCTAAAACATAATAACGAAATCGATGGGGTAATCGACAACGATTAACAAAAAACCATTTATTTTATTTTAAAGTTTTATTATTTTTCTCTTATTAGGTAATACTATTTCTAAATAAATAATATTTTCAAAACATCAACTAACTTGGCGGGCTGGTTTAAAAAACTGGACGGACCGAAGGTTAGAGACCCCTGCCGTATTTTAATGCTTATACACACGCACGTGACACATGACACTGTCTTATGTATTTTAACCAGCAGTATATGCTATACAGTAATTATCTACTAAAATAGTATTACCATTCTGCGGAGCCAAAATTATCAGTTTTTCGTACTATCTACGTTTCATCTGTAGGACATAAGAAGACAGCAATATATTAGTGTATATAATATTTGGCCACATATATAATAACTTTTTTGTTCTCGGAGCAGAAATCGATAATTTATTATTGAAATTAGTGTTATGAACTCGCCAAACGACTACACGATCGCGTTCGTATGGATCATTAAAATATTATGAGTGTATCTATATGGTATCTATATTGTAAATGAGGTATTATCTCGATTATTATAATAGTTTTACGAGATTTACGCGCGTAGAAAGTCCCCGTCGTATACACATTAGTACATTGCAGTTGAAGTTCGTTAAAATAATATTATGTGTATCGATCATCGTTTTGAACGTCGGCCAGGTGTACTTAGTAACAACAGATGAAAAAAACGTATTAAATTGATGAAATCGCGATGAACGCAATCCATTATTCCGCCGTGATATATTATTGTACATAATAAATGAATGTATATAGGTTCAGCAAATATACATACCTTTGACAGTGGGCGGGGGGCATATATAGTAAGGCACTGTGTACAAACTATATGTGTGCGGGTATACTATATCTGGTCCTTATTATATATGGACATGCCTATATTATACTTATTTACGTGCATTAGAAGTATTTTAAACATTCTTGACCTGATTTAGCGGAGTGCAAATAAGCGCGATCTCTATAATATATATACCGGTGCTTACATGTTATAGATGTAATGACATAATGACGTGCAATATTATGATATAATATGATATACCTATAGTGTATCATCGCCACGCGTAGAATAAGTGTGTAACTATAAATATCACATGAATACGACAACTTTTCATGTGTTACACATGTCAATTAATAGATAATATTATTACTATGGGGTTGAAGTACTTAGAGCGCACCCGTTTCAGTTACTGTGATTTACGGAACAGGTATCAGTTATAATATAATAAAGATGTATTATAAGTAGATGTAAGATGGTTTCAGTAGCGTCGGTTTATTATAGGTAGATTTTATATTCGGCAAGGAAAATAATTCCGACGTAAGATTTACCTATATTTCTGTATTTTGTTATATCATAATCATATTCAAATATCACCCACTGACCCACCCATCTTGCATGATTTACATTTCTGGAGAATTTATCACTGTTAGTGTATTGACTGTATTGGTACGTATTGGTTATCACGTTTATCGAGCGCTTAATAAGTTGTATGTATGATTTATACTAGCGAATCGTCTCAAATACGAGTCGGTACGTAACACTAGTTAGTATATATCGATACCTATCAATTTTTTCTTTTAGACAATTTTACAGGTATATCACTTGATTCACGCTAGTTTTAAGAGTTTTTTGAACAGTTAATAAGGCATTATGATCTGTATTACAGAAATACTAAGTGTGAAACGCCATTGTGAAATCTTCGGCCTATGTGATATGTCCACACACGTATCTACGTAAATATACGGAACTGCTGCAGCGTGTCCCTCTCGTCCAGGGCGGCAGTTGGCATGTATAAGAATATAAATATTATACGATGTTGTCGTGGGTGGTCCACGCGTTTCGTATATCGTATAAGTTTAATACACACGCGTATAATATAATATACACCCGCATGGCGTTGCAAAACACCATACATATGCGAGACTTAAAAGGGGATAAAAAAAAAAAAATAAAAAATAAAGCAACAACCGTGCCAGTTGGCCGTCGACACCGATGACCTCAAACTCGCGGCACGCACGCACGTCAGCAGGTCCAATAATATATATAATATCGTTGTTTATTGTGCATATATTGCTGTGTATAACTATATAACATTGTATTTATATCATATTATACATAAACTCCTTGTTGCAAACGAGCGCCCAAGATAACCCGTTCACGAGATTAGACGTGTGATGCATATAATATGTGTAAGACGCATATTCGAAGTAAATGCAATACAAAAATCAATTATAATTTTTTAAATAATAATAAAGATTAAAGGTTTATATAAGTATATAATAACACTCGAAAGGTTGTTGTCGCAAACAAAGAGAAACCCGGACGCGCAACAAATAGTATGCATAAAATTTCATCGCGTGGGAATATTATTATTATTACAATATTATATATAATATTCATAATATATATGATATATCATATATATGTATACGATAGATTACATTATTATATATTTATGCACACTTTAATCGTTCCGTGTTATTACGTATACGTAACATGTCTGGATATACAAGACTATCATCGGGCTATATGTAAATAATAGATTTATTTTTGTTTTTCATTATTTTTGTAGAAATGAGTATCTTATTTAAAAATTAAATTGTTTGAAAAATATAAATTAGATCTTTAATTTATATAAATAACATATTATTTGAAAAAGTCTGTTATTTATAAAAGCGAAAAACTACCTATATTATGATTTAGCGGAATAAAAATTTAAAATTGTGTGTTTTATTTAAAAAAGCTTAATAATTCGATTAGCTATCTATGTAAACTGTTTTATACTTAAGCATCCTTGAAAATTAAAATAATAATATCAAATCATTACATTTATTTTATTTATTAGAAAATACTTAGAAATAGCTGATAATATAATTTGCACGAGCTCACATCGAGTGAAATATAAGTAAATATACGTTACTTATGTTATCGTAACACAAAAGCACGCCCGGCATATTAAAATAATATATAACACGTCGCTTATTGCTGTAGGTACGTATCGGATTGCGGCTACTGGCACTGCTGACACCATATATATATATATATATATAATAAGAACACATTTATCATCTCCAGCAAGGTTCGATGAATTATATCGATGAAACTCTCCTCGGGCTTCACAAGTATCATCTCATAAAATTTTTTTATAATTTATATACTGTGCGTAATACGAGCGAGACGGCTATAGATGCTTACTATTCGGGTAAATTGTTGTCGATATATATTATGTTAACGCTACTTTTCTGAAAATTTGGTCGAAACGTTGTAATTTTCGAAAGGAAAATAAACTATTATTCATGCATAATATACGATTATGTATATACCTATATTATTGCCGTATACCGTTTAAACATTTCGACCCGATCGCGTCATTAAAATCACGAGATTTCGTGTAGGTATACAATGATACGCTTTCTTTTCGCTGCATATCAACATCTCGATTTACCTTATTTTCATTCACGTCGAACTTCACCTCACGAAAAACGATTAACTGTCACATTACGAAACCACGAAAGTGCATCAACATTCCAATATTTTTATAATTTCTTTACAATATGGTTTACTGTGTTTATAGTGTATTTTATGTTTAAAATAAAACCTCAAATAGTAAATAGTTGTTTCAACGAATTTCGAATACATTCGTTTTTACCAATAAAATCACGATTTATGACATTATTCCTTTATAGTTTAATGGCCTTATCTTAGCTGGACTTGAATAAAATTATGCGTCTATTATTGCTTTCATCAAATATCATTTATCCCCTTATTAGTGCATACATGTATAAAATGTATATATATACTTCAAAACTGTACTATTTTAGGCACTTAGGTACACTGCATCCCTTCTCTTCGGACAAAGGTTATTATAAGTCGATGACGAATTCACCGCATTGTGATTCGCACTTTAGTATTTTATAATGTCCTTACATTATATAATGTCATTATAATAAAGTTATTATACAAACATGTATTGAATTTTAACAATGAAATAATTTATCCTAATCCAATCTACTGTAGCGACGGTTGTGGTAATTTATTGAACGAAGGTCAATAAGTCCCCGAAAGAATTTTCATTAGGCGCTGGTCTAAACAATACGTTGTTAGTTGTTACTTGTTATTAGTATTACATTATGTTATAATAAAAATTATGCAAAATCCATAATTGCCATAGAAAACTAAAAATAATTTTAATATAATAAATAATAAGTTTATTATATTATCCATATAGGTATTAAGTTTCATATATAATACATGTATGTATTAAATATTATACTCAATAAGTCATTGAAAAATGTTGTGTTCCTTTTTACGGTGATTATATTTTTTAAAGCCCACGGTGCCCATAATAAGTAATAAATATTACAGACACTTCACAATCGTCTTCAAATATTCACATATAATTTCGTTGTATTTAAATTTACATAGTTATAATTTTGTTCATTTTCTTTAAACTTAAATACACACCATACATTAAATTTACTGTATGAATCTATTTTATGATTATGACTATATAGATACGCACGCGCAATGATTTAAACTTGTCTTATGTTTCAGTTTACATCTTTATTTTTTAATTGTAAAATCTGTAAATAATAAATATATTTTCACAATGAGTATAGTTATAAATTAGCTACACATTTTAAAACGATAAAGGACTTGAGTGAAGGCTCATCCTACAGTGATGGAACTTCGTGACATGAAGTTTGGAAGATTAGTCAATCAGTAGGTTACGACACCAAGTTCGTTTTAGGTGCCTCCTGGGATCACTAGATATAATGCATTATATGGAGACGGATAGTTCTTATATCAGAGGGTTGCGATGGTTATGATGTTTGAGTGTAGGAATTATTTAAACTCAAAAAGCTTTAAGTTAAAATGATGGAGAAAAATATTAACTACATTAATTTTCAGTTAAAGTAAAGTAAATTAATTTTATTTTTTTTTATATAATCATATGAATCACACATAATATATCATTTAGTAAGTTAATTAAAAAAAAAATAATAACTAATTAGTTAATCTATTATTTATGTAATGTTTAATATTTTTGTTTTATTTGTTTCCTAGGAGAATATATATCATATTAAATGCTGTATATAAACTATATGATATTATATCAGTTACGGGTTTTTATTTTGTTTGTTTTTTTCTGTTTAAATTTCTGTTTTATAACATATGACTCATAACTGTCCACTACTTGCAACCAAAGTGTCGGCGGGCTGGCAATTCGCTGCAGTTTTTTCCCCGAGTGGAACCAATAGCAGTTAATTTGTTTTCGCGACAATAATATAATAACATAATGACATTGAAGTTGCTGTTATAACAATAGGCTATTGCGGTTTTTATGCAAGTTAGTATTCGTGGGAGGTGGAAGAGGGAGAAGTTAAGCTGGAAAAATAACACAACATTATGAGCATATTATATTATGATATTATATATGTGCCGCGATATTTACACATTTTTAAATACGACGCGGACCTTATACATTATAATAGGTAGTTAAAACCATATAGTTGCACGTCGTAATAGGACCTTCAAATTGCCATTATTGTACCTGCATGTACATATACGGTACAAATGGGTTAGAAATGAATACTTTTGATCCGCTGGACAGTATTTAATTCTTCGATGATGGCGATGGTATGTTATTTATTTGTGTAATCAAATAAGCATATAGTGATGTATAGTGTGTACAGAAAAATTATACCTAGAAACTAGTCATTTTGAGAAAAAACTTATAATTATTTTTTATCCCTTGTATTGTAAAACATTTGTTATGCACGATTTTAAATTTTTTAAATTTGCTATGAATTCGTAAATCATAAATTTTCAAAATAATGTCGGTACATTAAAAATAACTGTACCTATAATAAAAAATTAAAATCGTATTATTTAAAAATAGTATTTTAAATAATATTATATTATGGTCTAGCTTATTGAAAGCTTTTTGACGATTTACTGAAAACTCCTAATACTACATTTTTGCTAAGTAAAAAGTCTTGGAAAGAATAAAGTAGTCTACAAAAAGTAAAATGTTATTATAACGTAATTTTAGAGCAGACGTAGTTTAGAGTTGTATACTATTAAATACCTAAAGGTCCTAAAGCCGCGTGTTTAATAATGTGAAAATAAATAATAATACATATATACTCGTATCAAAAACATGTCAATCTTATACCTATAAACACTAATATACTATTATTATTTACATGTTTATATAAAAAATATATTTAAACATTTTAATAATTAAGGTCAACAAGATGTTATTTTAAAATTAATTTGTTAGTAAAAAAATAAATAATAAATACATATTTTTGTACATGATACACAGTACTTGGTAAATTAGTTTTGAGAAGTATATTAATAATTATGTTAAGTATAAGAACTTATTGTTACTTGAGTTTAAGTAGTTACTTTGATATATTTTAAAGTTTAACTTGTGTACTTGTATTAGTCATAATTTATAATTTATGTAGTTACATTTTTCAAAAAATATTAAACACTATTAATTAATTTGATCAATTAAAAAAAAAAATTATGCGTAGGTTTATTTTAAGATTTATAATAAATCGTAATAAGATTGATTATTCTTTTATGCAATATATTATTAAATTTTTTAGGTAGGTACCTTAATATAGTCATTAGGTACTCATTAATTATCCTGTTTCATTATAATAATAAAAATCATCAAATAAATATTAATAATATCAACAAAATAATGTTCTAATAAAAATATTACATTTTAATGTAATGTGGCCAATACTTTAGGGTAACTGGAAATGGGCGATAGGAGACGATAAAATAAATTTTACTAACCATAATTTAATCATTCAACAATAATTTTTAATCTGCATTACGCGTTACTAAACAATCGATATAACAATAAAATCACTATTTGCAGTTTGGATATGTCAATACCTAAAAAATTGCATGTCGCTTAAGACTAACGTAGTTATACTACTACTGTGAAATGATGTATAATAATTAGGAGCAACAAAGTGTAATTTTTTTTCAAATTTGAGTCTTTTACCATAGCTGTAGTATAATAATAATTGTTTTAAACATTATGTTAAGATAGCATAATAATTAATAATTTTAATTTTAGATCCATATCAATAAATTAATAACTCATTCTACAGTTAAAAACCAAGTAGGTTAATACACTCTTCGTAAGAGGAATTCCATATGAAAGATGGAATTACGTATTGTAAACACAATATTTTACATTTTGCATACCATTGTATACAATTTTTCTCTCACACAATATGAGATTTAAAAAAAGTTAAATACTTGATTTCTCGAAATATAGAACGCCTACATGTTGTCGTAAAATGTACACCACCTACTACCTACGCGAATCCAATCCTAGTCCGTTGTGTTGCTTTCGGTGCCAGAGTGAACGAAATCCTTTTGTTTTCCACGCACTTAGTCGTTACTATACAAAACCGTGTCCAGCATCGACGATGACGGCGCTGGTAGCCATTCCTCGTAGGTATCATGATAGGGGATCATTACGATTGCACAACGTGCAATGACTGCAATATAAATGGAACAATGGCGTATATGGGGTTTTGCTGCAATAGGTTGTATGACTTGTGTTGTATAGTGTTGTCTCCCGAGTGTGTGCGCGCGCGCGCGTGTTTGATTTATAATAATAATATTATATTACATTGTAGGTATATAATATTATGTCGGTCGTCGGTCGACTTGTTGTCCTATAAATAGAAGTCGAAACTCAATATTATCATAATGTCCGTCCGTTGGGTTTTGTTTGCGACATCGAGCCCGTGGAGCGTGTAATGTGTGAAATGTGAATATCAGCTATTCTTATAAGACCATACCTATAATTTATTATTATGGAGTCCAAGGCTGAGTATAAATGAGTGTAAATAAGTTTAAAAATTAAAAATCCAGTTGATTTAAACTACTATTGTTAAGTTACTTTTAAATTTCTTATTCACCCAAATTATCACTCACTTCAAATCATACAAAGTTCAAAGTTTTATAACATATTTTTGATTACTCCTATCTTATCTACTGTAAATTATTTAGCGGGGAGATTTTCTAAAAATTTAAATTATCAAAATCAAAATTCAGACAAGTATTTTTTGAATTATTGATTATCATTTTATTGAATAATAGAATCACAAAATCGGGTTTGGAATATATGAGAATTTTATTGACTTGAACATTCTAGTAATTAATATATATCTATTAACATTAATAATTTTTATAAAAAAGGTCTTAGTACATAAAATAAACATCATATCCAATACAATATATATTTTATATTTTTGTTAAATTATCTTTAAGAATTATTTTTTTAAATATAAGCAATTTAATAATAAAAAAAAAACTATTGAGTTGAATTTTGAATTAGGTATAAAAAATAATTGTTTACTAAATATTTTAGAGTAAAAAGAAGAATTTTCATTTGTAAAATATAAGTTTCTATTGCCTTTATAAGTGCTCTATACACTCTTTAAACAGTAAAAAAAGTTTCAAAAAAAAAAAATGTGATCTTAAAATGTATATAAAAATCCCCAAAAAATTATAATTTGAATAAATTTGTTATTAATTAAAGACACGGAGGTGAGCGTGCTGTGTGAATCACCTTGTATATTACATAGCGTATGAATAAGTAATGTATTTTCACGAATAGCAGCACCTATATTGGCTATGTAATGATCAGGAGTGGATCAAAAAAGAAATGAAAATAAATCATTCGTCATTACCACGCGAGGCATGACGTATAATGGCCGATGATCAGCAGTGGGCATTGATCGATAAATCGTTACTAAAATAACAATAATGCAATAAAAAAAAAAAAATAGAGAAAAAAATTAAATCGAAGTAAATTGCTTAGGACGCAGTGCCGCCGCGCGTCATGGGATCTATATGCACTGATTTTTATCTCAATTTTATGTGGGATTAAAAAGAGCTAATAAAACATATCGTCAGACGCCAATTTATAGCTCTACGTTTAAAGACATTATTATTTGAAAAAAGAAATATATATTACATTGAAAAAAAACCAGAGACAAATTATTCCAGTTGTATTTATCGTGATGAAAACTGGTTGTGTCCACGCGCATTTATTCAAATCAGTCTGGCGATAATGTCGGGCTGTGACATCGCCCGAAATTCTCGCGGAATATGCACCGCGCCTTAAGAGATGCTTGAATAGATGTATATATTATTATAGTACATGCTAGTTATATGCGTATGATCGACCGGAGACGGCAAATTATCGATAATAATTTCCAACAGAAAGTAAAAAAATTTAAACCGTACATCCGCTCAACAGGGTTAGTATATATACATAAATAGTCTCATAATTGTTATTGTACTAGTAGTAAGGAGTATAGAAGGAATTGTAATATAAATTACGTTAAAAACTATAAGTTTCCCTAAATCGAAAACGCATACAACAATATTATACCTTTATATTGTAATAAATAATATTATATTATTAAGAGTGTCGGAGCCTTCAGTATAGGTAAGAGTCAAACATTAAGGCAATTTCCAGTTACGGTTCAAAAGTCTGTAATTCACAGAAAAAACAATTATGCTTTTTAGAAAATTTGAAATTTTACAAATTTTTTTAACTTAAAAGATGAAAAAATGATTTAGGTTGTATCGGACTTTGTTTTTTAAATTAATTTGATATAACGTAAAAACAAAAATGCATTTTAAAATACCCAACATCCTATGAACATTTATTTTAATTTCTGAAAATAGAGAATTTAAAATCGGATCAAACGCGACTTAAGTTAAATTTTCATTTTTCAAATAAAACAAAAATATCAAAATTTGACTATATCATGATTTATAACGAAGTGAGAGCTTTTAACTATGAAGCAATTTGTTGTACTAAAACGTCCACTTTTATTGTACGTCTTTTAATCGAATGGTATAGGTATAAATTTAATATGTTACATTTTTTATTCAATCGATTTCCATTGAAAATATAACTAAACCTACTCGAAAAGAATATATTATGCACATAGGTAAATTTATGGAGCTGTTAGAGATACATGTCCAAAATTATTACACCCATGCGATCACTATATTATTATAGGTATATAAATATGCTTAGTGTAATTAATACTATATGTACTAAATACGCTACTGTAGACAGCGACCAGTACTCCTGTAATAGGAGTAGATACTGGAAAGTTGAAATCTCGAACAAAGTTTGGCAGTTTAAATGGGATATAATCATTACCGATGCCGCATTACCCGCATCACATACAAGTCGCATTTTATCACCGTGATGACTGTATAATTATACAATTTATATGCATACGTATTTATGACTATGACTAACCATTCATTTTTAACTATTTATTATTCGTACAACTATAATTATATGTCGCATGTCTTTCGTAGAGTTAATTATTATTTATTAGATTCGATCGCTTCCTGTTTTTTTTTTTTTTATACAGAATAAAATCACATATGTAGGCGTTGTATTTAATTGATGCAATTAGGGGTAGTCTAAAGGGGGGACTTGGTACCACAAATTTCTGAGAATTCTCTGAATTTAAAATCTAATACTTATTAATAGGTACTAAGTATAAATAACTTTTAGGAAATATTTTATGGAAGAACTTTTCGGTCTTCAATTCCTTAAAAAAAATGTGCAACGTTAATAACTCTACTCAGGCATAATATATAT
The DNA here is from genome assembly GCF_002803265.2 of Melanaphis sacchari. Lineage (NCBI taxonomy): Eukaryota > Metazoa > Arthropoda > Insecta > Hemiptera > Aphididae > Melanaphis > Melanaphis sacchari. The sequence goes on from NW_020270600.1 coordinate 598,531, forward strand.
TGTATTACATTTAACAATTATTATTATTATAAAAATATATAATAATATAATGTTGTAAATTATACTATAGTCTTTGGCTTCTGGCATGCATAGAGTTGCTATTTTTATTTTTTAATATTCTATTATAATAAAATATACCTAATATACATTTTACCGCACCACGCAATTGGGGCGTGCCAAAATAATTAACGTCTTCTATATTTATACTTTATTATTAGGTGTGCATATTATAATATTATAGATTATAATATCGAGTGATGCGCCCGCCACTGTTTGTGTCCACAGGTGTGTTTATGACACCATCGACGGTATAATATAATGTGATTATTGACCGTTTCCACCCGCGCGGTACACTATTTTATTATAACATATATATTTACGATATAGCGCGCTTAAACATTTCACATTACCGGCCAGAACGGGTGGGAAAAATATTTTTAAGCTTTGCATTCGTACACACACACAGACATACACATAAATATTTTTCTCTTATTTTTTCACTATATGTGTTTACATCGTAGTCATTCTCTTTTTCTTGTCCGTATATTGTTTATATATATATATATATATATATGTGTGTGTGTGTGTCCGCCATCGCCGCAGGATTGAAATTGACAAACGTTGAACCCGTTCGGCCGTATAATAGCGCAGCATCACTCCCTCTTCCCGGTTAACACGCCGCCGACGCCGACGCCGGTGCAAACCGAGTCGTGTCTGCAGCTCTAAACGCAGTTTCAGTATCGGTACTGGCGACTCCGCATCTGCGATTCTATTACGTATATTATAACGTGACTGTCCGTATAGGTTTAAAGTCCGCCTCGTCGTGTACGAAACGTGCAAATATACGGAGAAAATAAAATAAAATTTCATCCGTAGTTTTAATATTATTATTAAACATAAATAGTATAATTATAGATGTTTGTTCTTTTTTAAAATTTTTTTTTTTTGTCTTTATCATTTTATACACATGCAATACTATTATATTCCAATATTATACCTACATAATATCTATACATTGCAGCGCCACTGCAGCAGTTAAATGTGAATATGAAAAATTTCGTATTTATCGATCAGGTAATACATGCTTATATATTATTATAATACATTTTATAGAATATTTACGCATATTTTATTATTATTATGTTGTATTTATTTTATGTTCGTTATTACAAAACATATTAACAGTGTATAAAATATTATAATATCGTTATTAATCATAATAATATAATTTATAAACATGCTTCAAAATTCAAATGTATATAAACCTACGTCTTCTATAGGTCTTTACTCTACGTCACGTTATGATAATAATAAATTATATAAATGTGTTATATATATCTGTATACCTGTATTGCAGTATATGTATACATATTTAGCAATGCGTTCTCCCTTGTTTTCATCGGTCGGCGCAAATGTTGTATGAGCGTATCTTCGCGCGGAGTGAAAGCTGCTGCACATTATGGAACATTGGTTCTTTTGTTGGCCGCGTATACGTATATTATAAATGGCCGATAATGGGCAACGGGCAGACAAAAGAAACGCAATATTAATGTGTGCAGTGTGTGTGTGTTTTAGGGAGATAATATCTATATCTCTTATCAAACAATTGAGCGTGATGAAAAGTCCGTTGAATTTGGGTTAATAATAATAAAAATAAAAATTTCAACCGGTGTGAAACAATAAGAAACCTTGGAAGGTATTTTATAACGTTATTATTATGTTATAACGTAGTGTGCGCACCGCCGTAAAAGTTTCTGACATTTTACACAATTTTCTTGCGTAACTGAAATTTGTTTCTAACTAAAATCTTGTATCACACGAAGCTACCACGGTTTTCTCGTGTCCATCCACCATGTCATCGGTCGATAAGCAATTACTTAAACGAGAACTAACATACTATCAAGTTAAAGCTACTTATAATTATATGATGTTGGCAGACGGATAACATGTAGCGAAAATTATATGCATAAGAGTGCCTACAGTTATATAAAAAAAAAACGTGTTTTTATTAATTAAAACTTTTCAGCTATCATTTATGTTATATATTACTTGTATTGTTTCACATAAAATGATGATTATAATTTTAAAAATTGGAAATTGCTCGACCTTTAAAAGTACGTAGAAAAAATACGATGATGCGTAGCTGAACCGGTCCGTTTTTAGATAGTTATAACTCGAAATCACGTGACGTTGGATAGTAGTGGGCGAAAAAAGGAAACATTTGTCTGCAACCAATTGCTTTTAGACTTTAGTGACCATCCAAGTTTGTAGGTACTTGTAATTCTTTTCTTTTGCATTTAGAGTATACTGTCATATAATTGACATATGTCTGAAAATGCATAATATATAAATATATTGCATCGTATAATATAATATGTATACCTATGACTAGGTTGGACAAACACTCGCGTGCTGCATACGGAATCAGTGCCCGTTATAATGCTTAATAATATAGTCTGCCGCATTTTATCCATAAACGGCATGTTGTTTGAAGGGGAAAAATACCATTCGGGAAACATCGGGGGATTGTCGGTGTTGTGATGGCGACAGCAGTATGGCATGTACGTACTTATATACCACTATATATAAACATATATATACATATTTAGACCGACAGATTCTTATGACACGAAAATAGCAACGTGGGATGGGTACATGGCCACGTGTAGGGTTACGTCGTATGGGTGCACCGGAAATATTATTACCACTTGAATTTTTTTTCAGGGTGTGTATAATACGTATTTATACGATTTATATTAATATAACGCGTCTCAATAAAAAAAACACGATATACATATAATATACTTTATATATATATAAACATTATATTTATACTGTAGATAAAAAAAAGCCCTTGTATATTTCTAGATCTCGCATGTTTTCCAACATTAAAACATTGAATTCAAAAATACAGCTGCTGCAGTGTTTATATAGGCGTGCAATATATTATGTATATTAACGTTTTATTGTGTGCACGTGTTTTCCTATATGTGCGCATACACTGTAGATTGTAAACCAACTTAATAGGTAAATGGAAATTTTTCAAAAAATATTACACGACGTGGGTCGAATAAATTGGCGTTACAATGAATATTTATAACCATAATATAGTACATTGGATGACAAAAAAAAACCGCACGAGCTTGATCGTCGAAACACTACGACGACGGCAGAAAACGAGTATCTAGGGAGCCCCGCGCACCGCGACCAACGTATTTCTAGGTTTGCTCACACTACGTCGCAAAATTACAATCACACATGTCTTTCCCTTGTTATAATAGTTGCACTTCAGCACTTGATAAAAAATTGATGTATGATATTGAATCCGGTTTTCGGATCCTCGGCCTTAAATGGTCATTTACTCCGGATGATTGTAATAATTGGATATTATAAACATTCTTCGGTAAACGTGAGGTTTTCATTTGACATTCCCGGAATAGACAACGGAAAATACACTCAAAGTTCGTATAAAATTGTGAAACTTTGCAGTGTGCGTATCACAACTATTGTATTGGCACAATAATGCATCCCTGCAGTGGTGTGGCAAAAACATAAATGGGTGGCGGTCAACTCTGAGTTTTTTTAATGTTGGAGGGTATATGAATGGGTAATGGCCAAGGGATAATAAATTCGTATTTTAATACGATAGGTAGTTAAAAATATGACTTCACACTTCACAATATACCAGTATATAAGTTATATAGTATAACTTATTATTATTTGGGACCAAATGTGTCTTGTATTCATTAGATGCACGTATAAGGGATGTTGATGAGCAACTCCTACTCGTATATTCAAGCGGTATAATAATATGTGTAATTCGTGTACTTATAATAATTATTATTTATTAATATGATGTAGCTGGAGTACGACGTCAACGGCTGCTTGCGTGTATTTTTAGAAAGTTTATTTAAAGAAACTGAAATACCTACAGGGAACAAAATCCAGGGCTGTGCGTGTTGTGTTTATATTATACCTGTATTTGTGTGTACATGATATCTATTAAATGTTATTTACTCTATAATACTGTGGACATAGGTCAAAAGAAAAACTTAATTTTTTTAATTTTATATCACGGAATACGGTTTTAAAGATTGATTTCCGAGTTCAATCTATAAATAATTTTAGATCAGGCATAAATACTGCACATATTTTTAATTTTATTGTTTATTGTTTAAATAATGCTTCAATAATCACTTAACGAATCTATAATTCGTAAATTTTAAACAACAAAAAACAAGTGCAAATGTTGTTTAACTACTGTGCTTATGTACGCATATATATTTCAGAAAATGAATAATAATATTAAATTAATACTATCTATACATCCTGATTTCGATGGGTAAAAATTAAACAAAAATATACGGGGCTATGTTGATATCCAGTGTTGCGCAAAGATAACTAAAAATTTATCTAGATAAAGATAAAAGATAATTGGAATAAATTTATCTAGATACAGATAAAAGATGGTCAATATTTAAATTATCTAGATAAAGATAAAAAATAAAACACTTTTTATCTAGATAAAAAAAAAGATAAAAAATTTTCATTTTATTAACTGCACTACACTTATCTAATAAGTAATAACTAAAATGTATTATTCAATTAAAATTATTATTTAAAAAATAATGATGTTTTATTCAAATTTTTAGATTACATTTTAATGATATAAGAAATATATATTTTTTGTTTAAAAATATAATATATAAAATAAAATAAAAATAAATTATACTTAGCTTCTTATTTAATAAATAATAAATCAATAAACAATGTAATATATTATATTAACAACTAAATCATATAAATGTACATATTATTATTTAAAAAACATTACAACTGTTATTATAAATTTTATATAATTAATAATTAAATTCTTTCATTAAGCACCTACAACAAAGTAGCATATCAAATGTCTTATCCTGAAGCCTATTTCTTCTTGGTGTTAAAATTTGGGATCCACTACTAAAAAGTCTTTCCACTGGTGCTGAAGACGGGAGAGTGGTATTATATTTAAAAAAAACTTTTTTTACAATTGGAAATATGTTTAACATGTCTAAGTTTTTGTCTTTTGAATCCAAATAAGATAGTGCTTGTACAGTTGCATCATTACTATCATCATTATTTAATTGAATACTTTCAGCAGCCGAATTATCTAGTGAATATTTACTTTGTTTTAAAATACCATAAAATTCTTCATCACTATCAGCAGAGTCTTTTTCATTTTCTTTAGAATCTGAATTAATTACTGACTTCATAAAATTACATTCAGATAAAAAAATATTTTTACATGCAGTTAAATATCTAACAGGTATCCATGAAAGCTTAAACTTTGGGTGTGATATTGAAGCAATAATATATGGTCTGCTCTTAATATTTTCCAAATCAAGTATAAAATTAAATCTGTTTTCAAGACTTTTAATAATTGATAATGCTAAACATCTGCAATATTTTAAATTTTTTTGTTGAATTAATAAAAGTCTTAAAGTTATAATGGTTGGTGCAACATATCCTAAAAAACAAGATTTTTCTGCTTGAATTTTATCTAGTGAAACTGCAAGCGGTTCCATAACCAAACAGTATTCTTCTAAATATGCCCATTCTTTTTGTTTTAATTGTTGAAGTTTTAAATCACTGAATGAGGTTATTACTGTTTCTTTATGTAAAATAATTTTTTTAACAGCGTCAAATGATGAATTCCACCGTGTAACAATAGGTATAGGAAATTTGCAACCACAAATATCATACACCTTGTCTGAAGCAACTGTACTTCGACTTAAAAGATTCCAAAAACTACATAATTTATTAAAAGCATTTTTAGAATTCATTATATAAGACTTATCAGAAATTTTGTCTACGTCAACAGTTGCAATTAAACTAAGTGTATGTGCAGAGCATGTAATATGATCTGGTAAGCATATATCATCATTTTCTATATCTTCAGAATTTAAAAAAGTGGAAAAATCTACAGTATCAAAATCTGCACTAGAATAATCATTTTCTACTTCAGTATTATTATCATCACATACAGATTCATCATCAAACCAGTTATCATTATTAATATTCAGAGATTCTTGACCAATGGACTTTAAAGAATATATCCTGAATGCCTTGCCAAAATTGCTAGCATTGTCTGTTACTGTATGCGATATTTTAGAATTTTGGATATTATATGTTTGAGTTATTTCATTCATTAGTTCTGTGATATTTAAATATGTATGACTTCCTTTAATTCTTCTACAACCGAGAACATACGAATATCTAACATAAGTATGCTCATCAATGAAGTGGCAAGTCATACCTAAATAACTTTTGTTATTGCAAGACCAAATATCAGCTGTAGTACATATAAAATTTTGTTTAGCTATCAAATCAGTTAAAATAGTTACGTATGATGTGTACTTGTTATTTAATTCTTTAGACATAACTCTACGATCAGGTAATGAAGTTGCATCATCAAGGCCACATAAACCTTTTACAAGACGTTTGAATGATGGTTTTTCGCATGTCACCAATGGCCTCATTTCTTCTACAATGTATGCAAAAGTTAAGTCAGTAATCTGAAAAATTAAATTCACATACAAACATATAATAATAAATTTAAAAATAATAAAATACATGAAAAAAAATATAAAAATATGGTAACATACAAATTAAATTTTTCTGTATATTTCTGACAATTAAAAGTATAATTTTATAAAAATTGTAGGTAGACATTTATTTATTCTTAAGTCATAATACATGATAGATTCTATCTATTGCCATTTTAAATAATTTATATTGTTTGGTATTTAACAATTGATATTCATGTTTATTTCAAAATATTTCACTGGACAGTAACATATTGATCTATTTTATATTTTTTTACATTAGGTGAACAATAAGTGAATATAGGTACCACCAAATTGAAAAACAATTTATTTTTTAATTCCTAATACAGCAAGTATTAAATAAATAGGAAAACTATTAAGTAATTTAATTAAATAAAAATTATTTTTTGAAAGTTTTAAAAATATTTTGAGATTTTGTACCTCCATAAATTCTAATTATTGACTTATGAATTTTTAAAGATAAATTGTTTTTAAACAGTTCCTAATTTAAAATTTTCTGTAAAATAATGTATCAATATCCATAGATATTATTTAAATGATGTAGGTAACTCGCAATTGTGTAAATTACTTATCTAAATATATTATGAGGTAGGTAGGTAAAATAATTGTCATTAGGTAAATAAAATCAAACGGTTAAGTATAAATCATCTATTTAAAACAAATACTTACTTTTTGTTTTGATATTTTATTTGAATGCAAGAATGGCAAGGTTTCTTGTTTTTTTATGAATTTTAAATTGTTTTTAACAGTTTTAGCAGCTTTTACTTGTTCCATCAAATGTGAATGTTTAAACTATAACAGTATAACAGTAATTATTATAATATATATATAGAGTGTATCACAATGATCTGACAAATTCAAATACAATTTTAATGTAAAATTGTCATATCTCTATGATACACTGTGTATATAGGTAAAATGGATGCAAAAACAATTATTGAATCCGACATCCTAATTTAAATATTTGGATTTTAAGCGTCAATGGGATAACAGTTAATTAATTTTATTTAAGTTATAAGTTATTTACCTTAATGTGGCTTAAAAAATTCCCAGTCGATCCTTTATGGCCATGCACAATTTTGGTACAATATTGGCACTGTGCGGATATTTTATTGTCTTCATTTTCATCAATGATTTTGAAGAATTTGCCATCAAATATGTAACATTTAGTTTTTGTTACTTCCAAATTGTGTGGATTTATTTCACACTCAACTTTTTGTTTTTTGGTGGTGTTTCGAACGATGAATTTATCCATTGTAAATTTGTAATAGATAATTTAAAATCGAACGAACAGGCGAAACACAAAAACAAAACTAAAACGAACGTTCCAGCTTTCCTGGTATAACTAGTGTCACATGCCACAAACGTATCCGTACATGTCATTTTATATTATAAATAATCTATTATTATTTATTACTGCTTTAATGAGAATTAATACGTATTTATAAATAATTATTATTCGTTCAAATTAGTAGCTATATTTATAATTTACAGTATCAACATACTAAATTACTAAGAATTACATTTATACACACTATCTATCATAAAAGTACGGAACATACTTTACTATAATAATATTATACACGAAATATATATAAATGAGGATCATTAATAATCTTAATATTTAATATAAAATATACATTTACGTTTGTGTAACTTTATAGGTACCTAATTGTTTTCGGATATCAATACATTAATCTATTTATATCAACTAACTAATTGAAGAATTTAACAGATATTATTCATATATTGTATGAGTCAAAAAATATCATTATTGTGTACTTAATACTTATATACATATAATGAGCGTGTGTCTTGTGTGACTTATCGCTTATGGTATACCTAAACAACACGACATCATAAGTCATAACATATTACAATTTACGACCGTATAACCAGTATCAGTCCAAATATAATTTTATTATGAGAAATAAAACGTTAATATTTAATAAACCATAGGGAAAGTTATGATTACTTTATATTTATAATTTTATTCCATTTCTATACTTCAAAGAACCGTAAACAATGAGACTGGTTTTCAATAAATATAACAAAAATTAGTAGTTGTGTACAGAAAGCATTTTTTGGAAAAAAAAATAATCCTATAATTTATTTATCTAGATAAATTGGGTAAGATAATACAATTATTCATCTAAGATAATTCATCAGATAATAAATTTAATTTATTATCTAGATAAGATAAAAGATAATTAATTATTTATCTAGATAATTTTTTTAGATAATTTATCTAGATAATGCTCAACACTGTTGATATCTCGATTTTAGTGTATTTAAGTTCATGCAAGAATTAACATTGGCGAAATTAATCACCTTATTAGATAATTCGACTGAATATCATCACACTCGGTATATTATTTTCGAACGAGGTTAATAATGTTAATATTATTATCTAAACTTTCGTGGTATGTCTAAAAACAACCTCTAAAACTTTCCACTACATATATCCTTGTTCTTTGATTTGTTATATCCGATTACTGTAAAATTATCATTGGCATTGGAAATATAATTGGTATTTTTTTAACAATTATTCACGATTTTAATACACTATTAAGTTATTTAATATTTTAGAGATATATTGTAAATTCAAAACAATAACAATATAAATCAGAGATTACTGATCAATAAATAAAAAAACTATTAATTCACAACTTCTTACACCGAGCACGTGAAATAAATGAAACAGTCCATAAATAGATTGAAATTTGTAATGAATATGATATATCAAATTTAATTCATGTAGATACTTGCGTTTGAAAATCGTTTGTGTTTCTAATGTTTCTTTTCGAAAATTAACGATGGCTAGACGTAAAATAATAACTATTTATACCTACAAACTTCTCTCGTAAGTTGTGTCATGTCGGCGACTTACCACTCATTACGTACATGGATGTGGAATTTCTAATGATACATGTTACTACCTATATACATATGCGCATATACTTAATACTTACATATATAATATGGCAAATCCGGTGGAAGTATATTATATATAAAGAGAACAAATCACGACGTTATAATAATATTATTTATTCACCGAAGTATATGATATAATGTATAATAGGTATATGTACTATTAATTTTATACATAGCTGGTTATCTCGCGTGCAGTACGACAATATTGATACTACGTTTTGACTACAATGCTTGCCTGCCGTAGCTATAATATTTTTATCTTTTATAAAAATTGAGTTCCAACCAAGTGATGAATATTATTAATGAGATTCGATTATTTGTGTGCGATTATTATTGCAGTATGGTCGATTGCTCGATCTTCTGTTAACACGTTATGATTTAAAAATATATATTTATATTTATATTTATGCTTTACCTGCAATGTAAGAGTATATAAATATATACTTAATAATATGATTTTTTTCATTTACTCGATTATTGTACTTGCAGCACTCACTTCATCGAAGGTGCGTATTATTCTACAGTCTCTAACACCTATATATAATACATTTATAGTATGCCGTTCTAACCATTCAGTTTTGAGTTACGTATTGAATCGGACATATTTACACATTTATGCATCAGTTACAATTTCTAAACGTTTTCCGCCCGCAGTGAACAGTTATTTGTTTAAAAAAAACTTTATCAAACACGTATGCTACGATAATGTATTGTACTCAAATAATTATTGTAATGGAGAACACAAACTGCACGAGCGCAACATTTATTTGGAATATTGTAGTCTTTACCGATACGTAAGAGGTATGATATCATAACAAATTTAAATTTATATTTGCATTGATATTTATTTTATATTCCGTAGCATTATAAATATGTATTACATTTATATTATTTAATCAATTATTATTATATAAATAATATAATATTGCACAATATCAATATCTTTATAAAAAATCATTACCAAATAACAATAATAAGTCTTTTAACGTTGTTCATATTATATTGTGAAAAAACGTGAATCAAATTGGAAAACACGATTTTATCGTAATTGAATTTTGTTTTCGTAATCGAATAATCTTTTCGAACAATATTCTAGTAAATGACAAAAAAGGTATTTTGTGATCATAACAATGAATCATAAACACTAACTTCATACCTAGTTTTATCAATTGGTCAATGCAATATTAATTTCATACCTAACTAATAACTATTGACAAAATACATTTTGTAATTGAAATAGTATTTTTTTTTCAACTGTGTTATTTATTACCATACATAGTACCTATACCTATGTAATATAGTTATAAAAATATTCATGAAAACGGTTTCAATGGAATTCAATTCAATGTTGTGATTGGATTTGTAAAACCTAACTGTTGCAATAATACGAAATGTGATGTAAAATATATGTATTCATATACATCATTTAATTATATTATTTTTAAATTATATTGTACGAGAATAATGCCAATCGTTATTATTAGTTAGTATACTATTTATGATTATTGAAACATACTATAATATTCAAATATTTTTAGTTTATCAACTTACGTATTAACATATGTGCCAGATACAAGTATTCTGAGTTCAAGATATTTACTTAAGTTTAATAATAATAATAATTATTATTATTATAATATTAAAAACTAGTCAGTTAGCTGTTGTGAATAAAAATCGTAGACTGTAATAATAATTAATAATTACTGGTGCATGTTCTTTGAATTTCTGACATTTCTCTTGTTCTCCAGACCCAAGTCGACAGTTTATAAATGTTTGTAGGTAATACTCATATATTATTATGATATATATATTATGCATTATAAGTAGACGCGAATCCTATTATTAATCGCAGTGTGCAGTGTGCTCTTAATCGCCTGACGAAACGGTTTTGTAAAACCGCTTTTCGTTTACAGGTCGGCTGCGGAATCCGTCCACTTACCTTATCTCCTCTCTCCCTTCCCACACACATACTTTCAATCGTATATTGGTAAACACGCCACTACGCCTGCAACGTCCCGTGGATCTGATTTATCGATGTACCACATCCGATTAATAAAATATGTACCTACTAATATGTTATACTTAATATATTATTATTATTATCATTATGCGTAGTAATACAATGCGTTAGAAAAAACATCATGAACTCATTTTTAATTAACATTTTTAAACATTTTTTTTTACCTTTATCGGGTGCGTGTCAAAAATTGTGCTCCCAATATAATATAATAGTCATAAAATATGCATTCAGTATTTAGACAAGACGGTCACCCGGTGATCGCGTCTCAACATTAAGAAATAAATTAAACGGTTAGGTATAATGAATCTGTAATAAAATGAGCGTTTATTCATAGGTCGAAAAACAAAATCAACGATGCCGCCGAGATGAGGTCATCGCATTCTCTAACATAGGTATTATGCAGTATACACAGCCCATAGTACATAATATAATACTATTGTGAGCATATTATGAATAAATATTATATCGTAAAGGCAAATGGTATACATAATATAAGTATTACTATATTTTTCATCATATATCGTGGGATACAGGGGTTTACTTAACTTGCGTCTCGCGACTCCCGTCGTTATATTACATACGTATTTAGTACTTACTATTTAGTTCCATGTGGCTCATATTATATAAATGAAAAGAGTCAATCATAAATAAATATAAACTATGAACAATTTTCAAAACAGATTTTTTTATCCTCTGGAGTTTTAAGAGTTAAATATTTTATTAATAATTATTTTTTTTATAGATTGGTGAATAATAATATACCTATTATTATAATTTAATAAATCTTTACTTTTAATTCACGTGTATATAATTTTTCCATGAACCAACTGCACGTATGCACCAATATTATTTTAATGGGTAATTAATGATAACACTTAACTTCCTGGACAGTGAGCTAATATAAGAATACTCTCATGTCTAAAATGTGTACGTATATCATATCTTTACAATGAGTGGTAATTACTAATTTGTAACAATAATATAAACTATAGTATATAGTACTCTAATATTTGTAGTTTTCGTTTTAAAAGTAATAATACTTTGCCACAACTGTTATAAAGAAAGTAAATACTTTTATACATAGATTACAATTTTATATTTGATAAATTTATTGATGTTATTTACCATTCACTTATATATATAGTGACATACTTACACTAAATGTGAATGGATAATCGACCTAATACATGAATAGGTACCAATAGTAGAAATGATTACAATTTTTAAAAAATTTTTCATACCTATTATTTATTTAATATTTCATAAGTCAGTACCTATCATATATTTTTTTATAAGATGTACCTATCTAATATAAATATTATTCATTTTACTTGCATGTCATAATCCTAAATAATATATTACAAGCAATTGCAACTTTTGTCCAAGATTTTACAAATACACATAATATTATATGAAAATTAGTGGATAATGGGCATATACCAAAAACTCGTGATTTTATAGTTATTGATATTGATTTAAAGGCGTAATTGGGTGGATATATTTGAATGGAAGGAGTTACGCTTAATAACAAACATATAATATTAAAAAAAATTTCATAAATTCTGTTACAAACTTATTAAACATGACTTCTGTAACATTGAAGCCAAAAGTTGGATCATACCAAAAATTGGTTATTGGAACTCTATGAAAATATTGAAACCAGAATTACACTGATATTCTTAAATATTTATTTTAAAAACAAAAGCCAATATTTTGAAAGTATATACTAAAAGCGATTTTCATTGATATTTAATTTTATTAATCATGTATGTTTTATTTATTTATTTAAAATTGGTAGGCAAGTACTAAGTAGTAACAGATACAGAACTATTAAATTTCATTGAACCAACATTTTCCTTTTTCTAGAAGTTAAACTGAAACCAAAAATACTATAAAGATTCTAAGTTCTGATTGGGATTGGAACAGTAAGAACAGATTAGTAGATAAAACGATTTTTCTTCAAAAATGAGATACCGTTTTCTTCATTATTAAATTTCCTCATAAAAGGATAAAAGTATACTTTCCATTTTTTCACACACATTTTCGAACTAGAATCATGTATATTTTTCTTCAAATATTAAAATTTTTAATTATAAAAATTATTTATTTAATTTGTATTTTTACACAGTATATATTTTTATCGCTTGTTACTCTTAATAATTATTCATAATACATGTATAAACATTAAAATTTTACGATAATTGTTATATTAAATTTTAATATAAAATTAAAGTTTTAAATAATAATAATATTTAATATTTATCACAATGATTTTTATTTTTAGTTTATTTCATATTTTATTTTTACGTATTGGTATACCTATAAAAATAGAATAATATTTTTAGCTAGAAAATTATCGGTAACTATTCAAATTATTAAGTGAGTAATTTCTTATTTTATTAATAAAGAATACCTTCATCATAAACATACATAGTCAACACTAGAGGAATATCTATAGTTATTGAATTGTGTTTCACGACCTCTTGGGTATCCATGGATGCTCTATCGGTGGTGTCGACCTGACGCATAATCTGAGATATCTTATAAAAGAAAGGTATTTGAAAACAAACGAGTGTAAGGGAGTTCGCAGTTTCTACTAGTCTTTCGTGAAAGTATAGACAGATCCAGCCCCTGATAGCGGGGGAGGGGGAGGGCGAATATTCAAAAAAACCTTATATACGTGTAAGTTTGTTTAATTATAATATCGAAAAAGCAAAAAAGAAATTCAATTAATATTATATTTTTTCCTAAATAAAACACAGTTTACGGGGGGCCCTTCGCCCCCCGCCCCAATTTGCCACTTTATGAAGGGTTCATGTTCTACAAAAGTTTAAGAATTGCTGTGATGTATCACTTATGGAGAAAAATAACTAAGGCCAACTAGTAAACCCTTATAATATCCCCCAAAAATCACTTTAAAATTACAAAATATTAGTAAATCTTTATTGCATTGGGATGCCATTCATTACTTATTGAGTGCATATATTTAACCATTTATTGGTGCTGTTCATTGAAAAATTTGCTTGCTGACCGTTCATATATAAAACATGTGAATATAGTAATACCTATACATTTTATAAGTATACGATATTATGCACGCGTATATTTAACGATTTTTATAGCACACTTGAGTAAGTAGATAATATTATATAATATATCATGTGTACCTAATCTAACCTATAGTACCATTTAAAATATAAATTTATGTATAATATACAGAGTGATTCATCAAACAAAGCTCACTCCCATTTTTTTCATTTAATAGTGAATTTATTCAAATTATACTATTTTTAAGGAGTGTGATGATAAAAACTATTATTTTTTTTAATCGAAAACTGTCTTTTTTACTGTAAATTATTTATTAGATAATTTTTTTTAAATTTGTCATGTACTTATCTACTTTAAAATTCAAACGATTAATTTTTCAAGTATTAAAATATTTATTCAAAGATAATAGTCATTACAGATGGTTCACATAAATACAAAATAGATGTAATATCAAATTAATATATTATACTTTGGATCATTATTACAAGTTATAAGTAAATAAATAAATTGATATTAATTATAAAAATGTTCGAAACTTATTATTATTCTGAGGACACGAAGTTAAATAATTCAAACACTATTAGTTCGAATTTCGATTTAAATAAGACAAAATTTTCAGAATAAATATCTGCTAAATAATAAACCTAACCTAGAAGAACACTTCTTAAGACAGTATAGTACTAAAAATTTCAAGCCTTCAAAAATAATGGTTTAAAGTATACTTGAAGATTTCAAAAATCACTGTATTATTGAATCAAGTGAAAGGGGCGAGTATACTTAATAAATCACTCTGCGTATTATTACTCAATTATTTAACTTATCGTTTGACCGCGCAATGTTTGCATTGACTGTACATAATATGTTAGTATATAGTATAATAGTATGTATATTATATTATACCGACTAAAATGCATTTTCATTACCCAATGCTAATATATAGATACAATATTATACTGGAGTTATTATAATAATGTATTAATTTGTATGGAAACAAAAACATTTTAACAGCTCTATAAACGACGACGGTAGTTACGTAATACGTAATATAGGAGTCGCAATCCCAATATACCTGTGGACTGTTCAATTACCACACGTACACATTATATTAAATGCGAATACGTTTACAAATTGTTCGTAAAACATGACGTGCAAGTACAGTTTTAAAAGAAAAACAGCTGTATCTATAAAATACTATTACAAACAAACGCGTATCCAGAATAAGCGATTTTGCGATAAACAAGTTTTCATATATTTTGTTTGTTGTAGCAATGCCATTTTTTCAAAAATATATATTAATTTATTATTTGCATACCTACTCTACTACAATATAGAGTTTTTCGTTTTATGATTATGTTATGGTCTTTTTTATCGCTATACAAGCGTATGCACATAAATAACTATTTTGTCTATATCTATAATAGCTCTCTTACTTTAAGGCGAGAAATATAAGTCTCTTTTTTTATCTGTAAATAAATAATATTAAATTTACTAACAAAAGCATAGGATACAATATATACTTTATATATATAATTCAATTATTAGCCATATAATATTTGATGTCCTAGGGTTGTTTTCAAGTATATAATTTGTATCACTACAATATTTTACACTCATACATAATACATATAAATATATGTATTAGTGAATATACCAAAGCAACTGTGAAAGAAAGAAAAAAAAATCAACGATTAAAAGTTTGATTAATATTATAAATTTTAATGCGTAGAATATATCCTACAATATATAATATCTTAACATTATATTATATTATCATTAATTAGTAGGTATAATAATATTTTAGCGAAGTTCAATTTTTTTAACGTATAGTAAAATAAACACTTAAAAGAATGATAATAGTTTAAATAAAACCATATACCTCCCTTGTAAAAATTGTATGTTCGTCGTGATCCAAAATCAAAATACATCTCAAATAGAGTAAGATAAGATACGAATTTTAATCGGTTATAAGTATTATTATTTAAAATAACTATATTTTTAGAAAATTGTTTCGAAATATACAATGATCTACATATTTTAGTACCTACCTAATAATTATCAAATAATAAAATTATTAATACAAATATTATGAGGAAAGGTGGCAAATATCCATGTACGGCGTTTTTTAGCATGGATCAATTGTCCTAAATCCATGATATACCTATATCTACTTACTATATAAACAGACGATGCATCAAGAAAGGCTTGTAATGGCGCGACACTGATGTTGCAGTCGCTGTCCGTGAGGCTAGACCAGAGCCACATTCCGCGATCAGGCAACCACTGCTTCGTAGCTATTCATATATAATAGTATATTATATGTATAGAGGTACACGAGCGCGTCTAAGTCGTTTACCAACGTTCGTTCACAGCAACTATGCATTGCAATTCTTTGTCATCGCAGTCATTGCTAGTCGATACCATAATATTACCGATACACATATTTCATATATATATATATATATTATATAGTCGACTATTTAGTACCACACACTATCCTACCTATCATATTATGTATATATACAAACTTTTAATAAAATAAAATAATAATTTATCGTATAATCATTGCCATACATATTTTTAGGCATTATATTATAATACAATTGTGGCATCGCAAACACCGCAACTGCTTATACTTTAATTATACAAATCACTAGGAACAAATAATATATTGTTGACAGTATTAGTATGTTATCAGAAAGAGTTGCTGGAATAATAAATAAAAATTAATTTTTGAAAGTAATTAAAATGAAAAATGGATTAGGTAGTATTTGAGTTAATCGCGTAGGTATCGATGGTTAGAATGTTAAATACCTATTATTGTTATACAAATTTTAATGATACCACTATACAACGATTTGTGTATATTTCAACACATTTTGTGGACAGGCACTAAAATTGCTATAGCTGTTATTTCAAAAGTCAATGTACATGTATCATTATTTTTATGGTAGTAGGGTTTAAATTATTAAAAAAAAACTTACTATTGTTATAGCGCAATTATTTTTAATGGTTTCATGTGAAAAAATATACTTTACTGCTTCACTATAATAATTCTGTTAATAGAGATTAGAATCGTATTAAAAGTTTAATCCAACTTGATTGTAAGAGGCAACTAAAAGAATTAGGACAAACTGGTCCTGAAAAATAGGGGGTAGTGGCCAACACTAGGGGAGCGCACGGTAGTGCGTTTCCTTCAAGGCCTACCAATAGCCGGGTTGGGAATTCAGAATAATGGAAGAGATTCGCCTCGAATTGACCAACTAACATCAACTATAAATCCAGTCGGTGTCAAGAGAGAGGGGTGCCCCACTAAGTGTCGGATCGGCTAGCCGATCTAGTGCTTCGTGACGCTCAAGATTGAGGTGCCTACATCGGCTGAAACGTGGTAGTTGTGGGACCAGCGCTAGTATAGTAACATACCACCTTACCTTGGTGAGGGGAAAAACTCCTAAGGCGTAAGCCGACCGGACTCAGAAAGATACAGATCTAAACCAAGTGCTGTTGGTTCCCAAAACGACCCAGATCCGACTAGTTCGGTCTGAACCTCCATAGCCAGTTAATAGCACCACGAGTCAAGAAACGGTCCGTGATAAACACCACAAACTATGGATATACTCTGCAGTACCACTGTAATATTTGATAAATTGGGTATTGTCTTATTTATATTTCACTCTTTTACAAAATATTATTATTTATAGTAATTTAAAAGCAGATTTCTGAGAGTGAATAATTTTTTTTCAGAATATTGTGTTGTTTATACGTAGGTATGTATTAATAAAACGCGATTTTAAACGATTGTAAATTGTGAATGAATTTAAAAAATATTATAAATTTAAACCTTCCTAAATTTTTTGGTAATATCTCATTAAAAAACACCAGTTTTATGAATTACATAATGTTTTACTTTTCATTTGAAAGCTATAAATTATTATATTACCTATGCCTATTGTGTATATAAAAAGTTGTAGATAAGTTATAGGTATATATAATTACGTGTAAAATTACTACAGCACAAAGCAAATCCTATTAGAGAATAATTTGGTTGAGGCAGTTTCGATCAATTTTTAATTAGACCATATCGTAACCACGACAATTTTCAGTTGTCAAATTTACACATTATATACTTATATTAATTAATCGAGTAGTATTATAAATAAGTTCAGAGAGATGATGTTGTTTATGCATGTGTGCATAACGCACATCCATCTTAGTCATTGATACCTAATTAATAATTAGCTGCGCACATAATATCATTATATTTTGATTTAGTACGGACGTAATGTATGTGCGTTTGTAATTTTATATACCTATTTATATATATAATATAAGATGTGCGTTTCGCGAACATTATCGATTTTCTTATATATAACATCGATATCGTGTGGATACTATAGTACAATTATTATTTTATTATATATATTTATACACACACGTACGATATAATAAACGATATCGAGTAAAAAATAAATAAATCGCTAGTTATTTCTTTCTCAGTCTTCTCCTGTTTTCTTCTTCTCTACCTATATTTATTGTATTATATTGTGTGCTGATAGTAGGAGAGAAAGATAAAGAGTGAGTGAATGATATAGAAAGAAGAGAGAGATAGTCACGGTTGAGATGAAAACGCATTTTTTCCTCGAGGCAAGTGACCTTCGGGCGATCTGCACCGATGGCGGCGACGGCGCATATATAATATAATCAGACGATCGGAACAGGGGGGCCGTACCGATACTAGGCGCGTGCGTGCGCGTGCGTCTCCCCCCGCCGCGTGCAATAAGTATACGACGGCAATGGGAATTCGTGGTCCGGAAAGATATGCGGTATCCGGTCACGGGAAAAGAACTTTGTTGATTTTTTTCCATATCCAATAAGCAACGGTTACAGCAGCAGTCGGAATATTATTGTATTGTATCATGATAAAATAATATCATATTATTATACGTTTTTATTTTTCCACATTTTTTTTTTTTTTTTATCTTCTTCTAAGTAATCGCGTTTGTATATATAACTACGTTATGTATTTATATCGTTCATATAATTGTATAAATACCACTGTGGTTATGCCTATGTTGACGTGTTATTGATGTATACTGTAGCTGTTTAGGTATAATTTATAAATAATACCAAGTGATTTTTTTTATCAAAGAGAAAATTTATCATTTTGAAAACTATTAAGTTTTTTAAAATATTTTTTGTACATAACTTAAGTTTGTTACAAAACAACATTTAAAAAAATTATATTTTTACCATTTTACGAGTGACACAGGGGTACACCGAAAAATATTTTACTGAGTTACCTATGATAGGCATATAATATTAATTGGAGTAAAATTACGTTACCTATAATTTTGGTGGTAGGTAGTTGTATAGAAAGTTTATGATTTTCAATTATTAATAAGAAGAAAATTTAAGGGCATTTAACCTAATATTTTAGAATAATCGAATTGAGAATTAAGTAGCTTGTAAAGCCAAAGCACATGGTTAAATTTTATTTTATTTTCAAGTGATACGATATCACTGTGCTATATTAAAATGTAGGATATAAGCATATTATTTAATAATAATATAGCTAAACACTATGTATATAGATTGAAGTTTATTTGTTATTATATAATTTGTATGAGAACAGCTAGTACAACCCTGGAACATGGAATATATAGTATATACTTTTATAGTGTCCAGTAAAAAGTCAATCAAATATTATAAAAATTAATTTGTTGCCTCAAATTAAAAACATTTTTAAATTTTATTACTTTTTTCTTTAATTTTTCACTGTATATATTAGAAGGTTTCAATTCTATACATACACATTTTATACAGTAAAATGGGCTAGAATAGTAAACAATTTAAATAATAACGTTGAAGCAAATAAGCCATTATAATATATTTTTAGTTATTTGGCTTATGTTTGACTGCTTATTTGACATTATTCAGTAAAGTCTATCTATACGTAAGTCATGAGTTAAACTTTTAATTATTTGTTATCTGATGATAGTTAAATGAAATAATTATTTTAATAATAATTAATAATAAAAGCAATAATTTATATACATTTTGAAGATAACAGACAGATTTCAACGTGACATTAACTACTCATAAATATTCATTAATAATATGATGCAAATATGTCATTTAGCATATTGCTTGATTACCGCACATACTAAATAAGCGAAAGTTCGTTATTATTGTGACAATAGACATGACCACCTAAATTATATTACATAATAAATTGACTAAGTTATTATTATCTACAACAGTGTTGACTGTTATGTGTACCTATAAGTTAATGTGCTATAATAGTTACAAAATATTTTGTTTTTATTATTCTTAATTCATCTTTGAAATGTTTTTTAACTTATAAGTAGGTATTCATGATTACATTTTTTTTTTAAATATTACTCAAATATATTTAATTATCACAATATTTATTTTATCAAGATGTATTTAAAATTTGCATTTGTGGGGTGGAGGTCTGTCGAATGCAAATGTAATTATGTGGTTGACATAGGTTAGATAAGATAAATATTAATTTAAACATTTTAAAAATTTAAGAAAGACCATAATAATATAAAAAATGTTCTTCATAATAAATAGCTATCATTTTTATATCAAATGTATTTCATTTAATTTCCTAACTTTGAAATCTACAGCTCTCGGTTATCAAAATGATTTTTATTCGAATACATATTTTAGATATGTATTTAAATATTTAAAATATTATTCAAGATATCCATACTTTTATTAATTTATTTATCTTTTTATATAATGTCTTTCATTCAAATGCTTATTCTATATTATAAAACCTAGATTAAATTAATTATAAGCCCATTTAACAATGGCTTTCATATAGGTACATGAACTTAGAGTTTTTATCAGGGGACAGGGTTGTACCACTTTCGACCATAGGCGTATTGCATCGCCCCTTCTATCCAATTTTCAAAATTTTCGACAAATAACATAAATTTACAGCGAAAAATGTGGTTGTGTATATTAATAATTTATCATTGAATAAAACTAAGATATATATACTATACGAACTATTTTGCCTAACTATTTATTAAAAAGTACGTCGTTTGGTGTATTATTTAAGTTAAATGTAAAATAACTTCATGAGAAAAATATTGGTTTAGGCGGTTTCTTCACTCGCGAATAAACGAATAAACTACATAAATTTTGAATGTAGGTAAGTGAGTGTGTTTGTTTTGCTAATAGTAATTTGTATGATTTATTTAAGCTTCGTATTATTAAGAGAATATAATAGTATAATGTAGAAAACAGAAGTATAATAATAAATTAATGACTAGAAACGCTTCAAAAATAAAACTAAGGTATTATATATATATATTAAGTATTATTGTATATAATAATTATTAATTCATAATATTTATTTACTTATGATATTATAAATAAAATATACTATCATAAAAGAATCATTTATGCATTTTGCATTTACTTATATGTGCATGTGTATAATATGAAACTCAATGACAAAAACTTCTACTTATTTATTATGGTCCAGGTCTCCTAAAAATGGAACAGACTTGATTTCAGTTGTATATATTACGAGTGCAATAATTATTATTCAGGTATGTTGCGTATTTGTTAAAAACACAAAATATGTTCTAAATAATTCTCTGTTCATTTTATGCAATAACACATTTAAAAAATATAGAGTCGGTAAAAATAGTAAATAGCAATAATTATTGCTAGACAAAAAAAAAAATGAGCATTTTACAATTGTATTTATTTCGTCGGGTAATTTTTTTTATTTGTCAACATCATATTATATTTCGTTCATTACCAACACAATATGCGTATAATAGGTACATCTACAAAACACGCATAAATCCGTAGAAGGTACCCGTGCATTTATAATATTACGAGAATATCATATATTTATATAATTTCGTACACAAGACGACATAAAGTGTTAAACCATTAGTCATAATATTATTATTGTTACCTATCTACCCGCGAACAGGCTACACTCGACTTACACTTAGAGATATATTACATATATGTATAATGTGTACCACTCACAAGGTATTGTAATATAATGTAGATGTACATGAATACCGGAATACCTACTGTAAATATAATATGTGCATACTGAGAAGCATCGGGCGAACGTGTTCGTAATATTTGCGTAAATAATGCGAAAATATTTAATATACTAGGTATATTAACATAAAAAGCGTTTAAATATTCTACTAAGACTAACCTAATCCCAGTATGTCTGCATGCATTTACAACTTCTATTATTTAAATATTTAAACATACCTATATACACTGTGTTTATAATAATCAAAGGTATTATATTTTATCCGATGAGCTGAAATTTTCTATTTGTCACGACGAATTTTCTAACGAATTACTACAACGACAACGCTTTGTTCATTGCAAAAATAAAATTGCATTTTACAAACGACGTGAACATATTTCTTCATTGTATGTACCTAATATAGTATATGTATTCGCGCTTTTATAATTGGAATACATACACACACAGATGTACGGTTCATTATAATAACATTCAACGTGTCCTAATAATGCACACGGGGACCCGCCGTGCCAGTATAATACTCCCGTGTGTATGTCTGTATACCTAATACCTAAACCGTTAACTACAATATTCTGTAAAATACGATTTTCTGACTTGTTATTATCGCGCTAGGAACGTAATTATATAATGACGCGTTGCTGGGGTCGGCATATAATATATATACGCGTGTATATCATACGATATTACACGCGAGAGAGCTCGAAAATTCGTGAGTTTCTGGTGACCTACCTGCATGTACATATATTTACAATTTACACGTACATTATATACGTGTATAACTGATTAGATTGTACGTACACCTATACATTGACTGGACAACGCGGGAAAAACGCATTTTTCTAATTTTCAAACGGTATACGTAGGTACTAGGTATAGTATAGCCTAATCCATCGTAATACTTTCATGACTACATCATAATATTAAATATACCACATTATATCGATAATATGCTATAAATTACAATATTATATCTACGCATAGCGATTCACCAGCATACTCACTTCAATTTTTTCCACTAATAATGAATTTTTCACATTCTAGTTTTTAAAAATTTTAAAAATATTTATAAGACTATAGGAGCTACATAAATTTAATTAAATATATTTTAGTACACTTAAACCTTTTGGTTTCATATTTTAAAAAGAGAACTCCGTGGTAACAACAGACTTTTTTTTTTCAAGTGAGAATTACCATTTTTACTTATACATTATTATTCAAATTCATTTTTTGGAAATGATGTCTCTAAATCTATTTTTGAATAATTAGTTTTTACGTTACTTAACTTTGCACACAAAAAACAATATATATATATTATAACATACACGAGAGAGGTTATATAACTAATACTAATCTGTTCATATTTTATAATTTGTAACATTTTCTGAAAATAATATATACTAAATCCAATATTACGTTAATTTATTTTATATTTTTCTAAACCATTTTTAAGGGATATTATCTTTAATACATAATATCTACACACATTTCAATAAATTATAAATTACAAGATACATCATAATTTTCAAAAATTAATCTGTTTAATGTAATTAACAGTAAAAAGAGTTGGTTTTCAATTTAAAAAAAGGTGATTATATCAATTACTATTCCACATGCAGGGATTTTTTTATAAATAGCCCAAAAATCTAAATGAAAATAATCAAAAATGTTAAGAAATCAGAATTCGAATAAATTCGCTATTAAAATAAACAACGTTATGCTGGGCCTGTTTGATGACTCACTGTGTATAAATGTAAAATATAGTATTAAATAGAAAAAAATTTAATCTGGACAATTGTATATTAGAGTTATTTAATGAATAATTTAAGACATAAACTTGTAGTCTTATTAAATAAGTACTATCTAGTGATAATTAATAATGGTATAGCTTCTTAAATAATACTTACTGCAGAGTGATAAATGATAATTATCCAAAATTACAGTACTTATAGCTAATAATAATATCTATTATCTGTAAGTATTATATCATTTTGTCTATTTTTTTCGTACCATATCTGAAGAGATTTAACCACCCGCAAAAATCAGTTTTACTCTTTGGGCGCTCAAATAGTAATATTATCGTGTATCGGACGTGCTGCAAATGTATCGCAGCAGTTGAGATTACTTGACACGGCGCATCGTCGGCCGAGCGCGACAATTCGATGGCAGATCGGCGGAACGGGCGCGCCCGACCGTATAGTCAAGAAAAAAGTACAATATTATATTATTATAAATTCACGCGATGTGTTTTCCGGAAAATACCGAGACGGTATATGTAGTTATGAGCAGAAATTATATTGCAGTCAAGATCTTTATATTATTGTTAGATATAATTTTTCCAGTTCTTTTAGTTTAAATAAGCATCTGCTTGTAATAAATGTGTTTTCCTCGGTGTTTTCATATATTACACATCATTATTATTGAAATTAAGTATAATGATGTATATTGCGTTGTTACAGACGATTTTTGAACGTGGTTCTTCTGATCACTTTTATCCATTTGTTGTATTGTTTACAACTTAAAAGTATAACATTGTCATAATTACACCAGTTACACAATACTTCTAAGTATAAAAAAAATAATGTTGCACAATAATAATGTTTACTAAACCCCGCCTTTATTTTAAGGGTTGGACTGTCTCTAACGATGATACATGTCATTTTCGTTTAATAAATTGCAACGATATGCGTTGTGTGTGATGGTACAACAATAAAGGTATTTTAGGTGTTAATACTTATTGTACCAACATTATACATAAACAATATTATATTTTTTCAATGATCAATTTTCATTCTGTTGTGTATTATTGTTTTCTATGTAGATACATGATACATTCATATAAATCGTGTATTTCTATTTTCCGAGTCAATGTAATTAATATATATATAACGGTAATGGCTACCTAAAGACTTTATTTAAAATACACTAATATATAAAGCTCGCAGATAGGTACCTATTATAATCGCGTTATTTTCATAGTTCGTTTCACTAGCTATATAGTAATAAAAAATAAAAAAATAATTTAAGATTTTATATAGAAATCGTTGTATTTCGGAATTCAAATATTATGCCCTGTTTTCCAAATGTTTCTCTATCGTACTGTTTGGTACACTTATAATCAATATGATAGAATATATATTTAAGTATGCATATCGCTACCTAACGCGTTCTATCTTGTTTTGTGGACAGAGCGAGAAATATATTTAAGAATGTGGAGTATAATTAAAAAGTTTGAAAATTAAACAAAAAGATTCTCATCAAATATGTGTTATTAAAACAATTTAAAAATAACAAAAAATACAGTCACAATTTTTATGATAAGCGTTTTAAATAGAAATTATGTCAAAATTTGATATTAATCGAAAAATATATCTTTTTTCTCTTACAGTTTTAGATACTACTAGTTCCGACTACGCATCATCCTACGGTACGTTTAGTATTGGCTTTTAATAGTTGTATCTGTGAACTGTGTTATATTTTTGCAAAAAGTAGTTCCACATTTAACTTAAGTATCAATAATAAGAGAACATAAATATTAACGAAAATAGATATTAATCCACTTATTTTTTTCATTCATTTTTTCGCAAATAATTTTACATCGAATTGAATTCAAAATATTTTATTACGCCCATTAAGTACTATACATACTAAATGGCGACCGACAAGGTAAATTTGAAATCTACAACTAAGTATATAGCATAACTATTTCCCCATTTTTTAAATCAGTTTTTTAATAAACATATTTTCTTCGTTCCAGTTGGTAACATTGTAAAACTCTGTAAGCTAGTCACTATCTGTAATGGGTCGACAATGATTAATTCAAATGTCGGTGGCATTAATAATAATAACATTATTTACAATCAGCAAACTGTAACCATATTTGGTGTATGGTATAGTATATACTTTATATATAGTACAACATATAGTCATACATATTAGACTCTTACTCGACACCTTTCCAAACGATATACATATGAACGAACATATTATGTATTAATATATTATCTTCGTATTAAGCTAGATTTGAAGGTATGAATAAAGTGGAAAAATGCGTCGTTATTGTGCAAAATATTGCCTAAGCTTAATAAACCCCTTCTACTTTCGCGGTGCCCAAAGATCGGTGACGACGTACCTATATAATAATAATTTATAACATATTATGCTATTTTATTATGATTATCGTTCTATTATATTATATAGGTACAGTAATTCCATTATCATTAATAGCATAATATGGCATCGAAATTGTAGTATTAAATTTTAAGTAGTTTGATGATGGTACACATAGAACATATACGATCTCCCTACATATTATAACAATAATATTACATACCTATTATGCTATAATATAATATAATATAGTGAATAATCGTTTTGCACGAGTTCTCCGTCGTGGCAATGTACGCCATTATTATACTATATTGAAACATAGGTATACAATGATTTTACTTGAGAATCTATCTCTTACACACACACTAAAACGTTTACAATTATTTTCATTTGATTTATATCACGTGCAAGACGCGTTTATAAAATATGTAATATTCTGTCCAAAAATATAATTATTCGTAAGGTACCTTTAAATTATTACCATTATAAACGCAAGTGCATGCAACGACGACTATAAACTGTGTATTTGGATTTCGGATAACCTGTCCAATGAATTTTGTGACTTTTTATTATAATTTTTTATAAATATTATAATATATTACTTGAAGCGTTTGAACGGTCAAGTAAATATTTCTCCAAGAGAACCTTTTTAAAAAACAATGATTTTTATTCAAATTTATTTTTTATTTACAAATATAAATAATACCCCACAGCAGATGAGATAACAATAATGGTGTACCAATATTGAAAAAAATAATCGGTGGATAAATATGTCAATAATATACCTATTTACACTCATTGCAAAAAATGTTAATGATTAATGAGTCATTATTGGTTTTTTCGGTATACTACGTTTTAAGCGTTGAACTTTTTTTTTTATTTTGAATGGCTTTATTATAAAAAAGAATAATGTAGCAATTTATAAAATATATTTAAAAGCATTATAAAAGGTGGCGTAGAAGGATATATTGGAAAAGGAAGACTTAGGATAAAATATATAAAACAAATTATAATAGACACAGGAAAGAGTTGATGCAACTGGTACAAGAAATTAAAGGAATTAAGTTACAAAGAAGGAGCATTGAATTGTAATGAAAAGTTAAAAAGTAAAAAAAAAATGCAATGAAAGAAGAAGACGATATAATATATATTTTTATCATCGCGGTTTTGGAAAAGTGTTTAAACACGACAATTTTTAAAATAATTTTTATTAAGCATTTATTATTATCGCAGTGTAAATTTTCTGAATTATAATAAATAATCGATGTAATGAAAATCGACGGCAAAAGACTGCAGTATCAGAAATGTTAATCGTGTTTTTATTCTTTATTAGTTATTAAATATTATGAATTATTATATTAGGTACCTGCAATCTTACGATGTATTATTATGCGGTGATATTCATCTAGTATATAATAATAATAATGACTAATGCAAAACGAATGGCGAGTGCAATCACTGGTCTGTGTCGAAAAATAACACAAAGGTATTATATATTAAAATGTCATCATGTAGGACGTGGGTAGGTATGACGACTAAACTACGACTTAGACAGCTAGACATGACGATTACAAAACGTGAATTACACAGCAAATTTATAAAAATTAAAAATATATTTTAACGTGTACATATTGAAATTATTTTAACAATTAAAACCCTCATTATTTCAGTAAATGGTAATTGTTTTTTTGCAAAAACTAATAAATTGGTATAATTTTTAACCATTTAATTATAATAGTGATTTAAATCATTTTATTAAGAAACAATGTTTCCAATTTCATGTTACATACTAGTACTTATTTATTAATATTTCAAAAAACAGTTGCTTTTTATAAAAAAAAAAAATAATATATTACTACTTTCAGCTATACAAAAATCATCTTATTTTGCAATAATCCTAAAATTGATTAGGATATTGAATATAGCATATCAAATTATCAATGATGAATGAAGTAGGTATATATTATTATATATAAAAGGAAATGTGTGTATGATTGTAATTTATAGATTTAAAAATTACTCAATTGATTTTGATGAAATTGTCAAGGATTGTGTTTTAGAGAAACCTATATGCATTTAGAGGAATGTTTAGAGAGTAGTTTGTTTGGACCTCGTCTAAAATGTGACGTTAGGTACTATCTTTAAGTTATAAACTCATATGTAACATAATATTGTATCAGTTTTTATTAATGAATCGTAACTTTATTTCATTAACTTACAAATCATTAATTTGTCACGTAAAAAACAAAGTCAAAATTACATGTTAATTAGATTTTTATTAACATTCTAAAAAACAAATATTTATTCATAAAATAAAATTGAAAATTGAAATTTTTATAAACGAGTTGTATTTTTATTTTTTATACCGAGTTATAATTTAAATAAAAATATATATTAGCCATTATTTATGAATTATGCTATTGGTTGATTCCTGAGCACGGCGATACAGGTGTTAAATCTGTGTTTAAACTTATGCTTAACCTGTGTTCATTACGATGATGTACAATCTGGTCAAAAAGTTTAATTTTTGTCAGGATTACCTGTTAAAAAAAATTTCTAAAATTTATTTATAGTCTATATTAAACTAATAAGCATTAAACATGAACAACTACTCTTGTGTAAAGACAGTGCGGGCCAGCAAGTAATATTAAATATTATTATACATAATGATAATAAAAATAATACTTAAATATTCAAGTCAATTTTACAGGTCACACAATATATTTTTTCTCATTATTCGATTATTCGATTTATTATTATATTAGATCACATACACATACGTGCGTATTATAATGGGTTTAACGGGTGTATACTCGTAATATGAAATGCGTTCGCCAGAGAAATGGTTTTGCACGAGATAGGTTAGGTACCTCTGCATTATTCTTGTATACCTCCACCTATAATACTACATAATATACACCTATCTACCTACAACTTACTAACTATATGCCTTATATACTTACTGACTTTACTATACACACGAGTATTACTTTTATTCCTTATCATTTTTTTCTCATTTCTTGTTTCTCTTTCCTGTCCGTTAGCATTTTTATATTAAAAAAATACACGTTATAAATCAGGTTTGCAAGAATCTGGTTCACGTTTAGTCGGAAAATAATTACAGATACCTCGATCCATCGGCGGCAATCACCACGAGATGTACCGCAGCGATTTATATGTACAATTGCCGCACACATCTTCACAATAGATATAAGTGACGTTTTTTTCTTTGCTCCATGCACATATTATTTATATATATACAAAAGTAATTCTGAAGGTCGCTATTGCCGCTTACTGGGCAGTGTTATTATTACTCGAGAATAATAATATAATACATATTATTTCGTTTTTTCCTTTTGACTTTAAATCGCGATGTGGGCGTAATTGTTGGCCATTATTCACCGTGGCGACAATGAGACGTGTCCTCTTCACCCATTCCAATAGTCTTATGCTACATAACTTATCTGCGATGAATATATTATAGTATACCTATAAGATGAACTGTATGAAAAACAATTATAGGATAATACTTACCATCTGCGTTATATTTCCGGTTATTAAAATCTGCGGAAAATGTATTTCGAAAATAATTTGCTATGTTATAACAATAGATTAATAATAATAATAAATATGTACCCTCCATGTAGATAATGAATAATATATTAATACACATTATATTTTATAATTTATCCATACCTATTCTATGGGTGGGATAACTGGCAAGGTGATCTCGTTGAAAACGATAAACCCAAGATGGTGAATCTCTACCTGAGGCGGTTTTTTTTTATATTTTATACATCTGATTTAATGAATAGGTATCAGCTACATTTTAATGAATATTATTAACTCTATAATATATGCTAGTTCAATGGTTAATTTTTCACACTGATATTCTATAAAAATCTAAAAGTCATATACATTGTAATGTCGTCAAAATATTGGCACCAAAGCATAAATATTCAATGTTCAATAAATATATATAATTATACTCGTATAAATATGGATGGTTTAAAAATGTTTATTATTTATTAAATATAAAAGAGGAAATATGTATGAAATTGAAAACTATTAAATGATTTTAATTATTTCCTAATGTCAAGTATTATTGGTTTAAAAATAATGTCACTAAACTTCACACAATTCCGCCTAACAATTTTTAAAATAATAAAAACGTTATCACAAATAATTTAAAAAAACCATTAATTTTTTGTTTTTAAAATATTCTAATATGACCTTAAAAAAATAATACATTAATGCATTAAAAACATTGTTATTATACATACATGCCTTATTTGGGCTTCGTTAACTAATCAAGTAAATATACTATAGCCATTTACGGACCACTTTATAGAAAAACGCAAATCGCGTGAGAATTGACCGTTTCATAAAATTGTCTTATGCAGCTCATTATAATGTGTATAGATTTTAATAATATTCGTTTGACGTATTTTTATATAGTTGTCTGATGTTTGGTGACTTTAAACATAATATTTAACAATCGTTTCGTGTTATTTTTTTTTTTTGATTTATGAAAACATTGTAAACTATAGATCGCAAAGCGATGTCAGTGTATATTTCATCAGAATATTACTTATTTTTAGTAAATATATGAAATAAAGTATTATGTTTTAAAATACATGGATGGTACGTAATTTTAACACCTAATAATTATTATAATATTCATATATTTATGATATGTTTATAGTTTTTCGTACCTACTGCAAGTATATACCAAATAATAATCGATGTATAAGGTACCCATTTCTATAGTCCTTATGGCTACTTATATGTATTATTAAATTCCAAATTTAAAATTTGACGAGTATGACATAGAAAAATATTTACCTACGGCTGAATACTGATGGCTCAACCTCATAAATCACTATATTAATTAAGATGCGTGAAAAAAAAAATAATATACTTTTACTTTTATATAGGTGGAATATACTATTATAGTATTTTATTTAATTGATGATTTTTTTTGTACATTAAATATGAGTAATGACCAAAATACATTATTATATTGTTGAATTATAATGTATTAATGTATATTGTATACATTAGGGCCGCCAAACAGTCGATCACGATCACAAACGATTTCAAGGTCGATCGTGTATTTTTAAGCTACACAGTACACACACAAAAATTAATTATGGAGGTATAGTAATTTAATAATAAAAAACTTTTTTATCGGAGTCGATCCTTAAAGGTGAAGTATATATTTTTAGTAGATCGCGGCCAAAAAAAGTTTGACCATCGCTGGTATACATATTATTTTCTTGTGTGTATTTTTTATTTTATTTACTGATAATATTCAAGGGGTTTTTTTTTTTGTGTGTCTATAATAATTTACAAATTACATAAAAGCGACAGTCTTACTTTTGTTGTGTGAAATTCACACTATGAATTAAACAATATGTAAGTGCTAATGTGCAGAATATACTAAATTAATTCAAATTTTTCATAAATTGTAAATGTCTTTGACCGTTTATGCACTATACGCTTAACTAATATATTATAAGTTAAGCAATAGTTTAAAATACAAAACATTTTTAGCCTATAGCTGTAAATTGTGGAATAAAAACTAAAACAGTATTCTGACATTTATCGTTTGCAATTTGACGTCGTTTATTAATGTTGGGTTGGAGCTATCCGAATGAATAATTAACAAAACACGGTTCACGTCTACTATACACATATATATTACATCCGGTAGGTGTATTATTTTTTCTCGTTTTGAAAACGAAGATTCGTACAAACGACTTAAGACATTTGTGTCGGTTTTCTTATTCCCAGAATTTCACTATATAGGTATATTAAATTATTACACTTACCCATAGTTGTAATGAACGTGGGCGTATAAGTACACGTACATAGAAGAGGGCAGGGGATGGTCTACCTGTGGAGTACTCATCGCATATTGTAACATATTTTGTACGTGAGATTTTCATCATATCTATGTATATTGGGCATAGTACTTATCTACATATAGGTACACTCATTACACGCTCTTATCTACAGATAAAAAGTAAAAATACTAAACTATATTATTATTTAACCATAGTAAACGAAAGAGTCATCGTCACGCGTTGTGGGCAGTGACAAATCATCTTGACAGATTCATACAAATAAAAAAAAAACAATTATTAATTTAATAATAGTTTATTGCTCTTATCAAAATATACTACTTTTGTTCATAACTCTTTTCTATATTCAACGTTTATAGGTACTGTTTTAAATTGTAAACATCTATAGATACGAATATTAATAGAATTTTAAAGTAATTTAAGATTAGGTACTGTCATGAGTCATGGCAGATGAAAGAGTTATGAGTTTATGACTATATAAATAATATATATAAGTACTTAGTTTTAATTTATTATCGTAAGGATAAATTAATCTAAATATTTGATGTTAATAAAAACTAATAAATATCAAATAATACCAAAGGTTGACAGGTCAATATAAATAATTAGTGAGTTGAGTTTATAATCTTTTTAACTAGTTAATGCTCAAACAATGTCAATTATTATATTATAGATTAGGACGGTATCCAATTGTTTCAAATTATGATACAAACTAGGATAATAAATGACTTAAAAATCGTGATGTATACATATGCATTTATTGTAAAAACAATTACAGACTCGAATAAACATAATCTTTTGTGTGTTTACAGAGTGTGACGCGACTTTGGAACGACCGGAAAACCTAACGTCGAGCTGCGAGCCAGATCATTTTTACAGCGGCGGCGGCGGCGACGGAGACGGATCGACGACAATGAAGTCGTCGCATTTGGTGGCCGTGGAACCGTCGAGTAGGACGGACTCGGAAACGGATTCGGACGGTTCGAGAAACTTTGTTAGGACAATAACACCAAAAAGAACCACTTCGGGCAGAACAGACGAAGTTTGCAACCGGAGCGTGCGAGACAAAATAGCGATGTTTTCACGGGCCACGACTACGACGCCGGGCGGCGAGAAAAAAGATTCGTCATCGTCAGCTTACTCGACAGCTTCCGCAGACTCGTCCCCGACAGCGTCTCCTAAAGCTGTGGCGTATAGCACCCTACCGCGCAAACCACCGCCGCAACAACAGCAACAGCAACAACAGAAGCAACAGTATTCAGCCACAGCGCGACCGTCGTGGGGCGCACCAATGCAGCTAGGTGCACCTACAGACCATCGACGGTCTCAAAGCCTCGTCGAGCAACCGTACAGCAAGTACTTCAACACGATGAACGCGTACGCAGAAATGGGACGGTCGTCGTTGAACGCTCTGATCGAACAACGTCGGCGGAGCATGTCCAAACTCAGGGGACTTGTGATACCGGAAAAAGTAGTGCCGGGGTCCGGAAGCGGTTTTGGCGGTGGTGGAAGAGACGGCACAAGTAACGGTACCAATGCCGACGAATCGCAGCTGCATCCGGCCGCGATTCCCGATTTACCGCTGGTGATCAAAATTCCACAGTCGGAAAACAATGATGACGACACCGATGCCCCTGTGTTGTGTCCGCCCACCAAGACGTACGTCAACGAACCGGCAATCGGCACGGTGACCAGACGTGCTAACCCAGTGTTGCGGCAGTCATTTATGGTCGTCCCCGTAATCACACCGGCGCCCGCGACGGAACAGCGGCGTCCGTCGTCTGCGTCCAGTTCACCGTCGTCGTCTTCGTCTTCCTCGTCTACATCGTCCTCATTGAACTCAAGCCGAGAGGAACTCAGGCACATACACGACGAACGGCCACTGTCGTCCGTCAAGTCTTCCAACAAGAGTTCATTTAAAGCGGACAGCGATGAAGACTCAGCGCTCAGCTCCAGTCGGTCAAGCACGTCGCTCCAACAGTATTCGCCAGCTTCATCACCGCCACCTCAATCACAGCAGTCGACGCCGCCACCACTACCATCTTCGTCGCCACCACCGCCGTCGACCGCAAACGCGGCTTTTTCCAACCACAGTAGTCCGTCTACATGCGACACTGGAAAACGAGTGCTGAAAGCCGAAAGCGTAGAGGCTATCAATCGGAAAAACGTACTCTGTTCGGCCAGAATCAGCAGCGGCAAACCGGAACCTCAGGCAGTGTTACCGTCGTCCCCGGCTAATAACTACGTGTGTAAGACCGAATACTCGCCGAACCACCATCACTATCATCAGAATTATCATCAACAGCTACAACATTCAGACGCGCCAGCGTTGAAATCAGTCAAGTCTGGGCCGATATTTGCCACCGGAACCGCGATCGTCAATAGGTACACGCACAACCGGATGTCGTCAGTGGAGTCTACGACTAGTGACGATTCATCCATGCAATACGCAGTAAACGCCGAACCGTTCGGCAGCATCAGCTCATTAGCGTCGTCCACTAGTTTGATCTCACAACAGGAACTTCAACAGCTCATCGACGACGCCAACCAAACACTAGAAGAGAACAACAATGGTTGTTACGGTATCGCTGCGGCTGCCGCGATCCCGCCGCACTCGGTCGAAGTGACTGTCGTCATTCTGCACCGGGATATGGCTACCAGTAGTGTGGGTATCACGTTAGCCGGCGGTGCTGATTATGAAACAAAAGAAATAACGGTCAGTACTAAACCTATATACCTAGGTTACATTTTTCATTGTTGTTGCCATCTCCATAAATGTATTTATTTTGTCTAGGAGTAGGCAGAAAGTTTTTCTCTGTAACTATTTTTATTGTCCGATTCTTGATCACACAGCTTTCACAGTTTTTTTTTCATTTTTCACACCCACGATACGTATCATATATTATAATATTAATATTATATCATCGTTTACGGACACAACGAAGCGTGTTAATCAATGTAAGACAGACGACACATTGTCTGGAATAACTTTTAAGGGTATAGACTTTAGGAGTACAATCATTCATCTTATTAATCACAGGTTCCTTATAGAAAAGCAACCAAACACCTAGCTAGAATTTTATTTATTTATTTATTTTTTTTTTTTTTTTGACAGGGGTCTAAATGATTTTGAATAAGTACATTTTTTTTTATTTTTTACATAATTAATATACAAAATCTTGTATTTTTAATTTTTAAAAATTTCAGGGAGGTCACACCCATGAACCCCCCTGGATACTGCCTGATAGCAACAAAATTTTACGCTTTTACAACAATTATTTATAAATTAAAATTGATTTAACTTATGTATATTATCATAATATGTATGGATATGTCAATGAATCTTGGTAAAATCATTAAGAGACACACATTACCGTAAGGGATTAGGACCAGTTATGTTCAACACTTAAAGACTAAAGTTCAAAATACAGTTACTATGTTCATACATTTTATTATACCGATGAATTTGTTCTCATAGGTGTATAAAGTACTAACTGGAAGTCCGGCGGATAAAGACGGCCGCATCCGAAAAGGCGACCGCATATTATCAATAAACGGCAAAAGCATGAAAGGAATCACGCATCGAGAATCATTGGCAATACTTAAAGTATAATTGAACCAATTACATATTATCTACTAAAATTTATTAATTAATTTTGCTGGTATTTTTTAGGCACCTAGGTCTGAAGTAGTGTTGGTAATATCTAGATGCAAGTCAGACACGACCACTGAATCTGTTGGGCTACTTCAATCTGCTGATCTCACGACTTCAGCCAAAAATGGTAATAAAGAGAGGGCTCAGTCGAGTAAGATGTCTCAGACGTTCTGTAGGAAAATTGTATTAATGTGAAAGTTACACTTACCAGACTTTTTTCATCTGAATTAAGATAACTTAGTTCTTTACAAAATAAATTTAATTACTTAATGTCTCCATACTTCAAACGGTCGGCACTCTATTCTTTTCTATTAAAATAATTTCTTCTTTTTGCCTAAAATTAATTGCATTTTTTTCGCCTACGGTTTAACGTTTAACATCTTGGAAACCACTGATTGTTTAATACAGCCATTTAACATACCAAAAAAGCACCACGAGAAAGCAGCTATTACTCTTGAAAAATTTATTGTATTAAATAAAATAATAATAATAATTTTATTATATAAAATTAAATAGCACCCACTAACACTTTTTTTTAAATAGAAAATTAAAACCACTTCTATTAAAAACAAAAACACAATTCAACAATATATTCTCGAGTTAAGTGGTTATGAGTTTATTTAATCTTAGTATTTTCAACTACATATACAATCAGTCAATCACTTATTTAATTCATAATTATTAGTCACATGAAATGCATAGCATAAATATTTTATTTAACAATGTTATAACAACTAATTACTAATGCTTATCTGTGTTATACAATAATTATTTTAATGTACACAAACAATACATTTTTGGAGAGTAATGAAAGTCACCTCCTCGTAGTGCTCTCAAGGTTGTGCTAATAATTATACTTAACTAATTTTGGAATGATACTTCTTAAAATGTTTAATTTTGTTCAAAAAATATGCAATTACGTGTAGACTAAAAGAGAAAACTACTTTATCATATTCGATGAAAAAGAGGAAGGTCATTTTTGGATGAAAGGAGTTGAACCTCTTCAAACTATTTGTTTATTAAGTTAAAAATAGTAGATAATAAAAAATGACATATCACACCAATCTCTTATTTTGAATTGTCAAATATAGAAGAAATCCTGCTCTTTTCAAATTTGTTAACTCCTAAATTATTGTACCTTTACTTAGAATTGAAAATTACTTACATCATCAATAAATTATAATATGTATATGTATGCCATTCATTAAAAGACCAGTAATGATATTGATATAACAATTATTAATACCAACTATAAAATGGTATTATTGTTTTCCTATCTTATTGTTTAATGAATTTCTAAAAAAATTGATATTAATTACATTTTAAATATGTACTTGTTATATTTATATAGTTATATGATACTGGCATAATTGATAAAAACAATTAATTTCCAAACTAATGTATACTTTCAATAAATATAGTGATTAGTTGATGTTTTTATTGGCATTACAACACTCAAAATAGTTTGTAAAACAATACAAATAATATTTATGTGCCAAGACACCTATTCGAAATTGTAGATAAGATAAAAAATTAATTTTTATGGTGAAACTTTTGTAAAGAAATTTGTAACATACATACATACATACATACATATATAAGTATATATTCTTTTAGACAATAATTGTTGTTATTTATTAGTTTTTACCAACATCCTTAGTATATTTTTTTAACTTACAGATGTTATAACAAATAGAGTATTTGGACCATTAACTAAAGTAATATTATCAAAAGATGGTTCAGGTTTAGGCTTTAGTTTGGAAGGTGGAAAGAATTCACCAACTGGTGATCAACCATTAACAGTGAAAAAGATTTTCACAGGTCAGTAATTTTACTTTTCATTCTAATAATAAAAAATGTTTATTGCAACAACAAAATATACTTACAATATATAAAAACATAATATTTAATAAATAAGTTTAAAACTCATCCAATAAGCATATCATACTTAGATTCAGATGAGCTTAAAATTATACTAATATTTCAACATTGGATAATTGACTATTTATTCAGGTGGATGTGCAGAACAATGTGGACAAATATTAGCTGGAGATGAATTGGTTTCAGTAAATGATATAGATGTGACTGGGATGTCGCGTACTGAAGCTTGGAATTTGATGAAGAGGCTAGTAAATGGAAGTGTTACTCTCGGTATACGACATGTAGTCTAAATACTATATATACTAATAGATATTTTTATTGTATGGAAAATTTAAAATTATGTATTGTATATTTATTTATATCTAACTTTAAAAAATGATCTATAGAGAATTTTTTATATTAATAGACAATAAAGTTTTTTTTTTTTTTACCATTTTTGTAAAATATAATTTTAATAATTATTTAATAAAAAAATAGCTTGATTATTGTATAAAATAATATTGTTAGTATGATTTTAATTTATATTATATAGTTTCATTTTAAAAATTGTGCCATTCTTATTTATATTAAATATACTATGGTTTATATTAAATTATATATCATAACATCTAAATATAAATTGATATATATGTATGTTATAGGTAAATATTAATAATTACACATATAAATAGTGGCAAAATTTTGTATCACTTTTATTAGCTTTCTGAATTTATCTTACTTAAATTGTTTTTAAGTACATTTACATTTGATAAAATTTCACTAATAATACCAGTAGCTACTGTTCTTCCGTTTTCTCGTACAGTAAACGGTTGTCCAATATCCATAATCATTTTATTCAATAAAGTTATTTTAACTTCAGCATGTTCTCCAGGCATTAACATAGACACTGATGAATCCAAATCAATTCTAAGAAAAAATACAAATAAATATAAATATATAAGTATATGAACAAGTAAAATACCTGCAAAAAATGTTCCATGTATGACTGAATAGTTGCTGTTGGTAATTGGACGTGATTGGTTTAGACCGTCCACCCTCAGAACGTGAAAGAAAATAAATTGTTGCTTTAAAACGATTGTTCAGTTGCAAAGTATTAATAGGGCATAATATCATACCCTTACGCACAAACTTTGGCTTTAGCCCTCTCAACAATATACCAATATTTTCTCCCGCTTTAGCACTTGCTACTGAATTTTTAAACACATGGATATCACTAACACTCGTTATTTTTTTCTCATCAAATCCTAACAATTCAACTTTATCATTTCTATAAACAGTTCCTCTTTTTAATGTGCCTATAACAACAGCCCCTCGGCCAGGTACTAATAGGCAATTGTCTATTGGCAATAGAAATGGAGAAGTAAAATCACGTTTTGGAGTTGGTATATTATTGTCAATTACATCCATTAATTTTCGTATAGATTGTTCTCCTAATTCGGATGTGTCTCCTTTTAAAGCAAGAAGTGCTGAACCAAAAATAAATGGAATTTCATGTCCTTTAAAACCAAAATCTGTTAATAGTTCTCGTATCTCAAGTTCAACAAGTTCAATAACATCATTTTCTGTTATATCACATTTATTAATGTATACTACTACATGTTGTACGCCAACCTAAAACAATTAAAATTCATAAAATAAATAATAATATTAATTATGTAAGTAGAACTTCAACAATTTTTTAAGTCTTATAATTTATTTTGTACTCATTATTTATTTTAATAGGGCCTATAGGCTTTGTCAAAACTCACAAAATGGTAACAAAATATGAGAAATTAAATAAAGGAAATTATAAATTTTAAACATAAAAATTATAAAAAGCTGAATAAGACAACAGTATTTGTGCTTTTAAAACAATCTGGAATGAGAAAGTTGAGTTTTTGTTCATGTTTATTATTTTATCATTTGTGGACCCCCAACAT
This sequence comes from Melanaphis sacchari, assembly GCF_002803265.2. Taxonomy (NCBI): domain Eukaryota; kingdom Metazoa; phylum Arthropoda; class Insecta; order Hemiptera; family Aphididae; genus Melanaphis; species Melanaphis sacchari. The sequence continues at coordinate 638,632 of NW_020270600.1, forward strand.
AAAAAAAAAAAGAAATGTTTTAAAAATAATTAACCACGGCTTGCATTTGAAAAATTTTTGTTTTGCGTTATTTACAATTAAAACGTTATTCAATTTTTGCGTTAAAGAATTCAAATTTTTTATATATTTTATATATTATAACTATTAAATAATTGGAAATAATTTATTTTATTTAATGATATACTATATTAAACATTTTGCGTTATGTTTTGTTTTGTGTTATTTAACTATTTATGTTTATCCGTTTTCCGTTATAATTACATTACAAATCTCAATTGTTTTTTGTCAAATGTAACGTTATTATAACATTTGCAAGCCCTGCAATTAACATAACTTTCATTCTATGATTGTTGACAATAATAATAAATAATAAGCAATGTAATGATAATTTTTATATTAACATATTACTCAAATGTAAAGATAATCATTTACTTGTTTAATTAATAGCAAATGTTCTCGAGTTTGAGGCATTGAACCGTCCGTAGCAGCCACTACTAAAATAGCACAGTCTATTTGAGATGCTCCAATGATCATATTTTTGACAAAATCAGCATGGCCAGGACAGTCGACATGAGCATATTTACGCTTTAACGTCTCATAACCGACATGTGCTATATTTATAGTTATACCTCTAGCTTTCTCTTCAGGAGCCTTATCGATTTCATCATATGCTACAAATTGTGATAGACCATCCTTTTCAAGGACCCTGGTGATGGCTGCTGTCAGTGTAGTTTTTCCATGATCAACATGCCCAATTGTACCTATTTGAACAACACTTATTAAGTATAACTATATTTCAAAATCGTATTAGACGTACCAATGTTGCAAGTTGGTTTAAGATTTGTACAATATAATTTGAACGTTGCTAGGTTGGTCTTGTATATTCTGTTGTATAAAAATATTTTCCGGCACCATGTAGTATTTAACGAGCAAAGTGATTTTATGAACATTTCTTCTTTAAAACTTATTAAATGTTTTTAAGAAAGTCAAAAATAATAAATTTTGGTTATCATAAAAAATATCATAACTAATGTACAACACAGAGAAGATAACTTAATACTCAATACACAATATTATAGATATTATTATAATAATTATGGGTAAAAGTTAGTAATTACTATTAAAAATTAATAAAATTCAAAAAGTATATATTTTTATTTTTCAAATTAAATATTGAATGGATAAATATTAAATATTAAATACTGAACATTACGGTCACCGTTATCATCTACAGCCATGATAACAGTCGAGATTTGATACCGTTATCTACAAACCATGGTTGTATATAAAACCGTACTATAAACCTTATACTATATAGTACAGTGGTTAGCAATAGGCGGCCCACGGGTGAAATCCGAGCCGAGGAGAGAAAATAATTGGACAGTAAAAAATATTTTTTTTATAATGCTGATTTTCCGTACATAATAATCATAATATGTATTTATTTTATGATGTATTTGGAAATTAAGGTGGTGTTTATTGTTTATCGTTATTTACAATAATAGTTATGATAACACAACAATTATTAAATTATGTATTTCATTGAAATTAATAATGTACATATTATAAAGTAGAATATTTTTTTTTAAAAATTAAATTAAATTATTTACAAAAAGTACAGAATTACTAATTTAAAATACAATTTTCAAAAAAAATTTTAATTTAATTGATTCATTTTGTAATTTGGAATACACCTACAATGCATTATAAGTACCTAGAGTTAGGATGTTGATGACCAAAAAAACACACAACATTTCACTAAAAATTATGCAAAATTATCCTAAAACCTTAAAAAATGAACTTAGAAATGATCTAAAAAATTTAATAAGTGAAAAATATTTATTTATAAACAGGGCTCGAGACTTCTAGCATTTGCATATTTATTTATAGTACATTAAAATATAGCAGAGTAAGCTACAAATTCGTTTCATACTAAAATGAACGCAGCTTTAAAAGTTTTTAGTGCATATTTTTGCATATTTAAGTGTTTTTGCATTATTTTTGCTATTTTTATAAGTATCATGCTATTTTTGCCTATAATTTGTTAATCTGAAAAAAATTAAGTTGTTTTGATGTTTGTACCTAGTCAACGGTAAGTGTCGCTTTATTAAATTCCTATTTTACAAAAGTAAATGTAAAAATGTATAAAGCCGCGTTTACATTAGGACTATTTAGTGTGGACGCCAATTCGGTCTGAAAACTATTTTGTTCGTTTGTTCGCTTTTATAATGTAAACGCGGCTTTACACAGCAAATAGGTTCACCTAATGTAAGTTTATCGGCACCACGCGTCCACGCTGCGTCGCTGCCTATAACCTATTATAGATAAAATATAAAAATATTCCAGTAATATAGGAGATATAATGTTTATTGACAATAAACATTATACGATATGATACGAAATACAATAAATTATTGTATTTCGTATCTTAATTGTTTCTTAAAGACGTAGTGTATTCTGTAAAGTCCTTATTAGTTATCGTACATTTAGTATTTAGTAAGGATCAATGCAGCGAATTATTACTGTGATAATTTGAGCACAATTCGTTCTATTTTTGAATTACTCGACAATGACGATGCAGTCAGCATCAAAGTAGCAAAAAAATATATCAATAAAAACGGAATAGACGCAGATCTTATTTTCATAAAATCAAATTTTTTATCTCTTACTACATCTTTAAAAAAATTACAAACACAAGGGTTGTTATTGTCTGACTATATTGAAATTATTAACGATGTGGAAAAATCATTTGAAACTCTACGAGGTCCAATAGGATTGAAAATATAGTCAAAATTAAAATGTGTTTTAGAAAAAAATAATGGTCTATTACTTTTGAAAAAAATGTCCAGCATTTTATTGGGTATAAGAGACATCGGAGAATTAGATGGGTTACCAGATGATATTTCTAGTAGTGATGTTCCATACTTAAAGTTCGCCACTATCACATCGGTCGACGTAGAACGTACATTTTCAACGTACAAAACATTTCTGACCAATAATAGGAGATCGTTCAAATTTGAAAATATTCACAAACATATAATTATACAATGCAATTTTCAAGGTATAAACTAAAATTTATAATTTATAATATTTACTTACTTACTGATTTATTAAATTTATCTAATTATTATGTTTACAGAATAAAGAAATTATACATGTACAACAATGGTCGATAAAAAGAACAATCGATTTTTTTTAGAATTATAGATTATAAATAAATATTTTTAGAATTAGAATTAAACAAAATAATTTTTTTATTGAGCATATTATAGTGCATATTTTACCATTTTTTAAGTCATATTATAGCGCATATTTCATAGTTTTTTAGTGCTAGAAGTCTCGAGCCCTGTTTATAAATAATAATTTTAAATAGAGATATGGGTATGATAATGGGTGTCAGAGTAATTTAAAATATGAATTATAATATTAATAAACAATAGTTCACATGTTACAGGCAAAGTATACAATTTGGGCATTTTCTACAAAGCCCGGACAATATATAAAATGACCTTCGTATATTGTGCAATATAGATAATATAATATTTATTAGTTAATTTAAATTTTTATATTATTAGAAAATATAATAATTTATTTTTATATTTGTTACAAATAAATTTGTATAATTTATTTTCGCATATACTGCTTCCGTGGCATTTTTTTTAACTTGATAAAAAATAAATTATTTGAACTTTTTTTTTACAAATCATTTAAATCTGCAATAAAATTTGTTATATTTTTATTATAAGTTAGTACGTAATTGAACTACACTATACAAATGTTTTGTGGTTAATAAAAAGTTAATTTTACGAGAATTAATCCTATTTGCGCAATTAGACCTTTAAAACGAATTAAAACAGTTAATGCCTCACTGAGTAATGGTATTTTACTAAAACAATAACAGTTAGGTATAAAAAAATAAAGAGTTCAAAATTTGAACTAGGGGGTGCTAAAGACCTTATTGCACTCCCTTAGTTGTGCTACAGATTTACCTGTATATAGGTAAAAGATCTCATCGATTAAGGGAATTATACGATAAATATTACAATCATAATACATGTCACATTTAATATGCGGACTTTCCCATTTAAAAAAATCGATAAGAACAAATGAAAAAACACTTAAGTTAATCCAAATCTACAAATAATAATTAGTGCTTAATCTGGCTGTTATATTTTGACAATAATTTACTATTAGACATTATATTTATATTATTTATGTTGCCCAATATACGAAAACCACTTTATATGATGCCCGGGCATAATAGAAAATGCCCAAATTGTATACTTTGCCCGTAACATACATTTACATATTTTTAATCATTAAACAATATTATTATAAAGTAAAAATAAATAAAAAATTATATTAAAAATAATCTCATTAGTACTCATATTACATTGTTGCACTATACAATTAAAATGTGTCTAATGTTTTCAATGTGTAACATTCGAACAGAAAATCTTATCAGTACGCGATAAATTTAATCACAACAAAAACCCCATAATAATAATATTAAAATTATTTTTTTAAATATTATATTATACAAATTTTCTTTAAAATCTAAAATTTAAGAAAAATGCCCCCACATTGTACAAAAACTACAAAAATGAACCCATAAATGAAAAAATTGAAAAATGACGTTAATAAACAAAAAAATGCATTTACAGCTAAAAATACCTTTTTTTTTTAACAGTTTTAATCGACGGCGCCACGGTGACTGCTTTTTGCATTATTTCCGTGATGCCGCCATTATTTATTAAATAAAATTAATAGTAAATCTATATTTAATGATATAGTCATGTGTTGGTCCCTTGTGGGCGCACATGAAAGTTATTTATACATATATAAAAGAAAAGATACATTTATGACTTGGGCCTCAAATAAAAATTTGAGGCCTATGGCCTTGAGTCGTTGGTGTCCAATCTTCTAGACCCGAACTCGCCGACCGTCAGTTTCGGAACTCGTTCGTAACATCTTCGTTGTCCCTTCACCGAGTTTCCGCCACGAGTGAATGTGAGGTATGGTGGTGATTTGCCATTGGTTTGCGGTTGCGTTTGCTGTTGCGTTGAGTCGTGCTGGACTGTAGTGATCGTCCACCCCATCCGTGATACTATAGTAAGTAAAGAACGAAGAAGTCGGTAGCACCTCCAACGGTTTCGCAAAGGCGGTTGTTAATGTCCAATGCGTTCTTCGTATGTTCCCGTTGTGCTGACACTGGGGTATGCTGGACTCTTGGTCTGTGCCTAGCTGCGCGTTCTTGGGCTTGAGCCTCTCTTTCGTGCTGCTCCTTAGTAGCAAGGATGAGTGTGATCATGGTGATCAGCTCATCTTTGTCGTTGTGTGCCTGTTGTAGCAGCCGACCTTCTGCTGTTGGGTCTTCGGGAAGACTGTCCGCTCGTGAACCACATAGGATTTCCTCAACGTCACCGGCGGTAGGGGGTCTCCTGAGAGCAGCAGAGACTCTTACATGTTGTGCTGTTCACCTTGGACAGTCGAACAACATGTGCTCGGCTGTATCGTCGGGTGCGTTCTAATAGATGCATGAACTGTTCTCAGCTCTATTCATCTGACACAGGTAGCTTCTGAAGCAGCCGTGCCCCGTCACCCCGTCAGTGCCTTAGTGAGATGGTAGGTGGTTTCGACTAGTGGTTTGGAGAGTCATCGTGCGACGTTTGGCAGTAGCCGGTGCGTTCAACGTCCATCGGAAGATCGGTCTCACCTTCTTTGCCAGATATTAATGGAGATGGACCTTTCCTAGGATCTAATTATGGAGGTAGGTGTCCTTGACTTTCCCTGGTTTTTTTGCCGGCACCTGATTCTTGCTCATTCGTGGTTAAGCAGATTGGGAGAGTGCACGCGATCACAAGAGACGCTTCGGCTGATATAGTGCGGTAGGCTCTGGTGATCCGAAGGGCCGTGATTCTCTGAGCCCTAGACGTGGCTTTACGGTTCTAGTCTATCTTACTATCTTAATGGCATTGTTCGCCCAAGTCAGTGACGCATATAGAATTTACAGCTAAAAATACCTAAAAATACAAAATAAAACAAGAATATTCCGAATCAAGAGAACGTCCAATAAATTTTTAGTTAAAACAGCATGGTATAGAATCAAAGGAAAAAAAATGAAAAATCATTAACATCCTGACTCTAATTATAAGGTATTTAGACTAGTAGATAAATATAGCATTATTTAATAAATTCTAGTAAATACTAAAATTACATATTATTTGAAATAATTCTTATATCAGTTAATTATTTGTAGCAAAGTGTATAGTTATTAATCATCATATTTTTTTTTTTTTTAGAATAATGTGAATTGACAGTTTAAAATCTGAAATGGTAGGTTCATATAATTATTTAAAAATTTCAAGAAATGATTTTGATATTAAGAATTCTAGTTTCTCAGCAACCTAATCAATTGTTTTGAATTTTTCTTTTTCAAAATGTGTTTTTGCGTGCTTTATAAATATATATATATATATATATATATATATATATATATATATATAAAAAAACACTTAGAATTGAATATTATGCGATTTTTTTTTTTTAAATGTGTAGTTCTTAACTTTTATTAACTTAGTTAAATCAAAATTTACCTATCATACTTACTTTTAATATTTTTACACGTAAATCTTGAAAAAAAACCTTTTTTATACGTAAATCTTGAAAAAAAACCTTTTTAAAATTAAATCTAAAAATTTGTAATAAAAAAAGCTTAGGTACAGTTATAGATGAAAAAGTTTTGAGCAAGGTTTGGTTGAATCTGGATCAGAAACCAAGGAAAATAAGTTTTTATTATTATATCATCTATTTATTTACTCGTATCATTTCTTTGCGGAATTCAAATTATTGTACTTAATTAACTCTTTTAATTGCATTAATATTTTTTTCGGCACATCATAATTGAGTTAGCTTTTAAAATCTGTAACTTTGAAATTAAGTCTGATAGACTATTGTGACTTCACTAAAAATTTTTACATCTATAACTGTACAAAATTAAAATTAATTATTAAAAATAGATTTTAAGCTATTTTATGGACAAATTGTTAAATACTTTTTTTTTTTTTTTTTTTAGAAACGAATTGATGTTTATAATGCATTATAAATTTAATACTAAAAAATTGTAAACATAATCAAAATAAAAGTAATAGCATTAAAAGCCTAAAAGCGCAAATGTTTAACCACGCAAAATATAATTGCATAAACGAATAAGTTTAAACACGATAAGGCGTTAAGAATGTTAATGCAATAACACGTCAATATGCAAATGCTCAAACACGTAAATGCGTTAATCTGTTAATGCATTAATCCTAAATTGCGTCATTGCGCGAACGCGTTAATCCGCAAATCAGTAAATGCGTTCATCCGCAAATGGACAAACAAGTTAATCTGTTTATGCATTAATGCGTAAATGTTTAAATACGTTAATGCGCAAATGTGTGAACAGGTGAATGTGTATTGCGTTAATCCGCTAATTCCTTAATCCGAAAATACGTCATCGCGCAAAACGCGTTAATCCGCTAATGCGGTAATGTACAAATGAATAAATACGTTAATCCGTAAATTCATTTTTTTTTCTTAGCTTAACGGTCCATGTAGGACCTGAGCTGCCACAAGTAATTCTCTCCATCTTTCCCTGTCCAATGCCAGGTCAACAGTCATATATCTTCCCAGCATCTTAATATCTTTCTCTACCGCATCTTTCCACCTCGTTCTTGGTCAGCCTATTGGTCTTTTTTTTGTATGGTCTCCATTAGCACTTTTTTTATTATGTCATTATCAGCTCTCCATACATGTCCAAACCATTCCATACTCTAAATTTATAAATATGACGAAATATTAGGTTTAGAAAATAGTCTGTATAAATCTTCATTTATTCTTCTCTAAACAATTCCCAACTCTGTATTATATAATGGGCCAAAAATGTTTCTAAGTACTTTACGTTCGAATATTGACAATCTATTGTCATCATCTTTCTTTGAGGACCATGTCTCATGTATACCTAACCGTAAATTCATTAAACCACAAATTTGTTAAACCACAATAATAAGTAAATACGTTAATCCGCAAATTCGTTAATCCAGAAACTCATTATTTCACAAATTCCTTAATCCTAAAATACCTAAACCCGCTAATTCGTGAATCCATAAATTCGTTCTTTCACAAATTCCTTAATCCTAAAATTCCTAAATCCGCAAATTCGTGAATCCATAAATTCGTTCATTCACAGATTCGTTATTATTTCACAAATTCCTTAATCCGAAAATACCTAAATCTGCTAATTCCTGAATCCAAATATTCCTAAATCCGCTAATTCATTAATCCAT